>NC_138372.1:8857328-8898596 GCF_054177405.1 Leptonychotes weddellii
GGCCCCGGCCCCGCCACACCCCACCGCTGGGTGAGGCTGGGTGAGACAGGAAAAGGTGTTCCCGTGAGCATGAGGGTACTCGGGGCACAAGGACACTGTTATTGCAGGTTCATCACTGTGCTTATAAAAACAGCTGTGTGCGTTGCCTGTGCACACACGTGTCTTCGGAGGAAAAAAGAATCGGAAGATGGAGGCATCCATACAGGATTAGAATTTCACCGGTCAAGGGAAAAGGGCGTTAATTGCTGGCTGGAGACTCAGGTGGCTGGGCTGGTAGGAACTCTTCACCCAGGAAAACCTTCAACCAAAATAATAAGAGGGACAATTGAAGATCTCTTGTTAGAGATCAACTTTCCCATGGAGCGAAAAGAATACCAGGGCAGTGAGACAAAAGCTATGCATCTTAATCATGAATGTCATTCATAAAACACCCTTTGTCTATTCAGGGTGATTTTAGTACTTGGCTCTGTGGGCTAAGTACAAGAAGGAATTTTTACCAAGTTACGCTTTCAATGAGCTGAACTTTCTATGAAAGAATTCGAACCAACTTCATTCAGCACTTGATTTTTTCTTTTTAAAAGCAAGGGTGTTTTGTTTTGTAAAGTTGGAGGATGCCATATAATAAATGGTTTTGCTGAGCAGCCTCCAGAAAAGATTGCTAAAATTGATGATTTGTTAACTGTTCAAACCAGGAGGGAAAGAAAAGAAAATGGGATGTAGGTTTTGTGTGTGTGTGTGTGTGTGTGTGTGTGTTTTTAATAAGGACTACTTGCCTGACAAAGGGATATTTCCCCCTTGAGCTTAATAAATACATTCAGCATTTGCCTAACACCACAGTCATAAATCCTGATGGGAGCCCATCGCTGCCCACCCACACCCCAGCGAGCCTCCAGGAGGGGAGGCAAACTATTTGCATGCACTGAGGTATTCAGTTATTGCTAACTGGTGAAAGCCATTCCCCGCCGCCCCCCACCCCCCCGGATGAAAAAAATAAATGCATATGCTTAGGGAGCTCATCCAAAGCCATTGATCGGCAACACTGGATTAGAACTCCAGATGCAAAGAGAAGGCTCACAGAACCAGTGAATTTACTCTTGAGACTTTCTCCCTCCATGCATCAGCAAAGAAGTTATGATCAAATATTTATTAGCTGTTCCTTTGGCTGGGCTTTCTAAGCATAGGGAGAAATAAGGTATCTTAAGGCAAGGACTGGATTGCTGACTTGAGCACTGCCTGGATACAAACATCTACTCTTTAATTACACAACGAAGTCTCCAAGCACCCCCTCCCTCTTGCTCCTGGGATGTGTATGCTTGCTTAGTTTGCAACTGTGTTTAGCCATAGTTTCCAGAGCCACTCAGTATGGGGAGGGAGCCCATGACCAATGACTCAGATTTTTAACTCATGAAAAGGGTTATTTGCTGAGCTGAGCTAATACCCCTGCTTGGTCGTGCTTCATTTGGATCATCGCGACAGAGGTTCAAGAAAAGGCCACTGTTGCCATCTGTCCCGCTCCCCGCACTCCACCTTCGTGTGGAATTCAACTTGCTATCCCACTCCACCCATCCCCTGCTCCTCTGGAAACCTTTCTCATGGGTACAACAGGGTCATTCATTCTGTTAACGCAGAAAAGCCCCGGCCAGGGGCACTGAGGTCCCTCATTAGCATAGCTCTCGGTGCACTAAGATTTCTGTTGGGTATCTCGGCACCGTTATGTACATTACTGACTCTCCCCTACAGACAGTAACCTCAGAGCCCTCATCATTCAAGGAGACATCGGTCTCAAAATTAAATGGAAAGCAAGCTTGATTTTTAAGAGATGGGATCCGCTTTTGGACATTCTGATTTGGAATGTTTAAGATAGAGCCTGCAAATTGGAATTGTTAGAAATCTTTCCAGGTGACTCTAATTTAGAATGTTTCCAGGTCTAAATGATACTCTTTTTTTTTAAGATTTTATTTATTTATTTTTGTGAGAGAGGGAGCGAGCACAGGGTGGGGGGGGTGCTGGGGAGGGGCAGAGGGAGAAGCAGACTCCCCGCTGAGCAGGGAGCCCCATGCAGGACTCAGTCCCGGGACCCTGGGATCATGACCTGAGCTGAAGGCAGACGCTTAACCAACTGAGCCACCCAGGCACCCTTAAATGATATTCTATTAACCTGAATGCACTATTGTATGTATTATATGAAATGGCAAAGAAAATAATCTGATTGTAGCCGGTCAGTTAGGTCACGCAATTTCTACCTTAAGCCCTGACCCAGTCTTTCTTTTTTAGCCAGCACAGTCCGGCCAGAAGATGACATAACACCAGGTGTAGAAGATAGCGTGGTGACCCTAGGTGCAGAAGATAATGTGATGACCCCAGGCACCAGTGAAGAGCCTTATGAGTCTGGCTTAACAGCCCTGGTGAGTGTTCCAGAAGAGTGGAGTTTGCTCCGTAGGCATGCAATCATATGCAAGGATATTTTATGACTGTCTTATTTCACTTAGCATAATATCCTTATGGTTTATCCATGCTGTAGCACATGTGACAATGTCCTTCCTTTTTTTTTTTTTAAAGATTTTATTTATTTATTTGACAGAGAGAGACAGAGTGAGAGAGGGAACACAAGCAGGGGGAGGGGAGAGGGAGAAGCAGGCCCCCTGCCGAGCAGGGAGCCCGATGCGGGGCTCGATCCCAGGACACTGGGATCATGACCTGAGCCGAAGGCAGACGCTTAACGACTGAGCCACCCAGGCGCCCCAATGTCCTTCCTTTTTAAGGCTGATTATTCCATCGTATGTACCACATTTTGTGTATCTGTTCATCGGTCAGTAGACGTTTGGGTTGCTTCCAACTCTGGGCTATTGTGAATAGAGCTACTATAAAAATGGTTGTGCAAATACCTCTTCCAGACCTTGCTTTCAATCGGGTATATGCCCAGAACTAGGATTGATGGGTCATATGGTAGTTCTATTTTTAATTATTTTGAGGAAACTCCATCTTGTTTTCCATAGTGGTTGCACCATTTTACAATCCCACAGCGCACAATGGTTTCAGTTTCTCTACCTTCTTGCCAATGTTATTTTCTGTTCTTTTGAGAGTAGCCATCCTAACAGGTACAAGGTGATAATCTCATTGTGGTTTAATTTGTATTTCTCTGATGACTAGGGATACTGAGCATCTTTCATATGCTTACTGACCATTGTATATCGTCTTTGGGGAAAGGTCTATGCAAGTCCTTTTGCCCATTTTTGTTTGTTTGGTTTTTGGTTTTGGTTTTATTTTTTGGGGGGGTGGTGCACGCATACAAGCAGGGGGGAGGGGCAGAGGGAGAGAGAGAATCTTAAGCAGGCTCCACTCTCAGCATGGAGCCTGATGCAGGCCTGGATCTCATGACCCAGAGATCATGACCTGAGCTGAAATCAAGAGTCAGACGCTTAACCAACTGAGTCATCCAGGCGCCCCCCCCCTTTTTTTTTTTTTTAAGATTTTATTTATTTATTTGAGACAGAGAGAGTGAGAGACAGAGAGCATGAGAGGGAGGAGGGTCAGAGGGAGAAGAAGACTCCCTGCCGAGCAGGGAGCCCGATGCGGGACTCGATCCCGGGACTCCAGGATCATGACCTGAGCCGAAGGCAGTCGCTTAACCAACTGAGCCACCCAGGCGCCCTTTTCTGTCCGTTTTTGAATCAAGCTATTTGATTCTTTGTTGTCAAGTTGTAGGAGTTCTTCTTACCCTTATCAGATATATGATTGGCAAATATTATCTCCCATTCCATAGGTTGCTTTTTTACTCTGCTGATTGTGTCCTGTGATGCACAAAATTTTTAAGTTTAATGTGGTCCCACTCATCCTATTTTGCTTTTGTTGCCTGGGCTCACTGGCGTATTTGTTGAATGCTATATTGGCATGAACTTTGGAGTCACAGGATCACGTCTAAGTCTTCTTGCTTGTTGGCTATGTGAGTTTGGGCATGTTGTCTAATCTCTCTAGGCCTCGTTCAGACTATAGGACTAATAATAGGATTTTCTTTACAGTGTTGTTTATGGAGTAAATGAGAAGGTCTTTAAAGGGCCTTGCACAGTAAGCTCTCAATAAAAGCCAGTTATTCCTTTAATTGGGGAAGGGAAGGCATTGAAAGATGGTACAACATGATATGTACCAAATAAATATTACAGGGGAAAAAAATGCCATTCACGTTCAAGGGAGAGAAAGAATTAAAGCCTAGTGACCTGGTATTTTTTGAAGAATTAAGACCCTAGGAAGACAATTTGTTAGATTAGTCAATTTAGTCATGCTAAATATTTGATATTTATTTCCAGAGTACATTTGGTGTCATTCCTGCCTAAACTCTGTCATTTCTGTTTGTTTGTTTTCTTGTTTCCACTTTAAATTGATGTCATCATATATTTTATATTTTTTTTGCCGCTTTAAATCCTTTTCTGTTATAAGGTTGAGTATATATTTTAAAACATTAGATTTTATTTCTCTTTTGCCTCATTTCCTTCTCTAATAGGTGCCAATAAATACAGAGAGTGTGACAGACTTTCACTTAGAGGATGGGCCGACTCAAGAAAGCACAGTCCATGCCAAAGAAGAAAGTCAGAGCACCACAGCCTTGAATGTAGTGACTAGTCACTCCATAGGTAAGAAAACCAGTTGCCCCCAATAGGTGTCGATCTTCTTTTATAATCAGTACATTACAAATATCCACAAACAAATCTAATGATTAGTAGGGCACGTTTTGGAATGCTAAGAGTGAGTTCTGAACCAATCTTACGTGCTAGGTTCAGAATTCGGTTTATAGGGTTGCTAAATTGAATTCGATTTATTGGGTTGCTGAACACAGCTCTCCCCTTTGAATGACAACTAGTGATAATGTCCCCACAAGGGCAAGTTAGCTACTAGTGTCATGTTGCTGATGGTAAGCTGATCCAATGTTACACTAAGAACCTTGTGTTGATAGCCAAGAGCGGAAACCTTGACCAACCTATGTAAGTTGTAATAGATTCTATACTAATATTTACCGTCTCACACTGAGTTCATGTCTGTACACATGGAACAAGAATCTGTCCTAAACCAGTCTTGCCAGGATTGGGGGCTGCACTTTGATTTATAGTTGGCACCTGCAGCTGTGTAAAAGGACCACTGCCTTGGGTCTTTGTCATTATTTGAGGTGTAGACCATCACCGAAAATGAAGAGAAAGCATTGCCATTACAACTTAACAATGGAAAGAGATAGCCTCCGGTTTCTAGAGCTTTCTTAAGAGAAATGCAGTTGTTTGGGGTTTTTATTTTAAAATTGCCTTATGTTGTAGTAAATGGGATGGGAGAGGGAAAAAAACTAATCCTCCGATAACTGCAATGAATGCTTGCTAATGAGAAATTTTAAAGATTTTATTTATTTATTTGAGAGAGAGAGAGAGCTAGAAAGAGCATGAGTAGGGGAGGGGGAGAGGGAGAAGCAGACTCCCCACTGAGCGGGGAACCCGAAGTGGCGCTTGATCCCAGGACTCTGAGATCACGACCTGAGCCAAAGGCAGACACTTAACCAACTGAGCCACCCAGGTGCCCTGCTAATGAGCAATTTTATATAAATTATTTTATCTAGATAGGTGTTTCCATCTTTAAATGAAAGTAAACATAAAGACCTTGCCTAAATCGATGGTTCCTCAAATCAGTGGCACATCTGAACACCTAGAAAGTTACTTTATTGTTCAATATACGTTTCTTTTTTTTTTTTTAAGATTTCATTTATTTATTTGACAGAGAGAGACACAGCGAGAGAGGAAACACAAGCAGGGGGAGTGGGAGAGGGAGAAGCAGGCTTCCCTCTGAGCAGGGAGCCCAATGCAGGGCTCGATCCCAGGACCCTGGGATCATGACCTGAGCCGAAGGCAGACGCTTAACGACTGAGCCACCCAGGCACCCCGCAATATACATTTCTAGACCCAATCACCACTCTGGTTTTACAAACTCTATAGCACTTTTGAGGGTTTTTAAAAAATTGCTTTATATTTGGGCTGCTTGGCTGGATCAGTTGGTGGAGCATGTGACTCTTGATCTCAAGGTTGTGAGTTCAAGTCCCACACGGGGCGTGGAGCCTATTTTTTTTTTTACTTTGACCTCTTTATTTAAAAAAAAATCTGGGGTGCCTGGATGGCTCAGTTGGTTAAGCGACTGCCTTCGGCTCAGGTCATGATCCTGGAGTCCCGGGATCGAGTCCCACATCGGCTCCCTGCTCAGCAGGGAGTCTGCTTCTCCCTCTGACCCTCCTCCCTCTCATGCTCTCTGTCTCTCATTCTCTCTCTCTCAAATAAATAAATAAAATCTTTAAAAAAAAATCTGAAATACATAGGCATAATGTGAACAATTTTCTTTAATTAACATACAATATATTATTTGTTTCAGGGGTACAGGTCTGTGAATCATCAGTCTTACACAATTCATAGCACTCACCATAGCACATACCCTTCCCAATATCCATCACCCAGCTACCGCATCCCTCCCATCCCGCTCCCCTCCAGCAACCCTCAGTTTGTTTCTTGAGATGAAGAGTCTCTTATGGTTTGTCTCCTTCTCTGGTTTCGTCTTGTTTCATTTTTCCCTCCCTTCCCCTATGATCCTCTGCCTTCTTTCTCAAATTCCATATATCCGTGAGATCATATGATACTTGTCTTTCTCTGATTGACTTATTTCGCTTAGCATAATACCCTCTAGTTCCATCCACGTCGTTGCAAATGGCAAGATTTCATTTTTTTGATGGCTGAGTAGTATTCCATTGTATATATAGACCACATCTTCTTTATCCATTCATCTGTTGATGGACATCTAGGCTCTTTCCATAGTTTGGGTATTGTGGACATTGCTGCTATAAACATTGGGGTGCATGTGCCCCTTCGGATCACTACATTTGTATCTTTGGGGTAAATACCCCGTAGTGCAATTGCTGAGTCGTAGTGTAGCTCTATTTTCAACTTTTTGAGGAACCTCCATACTGTTTTCCAGAGTGGCTGCACCAGCTTGTATTTCCACCAACAGTGTAGGAGGGTTCCCCTTTTGTGGAGCTTATTTAAAAAAAAATTTTTTTTAATTACATTATATTTGTACACACAGTGTCCATAGCAGCATTATTCATAATAGCTAAAACATGAGAGCAACTCAAATGTCCGTCAACAGATAAATGAATAAACAAAATGTGGTGTATACATTAATGGACTGTTATTCAGCCCCTAAGCACATTCTGGCACCTCCTACAATATGGATGAATCTTGAGGACATTATGCTAAGTGGAATAAACCAGTCACCCAAAGAAAACTACTGTATAATTCCACTTACATGAGTCAAATTCATAGAGACAGAAAGTAGGATGGTGGGTGCTAGGGGCTGGGGGGAGATGGGGGTGGGGATGGTTGCACAAGAGTGAATGTACTTCATGCCACTGAACTATTTAAAAATGGTGAGGACAGTAAGTTTTATGTTATGTGTATTTTACCACAATGGGGGGGAAAGCTTTATGAAGTGCTTTGAAAATAAAGTCTAAAGGTCACTCTGAAATGCTGAAGAAATGGTGAACAATTAAACACCAGATAGAACAAAATAGGGCTAAGCAAAGAAAGAATCATCAATATAATTGGTCATTGGAAAACATTTCAAAATTTTGGAGAAGAATCGATCATTTGTGAAATGAGTTGACAGCGCATTTAGCTGCCGAAAATGCAGTGTCCCAAGTTGAGTATTCCCATCAGACTAGCATACCTCTCTTATTCCTTTAAAACAAAATTCTCAATTCTCTGGAAAATATTCATGATTCCTCTCCTGTCCAGTCTCCTGCCCTACCCCGCCACAATAAGTGTGACTTATGGCATGTTTCCACATAATACATCAGTGTCCCAAGAAATTTTCACATGTGAGTTAAAATGTAATTATAAGCACTTGGTTTTTTAAGAGGTGATTTTTATTAGGGCAGCAGATGTCTTTCCCATGAAACACCCAAGTACGATGATGTTCACTCTCATGACTACAGTCAGTATAATTGGGCTGGAGCTAGGGAGGATAGAACTAATAAGCTCTAATTTGGTAACGAATCTTCCACATTTTTTGGTAATATGTTTTCTGACCAGTGGTGTCACAGATGGTGAGAATGATGTGTCATAAGTCTGGAAATCAGCAGCCACCATGTTAAGACATGATAAACAAACGATTGACTTTTTTCTACTGGTAGTTGGCAGCCAAAGGGATGACCTTTTAGGAGCAATTCCATGATACGTTTGTTCCGGGCTGGCCTCAGACCCACCAGTCTTTGAACCATTTTTTTTTTTTATGGTGGGATAGCACCATCAACTTGAGCTCCATGTAAATGCCCCAGAGCCATGGCTTCAGCTCATGCTGGCAGAGCTGTGTTCAGGGACCCTTATCCTAGGGCCATCTTGAAAAGGTGCCTATTTTTGAAGAGAGTCTTGGTACAAAGACTTCTTTCACATCCACGCATCAGACAGGCGCCTGGGCGGCTCAGTTGGTTAAGTGATTGCCTTTGGCTCAGGTCATGATCCAGGAGTCCTGGGATCGAGTCTCGCATCGGGCTCCCTGCTCAGTGGGGAGTCTGCTTCTCTCTCCCGCTCCCCCCTCTTGTGCTCTCTCTCTCTCTCTCAAATAAATAAATAAAATCTTTAAAAAAAAATCCACGCATTAGAAAAATAAGCATCTTGTAGATGATGCTTTCACCTTTGATTAGAAAAGCTCTTGGTTACATGTAGTATTTGCAAGTTGTGAACTATAGTTCTAGGGTGGGACCTGATTGATTGACTACCTCTGTTGTCTCATTAAATGAAAGCCTCTTGACTTTTCCCCCATCTGCAAACCAGGTAAAGGACCACCACCCGAAGGAGTTAAAGACTTGGTATGCAAAGAAGGTGATGGGAAAAACCAAACCAACCAAAAACGTTTACTTTTAAATAGGCATTGTGTAAAATTATCTGAAAGAAACTCACAACTTTATTGTTTACTTACTGTAAGTTAATAACTGAAACCCATGTGATAGGTAAATGAGAATATTCACATTGTAACTATTGGACTAGGTTTGGCTGCAGAGAGAAATCCTAATATAACAGTGACATAAACACAAAGAGTATATTCCGTCATTAAACTTAGCTGGGCATATTGATGCCCTGTAAGATATGAATTTTACTACTAAAGATAAAGCAAGGAATTGGTATCACAAGACAAATCACAGTCTGGGCCCCATCTTCCAGAACTAGAGTATATTGCTCTCAAAATACAATTCTTCAAAATAAACCTTATCACAGTGGATGAGTTTTCTATGGTCTTGATATTGGACCAAGAATCAACAGCCTTGGTTTCTTTTGTTACCCAAACCTCTGAGACTTTTTGACCATTTCTGTGGGTCAATTTCCCTGACTCTGCTCTCTAAAGTAGATGAGAAAAAAGTAAGGTTCACCAAAGTACTATGGATGCATAGGTATGAAGAAGCACTCGTAAGTTCAGTAATAATAGTTTTGAAGACAGGATCGTGTCAGAGCTTGCTTAAAAATCCTCTGATCCAATTTATTTAAGAAATTATATTCTTTGCTTGTGTCTTGCTACCTTCCACTTAGGGTAAATTCATCTTTTGCCATTTGTTAAATTATAGTTATTATATCCTAATAATTCTGTATCATTATATCTCTTTCTTTACAGAGAAAGTAGGTGAAGACACAGAGACAACAGTTGAGAAAGGTAGGCGAGATTTTGTTATCAAGTATTTTTATGGGAGTTTTTAAAAAAAAGTTTCTTTGAAGCTTATCTTGTGATGAATTACATTCTTTCCTGGATTGTAGTCAACAAGAGCGAAATACAGAACCCTCTGAGAAGAGGTTTCAAACCTCTTTTAAGAGAAAAAAGGAAATTGCCTGTACTTGAAAATACGCAAACCACAAATGAGTCTAGTCACTTAATGACAGCCATGGAGAATGGTGTCGTATCATAATTTATTGTTATGAAGGATGAAAGTAGGGGCTCATTTAATCCAGCACACAGACGTTACCTAATAATTAACAGTGAAGCCACCCAATATGAATGGTATGCTTGATAGATCCTGAGACCCAGGAATCTTTCCATTCATATGAGGAGATGAGAGTAGCCCAAAGTTTCATCTCTTTTAGGTCAACTCCCACTGAATAAGCAGAAGCAAATTAGAACATGATTTGCTATCTTCAGTGGGGCAGTGGTATTGTTTATAAATGACACATTTTATCACAGGGATATCATTTATCTGGGGCTCATGCTTTTTTTTTTCCCCATCCTCATTCAGATGGCCTGGCAACAGTGACCCTGGTTGGAATTATAGTTGGAGTCTTACTAGCCATTGGATTCATTGGTGGGATCATCATTGTGGTTGCTCGAAAAATGTCAGGAAGGTACTCGTAAGTAAATAACTTACACCCATGTGGTAGGTAAATGAGAGCAGTCATATCTAGAACTCCAACCTTTGAGCTAATTGAAACCTCTAAATAAAGATCATGTTCAGGGATGTCTGGCTGCCTCAGTGGGAGGAGCATGCAACTCTTGATCTCAGGGTCGTGAGTTTGAGCCCCACGTTGGGTGTAGAGTTTACTTTTTAAAAAAGTCATTTTCAGAAGCCCCTTACATCTGTGAGGACTACATCTGAAGTATACCCAGAAGAACAGGTATCTACTTGGCCCTTCTAAGTCTCCAAAAAAGAGAGTTAGAGCCAGAGATGGCTTTTGAGTTGACTCAAAAGTTGAGATCTAATCAAATTTGGCCTCTTGTCCTAATTTTTCAACTAACTGAACTTGAAAGAAAACCCAAACCAAGTTTCAACTTGTTACCTAATTGCCTTGCTCCCAATCATCAGAGGGAGGGAGGGGGCCTTCAGGAGAGCATCCATTGCAGAGCCTGGGCACAATTCTGATGAGAATTCTTCTGGTGGTGGGGTCCCCTCCCTCTACTCCTGCCCTGCACGTACCCACACGCATGGTAGTGAACTCCTAGTAGTGATTATTGATGAAGGGAAGGAGTTCTTTCTCTTTATGAAAATTCCTTAAGAATTCAGAAGATCCAAACTCATAACCAGAGGAAGACTTTTTCTTATTTCTGTTGGGGAGATGATATATAATGGGGGGCAGGGGGTGGCAGAGAGGACAAGTGCTATATAACTGGGGGCTAAGGGACACAGCTCACAATACAGTCGCAGATTTATGTGCTTGGAAAAGCCTGGGAACCTGCCCCTGGCTGTGTGAGGGCCAGGCATGCAGGAGGAGTGAGCGGGGAGAGGAGAAGAGCTCCAGGTTCCAGAACTACCAGATTTATACGAAAGGACAATAGGACCATGACTCACAGGATTACTATTTACAGTGCCAGTAAGAGAAGTGACAGTTACCTTTTTCTTTGTTTTCACAGGCCCTAAAGAGCTGAAGAACTGTGCCCTTCTACCAACACTTTTTTAAAAGAGAGTTTCCGACTTCCCCATCCCTGAGCACGTGGGAGAAGATGACCCATGGAAATCGCTTGGCAATCCCACTCCAAATCCATGGTGATCCCTCCGCTTGCCAAAAGTAACCCAGGGAAAGACAATTCACGAGACTCGCTCCTCTAGGCATTTTGTCTTTTGAAAATATTTTTAAATATACATTTTGTAAAAGATGATTTAAAAGACAAAATGCATAGAAAATGGAGCAAAGCGATGTAAACTGATTTGTAACTAAGACAATATAATTTAATCGATGCTGGAAATTATAATCCTGTCTCTGTTCTGACCATTCGCTGTTATTGTTAAAATGCAATCAAGTCTGGAAATACTATATCAATGGAGTCCCTGAGTTTAGTACCATGTTCGTGAGTGGCATACGCATTGTGCAGTCTCCGCTCTGTTGAAATGTACATATTCCAATCCAGTCTGGTCTGTTGTGAAAGCCTAATTTCATGTCAATAATCAAGTAGAAAATCTAAACTTGTATAATATGTAATGAGCAACTGCCTTTCACTGGCCCAGATAAATCATTTCAAAGGCCCCCATGTTAGAGTACAAACAGGAAGTCTATGGTTTGGAGAAGGGATTTTGTTTCTCACAATAAGGTCATCGGGCAGGCTCTAGGCTGGCTTCTTGCCTTCTCCAGCGATGACTTGGTGACTTACAGATTTGCTCCCACCTGCTGCCTCCTCTTCCCTCAGATGATGAGCCAGAGCTCCTGGAGCAGCCTTTTCTCTTCCCAGGACCTAAGCCCTTCAGATTGGCTGTTTTGTTCTGGAATATGGAAGTCTTAGCCCTGGATGCCAGGGAGACTGCTGGATGCCCAAGGGTGCCTGAGGCTCAGATGTTCCAGAAACCAAGAACTATGGTATTCCCCAAACAGAAGGAAACCCTGTGTGTCCCTCTGGCCTGATTACTTTCTGCCTTAGAGGAAACATCCGGGACACAAAAATAATCCTGTAAGATAGTAACTTTAAGAAAGCAGGTGGAATTTAAAGACTGGACGTAAAAAATCAAAGAAATTCTCAGTCTCCGTGACACATCCCACACACTTCCATGGGGTCATCATTGAAAAGATCATCAGAGTAAAGGACCCCACGCTACCATATGGGGCGGGCTCCATCCAGCTCAGCATTTTCTGTAGTTCAGCTGCCTTCTTTTTCCCAAACACAAAGTTTTCATACTGAGCAGGTGCTCTGTCACGATTGTGGTTGTGCAGGTCTGATATCCTCTCAACTCGTACGAAAAAGTAAACTATCCTTTGGAAAAGCACCGCCCATTCCTCTCTTTCTTGCAGTAACACGGGGATGTTATGTTAAACAGCGTGCCCTTCTGTTACCCAAGTCTGGCTGGTCCACCAACCCGGGGTCTGTATTTGAACATCCGCTGATTGAGAGCAGGGGCTTTAGAAGGGCTTTGTGTGCTTACGTATCCTTCTGTTTCATCGCTCAGATTCCTGAACGGGAGTTTGGGACAAAGTCTGTTTTGTCTTGCGTGTCCTTTCTTTTTTTTCTCTCACTGTGAACAATAACTTTCTGCCCCAAGTCATACACTGGACCCGCCACCTGCTGGGACAGGACTGTGGGTTTCTTGGTCACATCTGTGTTGGTGCTCAATGCAGTGTAGATGTGTTTTAAAATAAAAAACAGATGATTGCGTATAACAATGAGTCAGACCTTTGATTGGAAAGATCCCGTCTGGGTCACACTTTAGAACAGCTTCAGATAAGATTATCAGTTATGGAAACATCTGCCTCTAAACTTGATCGGAAGCGAATTATAGGTGGTTACAGGAAATACATCCACTGGAAAGAAATACAACTATGCCTTTCACGTAGGGCTCTGCCAAAGTGGAGAGGTGAAGGTCAAGCTGAGGAATGGGATGAGACAGGTGGCACCTTGGGACTTCTTTTGCCCTCTGGTCACAAAGGGTTAACAAGGTTTTGCCTGGCTCCTGATTGCCCTGCACGGGACAGGAGCCGGGTCCGGGAGCCGTTACACCTGCTCCTGCCAGTCTTGGGCAGCCTGTCCCTCCAGAATTCCTGCTCCTGGGACATCTCACTGCTCCATGGCCCTTGGCTGCAAGCACTCTGCCTGGTCTAACAGAAAACTAGCCGTGTCCACCTAGCCCCAGAGACAGAGAAAGAGAACAGGGCTCTCAGCTAGGTCAAGTGCGCAGTCACAGTCCCTTACCCGCTCATGGAGCTGCCGGGGCTGCTGAAAGTTCAAGGGAACTTTCTCCCATCAGAGGCTCCCGGGAGCAGGCATGCTTAAGGTAACCGTGCCAGATGAAAGCCTCGTTTTACCCCCTGCCCCGCCCCCTTCTTTGTTTCAACCCGGGAGAGCCAGTTGAAAACCCAGGACTTAGTTCTGCCCTCATGTGGCACCTCAATGACCCGGGAAAGTACAAGAAGCTGAATTCCTTGCTGAGTCTATCTGCTTTTTCATTCCTATTTACTTAGTATTCAGGGCATGGGACTGCTTGGGACAAATGCTTCTATGGGGAAAATTGTGTATTTGGAACTTAAACCTTTTTTTTTTTTTTTTACTAACTAAAAGTCCAGTGAAAGTGGGGGAAGCAGTTCCCCAAAACGCGGCTGCGTTGGGCACCTACTTGGAACACACAGTTGTCCACTTGTATGTCAGAGGACTTGCCTTCCCTGAGAGCCGGCACTTCTCTGTCCTCTTCCTGAAGCTTGACATCGGGTTAGAATGTGTCGTAGATCCTGGATTCTTAAATTCAATAAATGTAAATGATGTGGACACAGTTAATAGGCAACGATGCAGAATAAATTTGAAATCTCGGAGTTGGGGGCACCTGGGTGGCGCAGTCGGTTAAGTGACTGACTCTTGATTTTGGCTCAGATCATGACCTTGGGGTCCTGGGATCAAGCCCCACATTGGGCTCCACACTCAGCACGGGGTCTGCTGGAGATTCTCTCTCCCTCTACTCTGCCCCTCCCGCTCATGCTCGCACTCGCTCTCTCTCTAAAATAAATAAAGTCTTTTTAAAAAAATAAAAAATGAAATTAAATCTCGGAGTTGAAGCATGAACCCACTGCTTTGAAGAACATGGGATTTTTTTGGCTGGTGGGCCAGGCTGGATTCCCCCCAAATTATTCCTCATCATTTCCGCTCTCTCGGGGGGTCATCTTACCAGACACTGATGCGAAGCACCATGTGTTCTACCTCGGCACCCAAGGGCTCCTGGCCATGATCCGACAACGTACAGGCCATCCCGGACACGATTCTGAGACCTTGTTTCTCCCAGCTGTTTCTTTCCTGTTCCTGCAAATCTTTCAGAAGAAAAGTCACATGCCAGCCCAGGCGGTTGTTTCTGAAGTGACAGCTACCCCCCCAACCAGAGGCTACTGAAGACATCTGCAATATGTGTTTGAACAAATAAAACCACGTGTGACTTTAAGAGTGGTAGGAATTTTCTGGCTAAAGTGACTGGATGAACCCTCCTTTTGCTCCCCCCACACCCACGCTGTAGATGTGTCTGGGGCTGTGGATGGCACAGGGCCAGTTGGAAAGGGAATGTATGGTGTCTACAAGGTCTTCCAGGCTGCTGGAGAGAAAGAGATTCTCTTGTAGGAGGAGAATAATCTGTTCATTCATTCATTCATTCGTTCAACAGACATTTGTTCTCAGACCCTGTTCTAGGTGCTGGGAACACAATGAATGGAACTGACCAAAGTTCCTGCCCACGTGGAGCTTATAGCCTAGTGTGGGAGACAGGCTATACCCCAAATTAGTAAGTCCCAGAGTATGGGGAAACTTCACGGGTGGTAGGGGCATCGGAGAGACACAGGGGAAGGGAGTGAAAGTGGAGGAGTGGAGCATGGAACTGAGGGTGGGGAAGGCATCACCAAGGTTTGGGGAATGCAGGGAAGCTCAGGAGGCTGGAACAGAATGGACCCGGCGGAGAATGGAAGGTGACAAAGCCAGAGGGGGTGAGGGTGCTCGCAAATATGGAGGCTTTGGAAGGCTTTGAGGTGTGTCCTTTCAGATAAACATCTGAAATATTAAAAAAAAAAATCACTCTCGGGGCTCCTGGGTGGCGCCGCCGGTTAAGCTCAAGACTCTTGGTTTTGGTTCAGGTCGTGCTCTCAGGGTCCTGGGATAAAGCCCTTCGTCCGGCTCTATGCTCAGTGTGGAGTCTGCTTGAGATTCTCTCTCTCCCTCTCCCTCTGCCCCTCCTCCCTGCTCGTGCTCTCTCTCTCTCTCAAATAAATAAATAAAATTTAAAAAAAACAGTAAGAAATAAACATCACTCTCACTTCTGGTTGGGAACTGGCCAAGTAAAAAGCCAATGTGATGGGGCGCCTGGTTGGTTCAGTTGGTGGAAGGTATAACTCTTGATCTCAGGGTTGTGGACTCAAGCCCCACCTTGGGTGTGGAGATTACTTAAAAATAAAATCTTTTTTTTTTTTTAAAGCCAGTGTGATAATCCAATCTCAGGATGCTGGTGGCTCAGACCAGATGGCTATGGTGGAAGCGGCATGAGGTCGTCCAGTTCTGGTTGTAATTTGCATAAAGTCAACAGAATTATCTGATGTGTTGGACATGGGATATTAAAAAAGCAGAGAAGTCAAAATGACTCTAAGGACTTTGCCCTGAGCAACTGGAAAGTGGAGTTGCCATCGAGTCACCGGGGAAGGCTGTGGGTATTGTAGGTTTGAAAGGAAAGAACTGGACTTCTGTACCGAACATCTAGAATTTCCCCCCGTAGTTCCTACTCATCACTGGCCAACACCACCTTGCTTCCTGGCCTCTGCTGATATATAACTTCCACAAAATCCCAACTTGAATCACATATGGGCCAGTGTTGTCCCCTAGACACGTCCACCCTGCCGAAGCAGCCTCTCTCAACTTGTGTTTCTGCCACCATTGGACTCTGCATTTCCAAGACCTCACTGCCCATTCCCTCTCGGCAGGGGTTGGTTCTGGAGGGAGGACCATGGGAAAACTGCCTCTAAGCCTTGCTATTTTTTTTACATGAACAACTAAAACCCATAGAAAAGAATACCTACCTCATAGAGTTGTTGTCGGCCTTAAAATAATGAATGTTTACTGCCTGTTCGAAAATACAGTAACTGCTCAGTCATTAGTAGCAATTATTACAACAACCCCTTCTTGCTCCAGTTATTATAGCCTCATTTACTCTCACTACCTCCCTGTGAAGTAGGCAAGAGAGATTACCCCCATTTTACAGATGAAGATATTGAGGTTCAAACAGGTGCCTAAAATTATAGAGTTACGATGTGCCTGAAGCATAATCAGGGTGCAGGTATCTTGATTCATTCTCTGGACCTTCTTTTTTGGGTCCACATGTCTTTTATCTTTCTTTCTTTCTTTCTTTCTTTTTAAAGTAATCTCTGCACCCAACTTGGGGCTCGAACTCACCACTCTGAGATCAAGAGTCACTCACTCCACCAACGAGTCAGCCAGGAGCCCCCCACATAGCATCTTTCAAAATCAATTGTTTCCCTATCAGCTCAACGGTAGTGCATTTTGAAGACACAGTTTCCTCAGCCAGTGGAAAATAGGGAACCCATTTTTTTTTTTTAAAGATTTTATTTATTTATTTGAGACAGAGAGAATGAGATACAGAGAGCATGAGAGGGAGGAGGGTCAGAGGGAGAAGCAGACTCCCTGCCTAGCAGGGAGCCCGATGCGGGACTCGATCCCGGGACTCCAGGATCATGACCTGAGCTGAAGGCAGTCGCTTAACCAACTGAGCCACCCAGGCGCCCGTGAACCCATTTTTTAAATCATGAAATATTTTAAACATACAGAAAAATACAGGGAGTAATAACAAAGCCCCACATGCCCACCATTCCACTCTAGCAAACCCTAATATTTTCTCCTATTTTCTACATTTTTTTTTTCGAGAAATACAACCCTGCACATACTGTCCCTTGGGTACCCTCCTGACATCAGTTCCTTCCTGCTCCCTTTCCCAGATGGACCATCCTCCTGAATCGGGTGCATTGCATTTGGAAACATGTCTATTTTTTCTACTACTCTTCTTATCTTACATGTAGATATCCGGAATCAAGACATAGCACTGTTGCGCATGTTTTCAACTTTTAACTGCATGGAATCCT
The DNA here is from genome assembly GCF_054177405.1 of Leptonychotes weddellii. Lineage (NCBI taxonomy): Eukaryota > Metazoa > Chordata > Mammalia > Carnivora > Phocidae > Leptonychotes > Leptonychotes weddellii. The sequence goes on from NC_138372.1 coordinate 8,874,911, forward strand.
TCTCTGCATCTTGCTTTCCCCCTCCACATTGTGAGATGGATCCTCACTAAGCACAGGGCTCCAGTCATCTCTGTAGCTGGTGTGAAGCACGGGATCACGGCTAGATCAGCACTTACTTACTCTTTTCCTGCGGATGGATATTTAGAATGTCTCTAAATATTTGAATGCAAACCATGCTCTGACTAATGGGGTCATAATAAAAGAATTTCCATGTTCCTAGAGACCAGAATTTTTGTCCCCTAGGAACAATAAAAGTAAAAGTGAGTTCATATTTTGGATATTTAACTATCCAGATTTGACTAGGAATTGCTTGGGCATCTCCTGTAAGTGTGATGCTCAGAGGAAGAAGGACTAAGTTAACTGGATTTAAATGGCTACTAAGTTCAAAATGATCTTTTGTCCCTATCCATCTATTCTCCTTCCGATGACCTCCTGGTCTTTTTTTTTCCCTATAGGAAAACATTTTAATAAAATACATTTATTGTTTCTTTTCAAAATGATAGAAATGTCTCATCCACCTTCTATGACAACATTTTTGGAGCTAGTCTATTATTTCTAGTAAAAATAGAACTTAGTGAATTTAAAAGTCAGCATTTTTTAAAGTGCACTTTGATATATCAGATGTTGGAAGAGATTTTCTAACATGTAACAGAAAAGGAATTTAAAGTTGTGGAATTGGCTCCTGAGAAAAATCCTTCTGGGGATCCAGAGTCCAAAATCTTTCTGGGGAGGTTGTCAAAAATGGAAAGATTTCGTGATAGTCACCTTCTCCGAAATGAAAAAGAAATTTCTAGGCACACAAAATTAAATTGCACATTTTCCTCATTTAAAACAGGAAACAAGGAATATGCTTGGTACCAACTGGGAAATTCTCCACAATTGTTTTATCAGCGTCACCTTCAGAAAGCAACTGGAGCCAACCCCACCCAGAGTGGGTTGAATTGTGGTCCCCAAGATGGGAAGTCCAAGTCCTGACCCCCAGTCCCTGTGAAGCTGACCTTATCTGGAAAAAGGGTCTTTGCAGATGTAAGTAAGTTAAGGACCATAAGATGAGATCATCCTGGATTAACCAGCTGAACTCTAAATCCCATAACAAGGGTTTTTGTAAGAAGAGAAGACACAGAAGAGGAGAAACATGGGGGGAAAGGCCATGGGAAGACACAGGCAGGTCAGAGTGATGTGCCACAAGCCAAGGAACCTCCCCTGAACCACCAGAAGCTGAAAGAGGCTGGAGGTATCCCCTAGAGCCTTCAGAGGGAAATGTGCCTGCAACGCCTTGATTTCAGATTTGTGGCCTCCAGAACTGTAAGAAAATAAATTTCTGTTGTTCTAAGCCACCCAGTTTGCAGCAATTTGTTGCAACTACACTAGGAAATTAACACACCCCCTGAGTAACTCATCTGGGGAGGCAGCTCCCCACTGCCCATCCAGCCCATCCCAGATGGAAAGCAACACTGACCTCTTCGACTCTGACCTTGAGCCATTCCCTCGATTCTTCCAAACAATGGGTTGGCAGCTATCACGCTTCCTTTGTGACAGACAGATGTTACTAGACCTTCCCATACTGTCATTCCAATTTTTCACTCATGTTGGAGGAATCCATGGTGAAAGAAATATGTGGCCTAGAACAATAGGCAAAGTCAACGCTTGCCTGATGAGCGGAATACAAAGGCAGAGCCAGCTGCACTGATTTTCTCCACCCTTCATGGTGACTAACCCTCCAATGTCCCCCTCACTCAACACTCACCCTGCGTGATCAGAGACACTTTAATGAAAATAAAATACCCACAGCGACCGAGTGAGCATTCAACAAATATCCATGGCGCACTTTCCTGCGAGTCAGTCACTACCATAAGTGTTAACAGTGAGGAGAATTATTCTAACAATTCATAAAGAGTGCCAATAAAAATATCCCCCTTTGTCTGTGGCTAAAGGAAAAATGGTTTGTTTGGGGTCTGAGGAGCATTCTTCATTCATAGATCTCCAACGGGATTAACTTTCAATGACCAAGGTGTTCATGGAATTGCTTCAGACAGCCGAGCACACAGCACCGCAATTTCAAAGATGGTCGAGGCAACATTAGGAACTTCTTTGGTGTCCTCCCCACCTCCCCTTTGTTCAGTCCTCTCCCCTAGGCTCCTAGTCCACGCTCCGTTGTCACTGAGCCACTGACAGGGGCTGAAAGAAACCACTGGGGAGAAGGAGTTGGAATACCTGGCTTGCAGTTCACGTACAGCACATCACCTGTCTGTTTCTTCATCAGAAAAGATAGAAATCATGGCAGTCCACAGGCTTGTTTGCATCTGGAACACATCTCTAGTGCACGTGGAAGTGTTTTATAAATGCAAAGCAGTGGGGACACCTGGCTGGCTTGGTCGGCAGAGCGCGCAACTCTCGATCTCAGGGTCATGAGTTCAAGCCCCACGTTGGGTGTAGAGATTATTTAAAAATAAAATCTTAAAAAAAATTACAAGGGAATATTCAACAGCAATAGGAGTTGCTGTTTATTTGGAGACCACCACATCCTGGCACACGCTAGACTCTCTACATGCATCGTGACAACCCGTAAATGTGGGTATTGTTATTGCTCTTTTTTAGTTGAGAAGGCCCAAAGTTGGAGTGGTTGACTCAAGCAAGACCACCCAATAGTAGGGGAAGGAGCTGCTGTCCCAAATCCACAGCTCTTTCCCTGTGTCACTGTGCCCCCAATTTAAGGCACCGTACCTGCAACAGGCTCACTCAGATGAATGTTTATGTCTCGTCTAGAGAAGTAAATTATTTGAAAAATCTAAGATACAAGATATTTAACTCCCTCTCTCTTCTGGAAAACTTTATCTCGCCGCCTAGATAGCAATTAGATTTGTTTTCCTTGTATCATGGTCCCTCACCTTCTTTAAGGGACTAAGGGCATTGGGAACAGAACCTGCACCTGGGTGTAGTGGGTTCCACGGTGGTGCCCAGAAAGATCGGTCCACGTCCAAGTTCCCAGAACCTGTGAGTGGGACCTAATTTGGAAAAAGGGTCTTTGCAAATGTAGTCCATTTAAGGATTTTTAGATGAGCTCATCCTGGATTTAGGGTGCAACCAGGGGGCCCTAAATCCAATGTGTCCCTATAAGACAGAGAAAAGGAGAAGTCACAGGGAGAAGAGGAGGAGGCAGTGTGCCCCAGAGGCAGAGGCTGGAGTGACCTGGGCATTAGGCAAGAAATGCCGGCAGCCACCAGAAGTTGGAGGAGGCAAAGAACAGATGTTCCCCTGAAGCCTCTGGAGATAGTATGGTCTTGCAACACCGTGGCTTGGGACTTCTGGTCTCCAGAACCATGAGGGAATAAATTTCCATCGTTTTAAACCACCATGCTTGTGGTACCTTGCGATGGCAGCCATAGGAAACCAACACACTAACCAAATGTCCTCCAGCCCCCTGGACTGAGTGTCTCTGCCATGACAGTGAGAATGCAAAAACAGTGGGGGAAAAAGACCCATCTTTGAATGGCCCCGAAACCATCCCCTGGGGGGCCCTCCAAATGCGATCATCAAGCCTCTGATGGAAGCCTGCTGCTTCTCTTCCCCTGTGTCCTGCACAGAGAACATGGCTATTTATCCGGGAAAGCTTGGCTCATGGAGATCAGGCCGTCCTCAGTGGCCAAGCCCAGAAATCAGGCCCCCAGCTAACCCCGGGTCATCAACCTGTGGGTTCTGAAGGGCTGCCACGGTGAGCAACAAGATGGGGAGCATGCAGCCTTGGGGGCCACCCAGAAGAGGTGTGACAAGCATCTGAGTCACAGATTTGTGCTGTCCTCCGGCCGTGGCCCAAGCCCACTCAGTAAATAAACCCCGAATCGCACCAGCTATGGGTCTCTCTGTCTGTCTGTGGCTCTAGGCATCGGACCAAACCCACAGACCCTCTGGTAACAGACAGTTGGGTCAAAGTACAAAGATCTCCATTCAACCTCCTTGCTTGGTAATCTCTCCGTGCTGAGGAGAGTAACTTAAAATCTTGCGCAAATCAAATCCGAGGGCATTTGAATAGGCCGGGCTCTTTCTATGTTATACGTTTTCTGGTGCAAGTATTCATAATCAGAGGGTGGGCTCACTCATTTTTATCAAAAGCCATCTTCGGGGCGCCTGGTGGACTTTGTCAGTAGAGCATGTGACTCTTGATCTCGGGGTTGTAAGTTCGAGTCCCATGTTGGGTGTAGAGGCTACTTAAAAAAATAAAATCTAAAAAAAAAAGAAAAAAGCCATCTGCAGGGGGAAAGCAATTGTGTGACAGGTTTCCTGAAGTTCTTAGTAGGCCACGGGAGATTAAATCTCTCTTCCACAAGCCCATGCTCACGCCTATCACACTCCCAGGCCCTGGACAAGCACAGGTACCCATAGGAGTGTGACAGAGCCCTGGGCCCCAGCGTCTTTCCCCAGCCTGTCTCCAAGTCCCACCCCTCACCTCCTCCCTGGCCCGCTCTATCTAGCCAGCTTTGCTGGTTCACCCTGCGGGCCTCAACCCCAGTGGGATAATAATAGCAAATATGCTTCCAGCCCTTGTCGCGGGCTGGACATTGTTCTATGTGCTTTACATATCCTCAACAACCCAGGAAGTGCATGTTTTATTATTCCTGTTTCACAGCAGGGAAACTAAGGCATGGAGAGGTCAAATGGCCTGAAGGCACTTAGGGCTACATGGCAAAGCTGGGATCTGAGGTCTTAGCCTCTGGCTCTACTGCCTCTCGGTGTCCCCACATCCCATCCCCAGACTAGGCCAGGCCCCTTCCACAGGTCGGTCATCGGTGCACCCTCCTTCATATAGTCATCGCTGCTGTGCACCATAACGATCTCCATGATTAGTCTTTAATGTCAGTCTCCTCTGCTGGGCTGGAAACTCCCATGCTAGCTCCCTTGGGCTGATGGAACAGATCACCCAGCCTGGAGGATAGAAGGCCAAGATCAAGTTTGCATCGGGCCCCAACCCCCACCCACCCAGAAGCTTCAGGGAAGAGTCTTGCCTGTTCCTTCCCTCTTGCAGCTTCTGGTGGCTGTCAGCGTTCCTTGGCTTATGGCTGCCTTTCTCCAACTTCTGCTTCCATGTTCACTGGCCTCTCCTCTGTGTGTATCTCTCCTCTGTGTGTCCATCCCCAAACTCCCTCTGCCTCTTTCTTATTCGATTGCACTCAGGGTCCACCTGGCCAGTCGAGGATAAACCCCTCCTCTCAAGATCCTTTACTTAATCACATCTGTGGGCAGATAAGGTATCGTCACAGGCTCCAGGGATTAGGACATGGACCTATATATTGCTGGTGGGGAGGCGCTACCCTTTCGTGGACGCACTATGATTCTTAAAGAGCAGGAAGTACGCACCTCATTCCCAGCTGTACCCCAGCGAGGATAGGCCTCCTTTAGGATTCTGAGTCCTCCAGCACATTTCTACAAGCCTGGCAGAAGCCCCAGCTCTCTGTGTAAGGGAAAGCTAGGGCTGCAGTGTGTAAAATTCTTTTTTCTCTCTTTGGCGGTGTTATCATTGCACCCCCCACCCCGGGCTGAACCTGCCGTAGCTATTCCTACAGGAAAGGAAAGTAGAAAATCTCTCTTCTCCAGGACTCACTTCTTGCTGAACTCCATCAATCAATGTGTATCTGTGAAGGTCACCCAGGTCCCCAGGAGGGGTGTCTGGAGAGTGAATTGGTTCAGAACTGCATGTTTCCCAGACTCACTGGCCAACATCACAGGGAGTGAGTAAGGCTGGTGTGTTTTCTGAAGCACAAGTTTTTCAGGGACAGTGTGGTAGGTATGCCCTGGTGTGGCTGAGCTACCGGGCTCCAAGATTTCATGTGTAGTGGGGAAGATCGGGATCTCTGTGCCTGGTGGATACGGAATCCTTCGGAGATGTGGGCTTGCCCCTCCCCCATTGCTCCTCCCTTCCAAGAGCACACAAGCCCCCTCAGCTCGACCCCAGCTCCCTTCAAAGGAACTTTCCAGGCCAATCGACTCCCTTCTTTAAAGCTTGAATATGTCTTGTTTCCTGAGGAATTCACTGTGAAGACTTGTCATGGAAACTCAAGATCCCAGACTGCGCCCCAAGGGGAGACAGTACTTGGGTTTCTGAAGGTTCTGAGCACTCCAGAATAGAGAAGGAAGAAGCAGAACATTGAGCATCCCCAAGGCAAGGTGGCAGCTGCAAGAATGAATAAAGAATCTGTTCACTGCTTTGTGGATTTCAGGCAGGAGGCCCCACACAAAGAGCTCCTTAGCTCGCTTCGTGTGAACGGTGAGTTCCGCGAGGATGAACGCCATCCAGTTCTAACTCATGGATGGCAGAAAGTCAATAAAAGCCAATGATTACAAGGTAGAGAGTGGACACTTTGATGGCTTCAAAGAGACTGAAAATTATGTTTAAAATATGATACATGTAGCACAATCTCATTTTAAATAGCAGCTTGAGAGAATACAACTTTGCATCCAAATACAATAGTCCAAGGAGGTGTCTCAAAGTCTCTCTCTCTCTCTTTTTTTAGAGAGAGAGAGAGAGCACGCATGTGAGCGAGAGGAGGGGCAAAGGGAGAGGGAGAGAGAGAATCTCAAGCAGACTCCACACCCAGCGTGGAGCCCCACCCAAGGCTCGATCCCACATCCCTAAGATCATGGCCAGAGCCAAAATCTGGAGTCGGATGCTCAACCAAATGAGCCACCCAGGCTCCCCTCAAAGTCTCTTTTGATGGCACATAATATATTCTGGCACATCACTGAAACCTGGACTTTGTTTTCTGAACTCTCCAGCTATAATGCTTTTACACGAGGGTTCTACCACCTCATTATTTGAGAAGAAAAATAAAGTCTTGACCTGAACCTTGAAAGTCAGTGCTTTGCATTGAAGAGTCTTGCAGAGCACAAACTTTTATGTAAAGATGAAAGCTCAGGGCACTCATTTTATTTAAAATGAAGCAAGTGATACCATGTTTTCAGAATTTATCAGTCGCCATTTATCTTGAAAAGCTACAATTGCTTTTAAATAATTTTTCAAGGGAAGAAATGCAATCTGAAATTTGTATGCACTGGGATGGTAGTTGACAGACTAACTTTAAGATGCCGTCCATTTTAGCATGGTCCCACTGTTGATGACTAGTTGGCAGCACGTGCCACATCAGATAAGTTCACCACCACCAATGTGGTCTACAGTAGTGACTTTCTACTTGCTTCAACAGGATTGGCGCTGGTTGGGGAGCTTGGATGTCACAGCAAGTCAAATTTGCCATAAAATGTTCTCAGTGTTTGCTCTCAATTTCTGAACTTTCTGGCCATGAACCAGTACCAGCTCTCAGACCAGCACCAATCTGCTCACCAATCTAGTTCAATTCCCCTCTTGGTCCAGATTTATTAATTTGCTCGTTCATTTGTTGAGCAAATAGCAGTTGAGCGTCAAGCAGGTACCAGGCACTGGAGCCAAAATAGGGAATATTTCAGAGACAGTCCCACCCTCATGGCACTTATACTGTTGTGGGGGAGACTAATCACAAACACAAATATGTGATATAATTTTAGGTTGTGACAGATGCTATTCAGAAACACGAAGCAAAGGAAAGGGGGAGAGAGTGAAGGGGTGGAGAGGGTCATGGAAGCTTCTTTGAGGTGGAAGAGGTAGACATCTGAGCCAAGAAATGAGATGAAGCACGGGAGGGAGCCATACGACGTTCTGGGAGAGGATGTTTCCAGATAAAACAGCAAAGGCAAAGGCCCTGGGAGGGGAGGAGCTTGGTGGTTTTTTGGAAAGGGAAGAAGGCCAGTTGGCTGGGAAGGAGTGAGTGCAAGAGAGAGGGGTTAGGTGGTGAAGGTCGAGAGGTGAGTAGGAGCTAGATCACACAGAGCTGTGGGGTCAGAAGTTTGGTAAGGACTGTACATTTCATGGTATGGGAGACAGATGGTGGGTTTTGAGTCGAATGAGTTTGATGTGCAAAAACGGGGGTGGCGGCATCCAGTTAAAGTTGAATAAGACTACAGCAATGGCTCCCAATGACCCTCACCTTGTGGTATTCACACCCTTATGCAGACTCCTTCAACATTAACTAAGTCTGACCTGTGTAACTAATAGAATATTGCAGAAATGGAAGAGGTCAGCTCACGAAAGGCAGTATGGCTTTCTCCTTGCTTTCACTCTCAGATCACTTGCCTGGCAGAAGTTGGCGGCCATGTTGTCAGGGTACTCACATTTCTCCCTATGGAGAAGTCCGTGTGATGAAGAACTGAGTCTTCCTAACAAAAACCACACTGACTAGTCAGTCATGTGAGCAAGCTGTCTTAGAAGTGGATCGTCCAGCTCCAGTCAATGCTTCAGCTGACCACAGTCTAGCCCACCATTTTGACTACAACCTCGAAAAAGACCCTGAACCAGAACCATCCAGCTGAGCAAATTCCCCATCCACAGAAACTGTGAGATAGTAAGTATTGATGGTTCTTTGAAGATGCTAACCTTTGGAGTAATTTGTTATGCAGCAATAGATAGCTAATACAGGGAACGTTTTTGGAATCCTGGAGACTAGTTTATCAATGCAGTTTGCAGGACAATGAGGGGATCCTACAAGGGAAGTTTTCTGGTACATGAAGGTGAAAAGTGTTTGGAAATGAGTGTAAACCCCAACCCATGTCAGCGAGAATTCCAGAAAGTAGGATGAAAGCTGCATCCCAGGAGGTGGAGAAGAATATACACTTGGGCTGTCATATGAAACACTTGGCACAGCTCAGTGTGGATCCATTTCCTCTGATTCATTTTTGTGTCCCACATCCATGTGGGACATCTGCCATGTCCTAAAATGAGAAGACTGTTGGTTGATGATGGTAGAAGCTAGCGCCCGGAGGACGCTCATTTGCCTCTGCTTGCAGATCAGTGTGTGCTCTGAATTACCAACGCCACAGCTCCTCCAGAAATAACACTGTGAGAAGTCTGGGAGAAGCAATCTGTGGTGGGGCAGGATTGCTCTGGCTTTGAGCTTTGGATGAGATTCAGTACATCAATCATTATTCCAAAGAGGCTCCTTTAGAATGAGTGTCTCCAGCCTTGCATTGAGTCCTGAAAACCCAAACAAATATTTGCATGTATTAGCTTTCCTAAATTAGTCAGATGACTTTTAGTACAACTCATGATTGATGCTAATTTTTCTTCAAAGCAAACACAGTTTTCTTGACTCTGAATGTGCATTCAGGAAGTGGAAATCTGATCATTCCTTCAACCGAACTGGTGTTCTGGAAAATTACAACCTCTCATGCTGTTGTGGGGCTAGTCAACAGCTATAGATTTGCATGCCGAAGGAATGACATTAAGAAATCAATTAGAGTTATATTAAGAGGACTTTGATAACGCCAGCGATTGTCAAAGCGCCACGCCCGGCTGTCCAAGAAGGCCCAGGGACACAGAGGCTACACTATAGGGCCCCCGGGGGCTGCTGCATCTGGCTCCCAGCTCCTCGGTGTTCCAGACCCCGAGAGTTAATACCATGGCCTGAGCATTGTTGTAACCCCTGGGAATGGTCTGATCCATAATGAGATACTGCACTTTTCTCTCGCCATTTCACTGTATGGACTTGTCATTTATAAAGAGAATGGACAATCTGTGGTTGACACCCCAACATCTATTATCCCTAAGCAAGCCGTCTAAATCAATCATGGATCTCATTCTCCTTTTCAGTGATTGATTAAGAACCAGCAAGGGTATTATTTCTGACTTCTAAGCAGACAGGGGAAGTCGGCTGGGGATGGCAGCCTCCCGACAAGGTGCTTTACCCCTGAGACTCTGTTCTTCATCTGTGTTTTCCTTCAAGAGCTCTTGCAAAGATTAAAATTAATCCTTATTAAGAAGAGGCTAGAAGTAAAATGAGGTCAGATTTTTCTAGAACAGCGGTTCTTAAGCTTTTGGATCCTGGGATTTCTTTACACTCAAATATGGTGTAGGACCACAAAGAGTTTTTGTTTATGTGACGTATCTACCAATATTTACCATATTAGAAATTAAAACTGGGAAAATTTAAGAATATATATTTGCCTATTTATTTAAAATACAATCAGAAGCCCATGTCTACATTACCCTAAATAGCACATTTTTAGTGAAAAATAACTACGTATTCTAAAACAAAACCCATGTCCTGAGAAGAGTGGCATTGTTTTACAGTTTTGCAAACCTCCTTCATGTCTGGTGTAACGAAGGACAGCTGGGTTCCCGTATCTGCTTCTGCATCCCGTCAGTTGGGTTTTGGTTAAAGTATATGAAGAAAATCCTGCCTCACGCAGACAGGTTGACAAAGGGAGGCCCGCCGGAAAGGGCTAGCAGGATCCCTCAGGAATTCTTGCACCATACTTGCTAGGGTATACCAGAATCACTGTCTAGAAAACCAAATATGGACCAGCGTATCCAGAAACAAGCTACCGTGTTTCATCGAAGACAGGCTCTCCAGGCAGAGGGAAGGTGGCTGATCCACTCCCAGAACAGGAGTCTAGAGCTTCTTTTATTTATCTGTGAACACACTTCCATGAGAGCCTTTGGCTTAAAACTTACATTTGAGGGGCACCTGGGTGGCTCAGTCGTTGTGTCTGCCTTCGGCTCAGGTCATGATCCCAGGGTCCTGGGATTGAGCCCCGCATCGGGTTTCCTGCTCAGCAGGAAGCCTGCTTCTCCCTCTCCCACTCCCCCTGCTTGTGTTCTTGCTCTCGCTATCTCTCTCTCTGTGTCAAATAAATAAATAAAATCTTAAAAAAAAAAATTACATTTGACATTCTGATGGGCAGAATGTGCGTGTGCTAAAACTGACAAAGGATCCAAGCATCCCAGGATCTCAGAGTCAGAAGGGAGCTTAAGATCATCTTTGGGCTCCCTGTTCTGTCTCCTGTTTGGTTCATGCCGCACCTGCGAGCAGACACTCACTACCTCGGGAGACTGCGTGTTCACAGAAGCACGGAACTGGGGATCCCCTGGCCACTATCTTACACGCCATTAAGCCACTTACTAACGACCCTACAGTTCATTACCAGCACAACCTGGCTCTTCTTATTCCTGATCCAGTGTGTTTCTTTACTTCCTTACGTTAACTTTTTTTGAGTTTGGGTCATAAAAACATTTGTCCTTTCATGTGCCTATCCTGAAGAAGTACCCCCTTCTGGGAATGAATAAACCACATCATTTGTTTTACACAGTGTATGTTTCGGACCTGTGGGACACTTTTTGCTAAATGAACTGTCTGAATCAGCCGGATCAGTCAAAGGAAAGGAAGGTTTCAAAGTAAAATGTTTCTTTAGGGTACAGTGAAGACAGAGCAGCTCACGTGGCCTCTTGGAGCACCTCCCGCTCCCATCTTTGCATTTCTTCTTCGGCCTACCTAGGGAGGTCGCTTGTCAGCACCCATGTGCAGGAAACTTACAGACCAGGTCTACCCTAGGGGATATGCTGATCATCTCAAATCTTTTTGGCAAAGTGCGCAACAATTGTTTTGTCTTTTACGTTTTATTGCGAACATTTTTATGGCAAAAGTGCAGCAAATAGGATAATTAACCCATTTTTCTGAATTAGCACTTTCAACATTTTTATTTTGTCACACTGGCTTTAAGTAGCCAGTCCTTACCCCTCTCCTTCCCTTCCTTCCCTCCTGTCTTTTTTTTTTTCCATCAATAACTTAAAGCGTATCCTTAACACCATGTCATTTCACCTTGAAATGCTTCTGCAGCTATTTCTTTCTTTTTTTTTTTTTAAAGATTTTATTTACTTATTTGAGAGAGAGAGAATGAGAGACAGAGAGCATGAGAGGGAGGAGGGTCAGAGGGAGAAGCAGATTCCCTGCCAAGCAGGGAGCCCGATGCGGGACTCGATCCTGGGACTCCAGGATCATGACCTGAGCCAAAGGCAGTCGCTTAACCAACTGAGCCACCCAGGCGCCCTCTGCAGCTATTTCTAAAATATAAGGGCATTATGCACAATAGCATTATCTCATTTAACTTAGATTAAAAAATCTTGGGGTGCCTGGGTTGCTCAGTTGGCTAAGCGTCCTACTCTTTGTTTTGGCTCAGGTCATGAGAGATTGTGAGATCAGGGTTGTGAGATGGAGCCCTGCATCGGGCTTGGTGCTCAGTGTGGAGTCTGCTTGGGATTCTCTCTCTCCCTCCCCCTCTGCCCCTCTCTCCTCACTCTCTCAAATAAATAAATAAATAAATAAATAAATAAATAAATTAATTAATTAATTAAATATTTTTAAAATAAAATAAAATAAAAAATAAAAATTCCTTAGTAAGAATGATTAGTGAGTTTATACTCTAATTTCCCACTCATTACATTTGATGATTATTATGGCTCTTTTTTATCATCATCCTCCTGCCCCTTCCACCCTATTTTCCTTATACCCTTGACTTGTTTTGGAAACTGGATCTGTTTCCTACGAGATGTGCCACATTTTGCATGTGTTTGGTGACTTTCTTCCGGAGTCATTTAACTTGCTGATTTGTCCCTTGTTTGTTCCGTAAACTAAAAGTGAGGTTTATTTTTTTAATTCAATTAGCCAACATATAATACATCCTTAGTTTCAGATGTAGAGTTCAATAATTCATCAGGTTCATATACCACCCAGGGCTCATTACATTAAAAGTGAGGTTTAAAGGCTTGATTAGATTCTTTGGCAAGAATACATCACGGTGGTGCTTTCTGTTGGACTCCATTTATAGGTATACTTACCATGGCATCTCATCAATAGGCATGTAGTCTGGTTGTTCTACCTGTAGAGATGCTGAGACCGGCCAGTGGGTTCAAGCGGTGGACAGTCTGGTCCCTCCTTGTAAACGTCCCTGCCAACCAATGTCCATTAGGTTTTGCATCAGTTTAATCCCTGGACCAAAGATTTAATCTGGAGTTGAAAATGGTGCATGGTGATTTTTCTCCTGTTTTTATTCCATTTATCAGCTGGAATTTCTAAATTTATTAGCTGGAATTTTCTTGCAAAAAAGAACTTTTCCTCTTCAACTAGAACTATTTAGTCACCTAGAAATACAGTTCACATGGAACAAGCAGGATGAATGCTTAATTCTTTCCCTTCAATCACCAATTCTCAGAGTAAAGAGTCAGTCTTAGCTGAGGCTGCAGTAGCAAGATACCACATACTGGGTACCTTCAACAATTCTTTTGGCTGGGGAGTCCAAGATCAAGGTGCCAGCAGATTCAGGGTCTGGTGAGAGCCTCCACCTCCCCCACCTCCCCCGCCCCTGGCTTGGAGACCGCCACCATCCTGCTGTGTCCTCATGGGGTAGAGAGACAGAGAGAGAGCCCCAAAGGCCCCACCTCTGACTATCTTCACACTGCGGAGCCGGGGTTTCAGCATTTGAATTTGGAGGGGATACAAACATTCCGTCCACAGCAGAGTTGGTGCTCTAGCTTCCAACAGTTCCTTCAATAGTGCCCAGTGGACTTTTTGAGCTACTGCTGCCATTCCTCTCTCTTCTTCCTGTTCTCACTCTGATTATCATTGTGAACTCATGATCTTACGTATTTGTGATGTGTTGATCAGTTATAGTCATTACTCTTGTTGATGCTCAAACTGTCCCATCGTAGGCCATGGTGGTCAGACATGTTGGCTTTTTGACATGACCCCATTAATCTTTGCTTCCTTGCTTTCTGGCCCAACAGGAGCCCTCCAGATCAACTCATGCATTTCCTGCCTCCAATTTAGACTTTGCTATTTCTCTAAAAAGCTTTGTTTGTTTTAGTGGGGGAATGGTGTAGTCATCACTACTGAGTTGTTACTGCTTCTGTTAACTTAATTTAGAAAACACACATTTTCCTAAAGCAAAAACCTAAAGTATTCATAATTCGTAGTGATATCCCCACTTCAAATTTAACATCATTGGGTTTAAATTCTTCAATTTTATGCTTGCGTGTCTTTTCTGTTACACTAAAAATCTTGATTTCTAACAATAATTGTATTTCTGTAATGACTTATTAACCTATAATACACATACAGTAATTTCAAAATGCCGATATTGGTATTCACAAAAGACTATTGAATGAAGTTCGAATTTTCTTTACAGTTCTTTTCCATCTTAGAATATTCTACTAATGATGTGCAGTCCAAATCCTGCATCCCCGAGTCACTTGAAATAGCTCTTTTATCCTTGTGGTATGACATCAGTTTGATATATAATTTAGTACTTGTTTGGATTTGTTTTTGAATTTTAAGGAATGCTTACCACCGCCCCCCACCCCGGCCTTTTGATTTAATTTTCTTTTTGGAATACGTAAAATATTTCCTGATGCCAAAGTCAAAGCTTTATAGCAAGATTTATTCAGAGAAGTCTCATTTCTATTTCTGCTTTGCCTCACAATCTCTCCCTCTTCTTCCCAATATTTTTCCCACTGGTTTATCCTTCTTGTGTTTCCTTTTGGAAATGTGAGAAAGTGTGTGTGTGTGTGTGTGTGTGCGCGTGTGCGTGTGTGTGTGTGTGTATTACTATTCCCTCACCTCCTTTACTCAAAAGGTTGTGCACCATATGCAGTGTTTTGTGGGTGGTCTTTGCTTTTACCAATATATCCGGCATATCACTCCATTTAAGAACATGGAGATAGGGGTGCCTGGGTGGCTCAGTCGTTAAGCGTCTGCCTTCGGCTCAGGTCATGATCCCAGGGTGCTGGGATCGAGCCCTGCATCGGGCTCCCTGCTCCACGGGAAGCCTGCTTCTCCCTCTCCCACTCCCCTTGCTTGTGTTCCCTCTCTCACTGTGTTTCTCTCTGTCAAATAAATAAAATCTTAAAAAAAAAAAAAAAAGAACATGGAGATATTCCACATTCCTTTTTACGACACACTGTGCTCCGTTGTGTGGATTTTTCATACGTTATTCAACCATTTCCCTACTGATGGCTGTTTGGTCTGTTTCCGGTGTTTTACCATTACAAGTAACGTTGCCATGAGTAACTGAATATGTATGAGTAAATGAATATGTCCTTCTGTGTTTTGCTTGTTTGTTTGCAGATGTATCACTGGGATGGGATAGTTTCCTAGAAATGGGATTGCTGCATGGAAGGATAAATGCATATGGGATTTGGCTAGATATTGCCAAATTCTCCTTATGTTATTTTGTATTCCTACTAACAAAGGATGCGAATTCTGATTTCCTCCCCACCCTCATGGATGGCTTTTGGGGTCAAAGTTTTGAATGTTACCTTGATAGGTGAGAAATAGTATTTGAATGCAGTTTTCCCATTTCCCCTATTACAAGTGAGGTTGAGCATCTTTTCTTATCTTTAAAAACCATTTGCTTCTCATTTTCCAGGAACTGTTTTAGCTGTCACCCATTAAAAAAAACAATACTTTTTTTCTTCTTGACTTTTAGAGGTGTTGTCTATAAATTCCTTCTCTATGATATAAGTTGCAAATACGTTTCCCTCTTTACTATTTGTCTTTTGCCTTTGTGTATAGTAGTTTCACCATTTAAAAGGCCTTCGATGTGTTTTGCTTTATTATTTATTTATTTATTTTTCAGATTTTATTTTTAAGTCATCTCTACACCCACCATGGGGTTCAAACCCACAATCCCGAGACCAGGAATCGCACACTCCAGCAACTGAGCCAGCCAGGAGTCCCTGTTTTGTTTTATTTTGGGGAGTTGAATTTATAATCTTTTTTCCTATTGCTTCTGGATTTCAAGTCATAATTACTAAGGCTTTTCTCCACTCCTACATTACAGAGGAATTTACCCACTTTTTTTCTGGTACTTACATATTATCATTTATAAAATTTAGATCTTTGGTCCATTTGGAAATCACCCTTTTTTCTCCTTCTTTTTCTTTTAAGTAACCTCTACACCCAATGTGGGGCTCGAACTCATGACCCCGAGATCAAGAGTCACATGCTCTACCGCCTGAGCCAGGCAGGCACCCCTGGAAATCATCTTGACATACTGTGTAAGGGACAGATTTATTTCCAGATGGAATTGTGATTGATTGTGGTTTTGACACAGTTAGTTGAAATGACTGTTGTGCTGGTTCATTGGCTAGCCTTAGTTAAAGTAAGACAGTATCTCTCTCAGATTTTCAGCACCTTGTCACTCATAGGCTAAAACTCAAGACTACTTTAAAAGTTACAAGTCGATATTATAGGAATAGCTGTTACCTTCATTCCGCCCGTTGTTTTATGTTTTACACTTTCTAACTACCTTACTCATATTCTTGTCTCAACAATGGTGCAACTCACGATGTTACACAGGAAGCCAGGAAGAGTAAACTCTTCTTGCTGGCCAAGTTGTCCACTTCCTCTCAATTTCCGACGTGATACTGTATACCAGATGTAACTGGGGAGAGGAGACTCTCACATTTGCTGTTGACAAACACAAGCTGTTAGCTCACGTGTATCACAAGACATTGCCCATGAGAACACTTTCCATCCTGGATCCCCGTTAGGGGGGAGCCCCTCTAAGTAACCTTCGGAAATGCCAGAGCTGACACTTCAGGTGTATTAATTCAGAGAATTGCAAATAATGATATTTCAATGGCTTTTAGAGTTGTTTTTTTTTTAAGTTATCTCTACACCCTAGATGGGGCTTGAACTCACAACCCCAAGATCAAGGGTCACATGCTCTTCTGACTGAGCCAGCCAGAAGCCCCTATTTCAATGACTTTTAAAAGCAGAATTTATAATGATGATAGTATAATAAAACGAAACTCAATTTGTGAAAATTTCTTGAATATTTTGAAAGGTGATACATATATCGAACTTAAGCAGAAATTTAAAAATAACAAAAAAAAATAAATAAATAAGCAGAAATAGAATCATCAGCATATTTTTATCAACAGATGAACTTTTTCTTCTGTGTTTTTTCTTTCTTTATTTTGTCATAAAATCTGCTATTCTTCACTTGTTGACAATAACAGAAGTAACCAGCAGATAGCAGGATGTGAACTTCTGTATTGTTTTTCCAGTAATGCGAAAGACCCCACATTTGCAGAGAGGCTTTCAGACCTCTGGAAAGCAGAGTGTTTCACCATATATATAAAGAATCCAGCATAATATTGTAAAATAAAAAGAGAGTTCTGGCTAGCTATCTAGTTCTGTTACTTCCTTGAAGGAGGACTTTAACAACCCAATTTTGGGGATTTGTATTTTTATTAGGATGCCTCTGTCTTTAAAATCTCTGGCCCCCAGATGCACCATATATATGATGAGATTCTAGAATAATCCAAATAACTTTACATGTTGGAAGTGAAAATAAAACCAGAAAATCCTGGTGTTGAAAGAGACTTTTTTTTTTTAATTTTTATTTATTTATTTACTTTTGCGAGAGAGAGAAAGAGAGTGAGCGAGAGTGAGCACAAGTTGGGGGGGCAGGGGGAGAAGCAGACTCCCTGCTGAGCAGGGAGCCTGATGCAAGACTCGATCCCAGGACCCTGAGATCATGACCTGAGCCCAAGGCAGACGCTTAACCGACTGAGCCACCCAGGCACCCAAAAGAGACTTTAAAGCTTGTCTCATTCCAAAGGAAATCTCTTCGATGTTTGTAAGTGCAGCTGTGGGGTGGCAAGATTGGGGAGCTGCTTTCCTCCTTGTTGATAAACAAGAGAGTGGAAATGACATAAGGGCATGCCATCCAACAAAGAGGAATGACCCACTTAGGGTGACTAATCGTGGCGGGGTCAATGTAATTGCATGCTTACTAGTGATATCCTAGCACCAGCTAGTGGCAAGAATTAATGAAGACATTATATGCCATTTACATTAATGACATCGTACATCTCAATTTCTCAACCACTTTTTAGGCACCTTCCACAGTACATAGTTTCTCTCCTCTTGACTACACAATACAGACATCTTTATTTAAAATGCCAAAGGGTGATGTTCAGCTGGAAGAGCTGATGAGCAGCTTGCCTGATAACGGTTGTCAGAATCCTGGGAGGAGGGTCCAGGATGGGGTTAGGAAAGAAGGGAATAGAAAATCTTTGTGCTTGGAAAAAACCATCCTTGAATATGCACAGCTTTCCCAGAGCTTGTATGTAGCAATTTCTTGGTAGTTCACTGTAATTCAGCCTGAAGGATACTCCAGCTGTCCTTGAGAGCAATTATTAACCATCAGACCCCAGCCTATTGATCACATCCAACACCCTGTGGTGGAAACTGGAATTTCAAGCAGACTCACCAATCACATTCTGAGTGAGCTCTGACAATGTCTTGTTGGGTCCATATAGACAAACAGAGAATTAAGGACCTTCTATGGCAAATGTGATTTGGTAGCTACCTTGATTTGCCACTCTCAGTGAAGCCCACTTTTGTTACTGTTTACACATCCAAAAAATCAAGGGAGTCCACACAAGTACATGTAGCATTAATTCATGATGATCACGAGGTGATTAAATTGGATGCAATAGCTACCTTCTGTGGCTATGGAGAAAAACCTGGGAAATACACCCTTGTTATCCAAGGAAAGTTCCTTTAGGATTCAAATCACAGGAATAAATATTATCTTGTTGAAGTTAAAACACATTTGGAAAGATCATAATCAAAGAATAAAAACTTTACTGGTAGAGCCTATGGTAGTCCTAGGATCTCACATATATTTCTAAAAACAGACACACAAACCCAGTGGGTAATTTGTTTATATTAAGAAATTGTATATATGTTTATCTATGGATATATTTATAACATCCAAACACAATGGAGTTCTTATTGGTGTGCTTTTAGCTGCTGAAAGGTAATTGGCTCAAAGTATATTGCATTCCTTCCCGAACAATGTCCTTTTTTTTTTAAAGTAAACTCTACCCGAAACGTAGGGTTCTAACTCACAACCCCAAGATCAAGAGTTGGCTCTACCAGCTAAGCCAGGGGGGCACCCCATAAAATAATGTCCTTTGATGACTGTGGCTTCTATGCCCTACAAACGTATGCCCTGCTTCTTGTCGGGTTCCTTTGTGACAGTAAGCTCTTCCCAGCTCACCTGGCTACTCACAGGTGGAAA
This sequence comes from Leptonychotes weddellii, assembly GCF_054177405.1. Classification (NCBI taxonomy): domain Eukaryota; kingdom Metazoa; phylum Chordata; class Mammalia; order Carnivora; family Phocidae; genus Leptonychotes; species Leptonychotes weddellii. The sequence continues at coordinate 8,893,859 of NC_138372.1, forward strand.
GAAGTGGCTCACAGACTCTGCATCTCCAAAAGTCAGATTGGTGGGACCTCGGGAACCTGCATGCCTCCCTCCAAGACAGACATAGTCAAGGGGATTACCAAATACGGTCAGACCCAAAGTCTGAGGGTCTTACACCAGCAGCTGCTTCCCACCCGCCCCATTCCTATGGCTCCAAACCAGAACTCCCAGTCCATAGACACCGTGCGTGGTCTGCAGTGGGTAAAGCCACAGTTCTGAACATGTCCACACATCCCTTCATTCACTGGCTTGCACGTTTGTGCAACCCAGGCTTATTTGAAACCACTATGTAATAGATGCTGATGTTTCAGTGATGAAGGACCCAGTCCCTGCCCTTACGGACCTCACATTTTCGTGGAAAGAAGGAGATGCCAACTGACAAATAATACAGAGGAGGAAATAAGAGTTCTTAAATTCCTAAATTGTGCTACCACCATGCTAAGAGACTAAGAGGAATTAGCTCATGTAATCCTCACCCAACAATGAGGTGGATACCCTTACTGTCGTCATTTTACTTATGCAAAAAAATAAAAAATAAAAATGAGGCTTTGGAGCAATTTGTCCATGATGACTACACTGGAATAAGAGGAAGTCACTCTTGTCTCCAGAGTCTAGAAGCTAGCACATCTCTAATAGGCGTCTTCAAAAAACAAAGCAAAAGAGCTTTCTTATCTTCCAACCCAGAATAGATCTATTTATTCTCCCCCATTTATTTATATTATTATGGACTCACGGATAGTCATTTTATACTTTGGTTTACAATCCAATACTATCTTATTTTATTGTTCGGATTGTTCCAGTGATGACCATGGGGAGGAGCTCTTGCAGCTGACTCACCTGTCCCTTTGACTTGTCTCCATCGTTGTATTTTTCGTCTGTTTGAGCATTTTCTTATTTTCTGGCACTACACGATGCTTCAGACTTGTAAATTTCCCTGTTGGCTAGGCAGAAAAACGAAATTAATGCTATCCGTTTGACCAGGCAAACTATCAGCCAATATGCATAAATGAGCACAGATCTGTGGCGACACACTGCGTTTCCACAATACTGTAGCTTTGTATTTCTACCTTTCTTTTGGATGGCATTGACAGTCCTCTGGGTTTGACCACAAACCTATGATCCTGGCTTTGAACCCTCGACCTATAGTCCCTGAGTCGTACTGATTTACAAAAATAGAGTTAGCTCCGTTGTTTCCCATGTACTCAGTAAATGGATGAAATTTATCAGCCTCTTCACATTATGCTATTATTCTCTCTTCCGCTTTTGTTGAACGTTTCTGGGAAAGTGTGGAGGCCATTCCATGGCAGCAACACGAACATAAAAACCAGCTGTTTCTCCTCTGGTTGGAGAAAAAGGGAAGCAGAAGAGCCTTCTCCACCTTGGTGTTACTGACATCTGGGGCTGCCTTCTTCCTCGTCCTCGGCGGCTTCCTGAACTTGCAGGTTTTTTAGCAGCATCCTGTCCCCGCCTGCTAGATGCTAGTAGTTCTCACCAAGTTGTGACAGCCACACCAGTCTCCAGACATTGTCAAATGCCTCCCCTGGGGGTGAAGGGAAGCACGAAATTACTCCCAGTTGAAAACCACCATTGTGTAACAACAAACTGCAAGGGTTCTCTGAGCAGCATTAGGACAGAAAGCGGACTGGAGTAAAACACCCTGGCCCTTTTCCCCTGCCATCAGATTCACTGGGCAGGACTGACCTGGGCAAATCTTTGCAAAGGCAACCTCCAAGGACCAACAAGGGTGGAATTTGGGTAATTTGATAAGTGACTTGAAAGGTCAGAAGGTCGCTCTTGTTCATTCACTGGAACACCTGCGCCTAAATGGTGAGTTAACTGTGTGGTCCTGGCCCGTTTCCAGTCCAGGTGATTGCAGGTTACCTTCTGTAGTGTTCCTTCCAATTTCCGGGGCGCATGGTGCCTTTCTTTGCTTCTGTGCAACACGGCATGACTAAGCCATAATTACGCTCTTAGTTTCTAGAGATTAGTTAGGGGATATTGATTTGTGATTTGTTTGTAATGTTTAAGTTGCCAAAGCACTGGTGGATGAAAAGGACAATTTGAAGTTTCTCATTTTAGCTCTGTGGGATATAATAATGGAGAGAGAAACCTCCCTTAAGCTATCTTGCCAAAAGAAAAAAATTACCCAATAGTTCATAAATCTGCAAAAGGCTTTCTTCGATGAAGACCAGTCCTAGAGAAACTAGAGACAAAGCCCGATCACACTGTCATGCACTTTGCTGTGTAGACACAGTTGAAGGACCTCTGTCTTTGTGTGTAACTTCCCCCAACCTGCCCCTCCCCCGCCTCCAGTCTCTGATCTGATGTCCTACTTACACCTGACCTTTAGGGAAATTGTGCCATCCTCCAGACTTCTCTCAATCCTTGTTCCCATTTAAACCACCAGCCCTGGGCACCTGGGTGGCTCAGTCGGTTAGGCGTCTGCCTTGGGCTCAGGTCATGATCCCAGGGTTCTGGGATGGAGCCCCAAGTCCTGCTCCTTGCTCACCAGGGAGCCTGCTTCTCCCTCTCCCTTCGCCCCTCCCCCTGCTCGTGATCTCTCTCTGTCAAATAAATAAATAAATAAGCTTTTTAGAAATGTTAAAAAAGAAAAAAATAAACCACCATCCCTGTAAATTAACCCCAGCAGAGGCCTGGTCTCAGCAACAGAGCCAGCAAGTTAAACCTGGGGGGGGGGCGGGGTGCTGGGGCGGGGAGCAACGTGTCCTGGTTTGTCCAGGAGTTGCTAAAATAGAGGAAGTCCACGTCCCAGGCTACCCTTCAGTCCTGGGCAACCCGACAGTTGGTTACCTTAACTCCTTAACGGCAACCTCCAGAGTTCATCTCCTCTAACCTCACCCCGTCCTAACACAACTCCCAGCGCCTGGGTCAGTAAGTGATTTTACATCTTTAAAAAAGTGCTGGAGCGAGAGAGCCGGAAATTAACCGCAACTCTCTGATCGGCCACGAGGGGGCGGGTTTCCCACATATTGTGCAGTGCAGCCTGGCAAAGGGAGAAGGAACCATCCCGGGTTAGGAAGGACCAAGTTAAGCTCTCCTGACAGTGACCGTCCAAAGGGATAGAAATAAAAACGGACAGTCCAGTCAGTGTCATTTCTGCCCTTAACACACACACACACACACACACACACACACAAGTGCTTATGAAATTAACCTTCCGTTCCGAGTACCACCACGTTCCAGGAGCCTTACATCCCTTATTCTCAACCCTCACCATGACCTTGCAAAATGGGAACTGCGGTTAACTAGTCTAAAGTCACAATATTGGGGGAAACTTCAAAGATCATCATCTTTTCACTACACCACATCACCATTTAAGAACCATGAAATGGGAGAATTACAAACTGTCTCCTTGCCTTAGGGTAGAGGGTGGGGCACAGGTGGGGGGAGGGAAGGCCATGTGGATGATGCCTAATAGAGACCTTGATCCATGCCCATCATGGGGAACAAGGGTGGGGCAGGGCACAGCTTCACCCATATGGACACCAAAAGGAGTCTGGGTGGGAAATGGGAACACACCAGCCCCAGAGTGATGGGGAGGCAGGGACTCTCAGCCTTAGTTCTTTTCATTTCCAAGACAACTGAAAGCAGGGACTATTACTGCTGCACCACATTAGGGAGCTCTGAGAGCGAAGCAAATGTTCCTTAGGCACCGTGTAGTGGTCACTCGCCATGAGTACTAACCGGAAAGTCCTTCATAGAAACCTGGGCTGGGCTGGGGGGGACTGGAACGTGCCCCAGGCACCAAGCCACCTGAGAACGCTGCCTGTCAAAAGGAGCTGGTGGAGCCAACCCAAACTAAATTCAGATCTGAAATTCCGAGAATACCCGTGGAAGAAAAGCATCTGGCATGCATGATGAAAGCAAAGGAAAAGGAAGAGCTTGGCAATTCTACCAAGGAATTGTCAGAAGTCTTAACCCTGGGGTTGGTGCAAAAGACACTCAATGTTCTAGAAAAGGGTTAAGGTGGCTGAGTAGGGTGGGGGGGAGACTCTTTTACGTGCTATACGAAAACAATGAATCATGGATCACTACATCAAAAATGAATGATGTATTGTATGGTGACTATCGTAACACAATAAAATAAAATTTTAAAAAAAGAAGAGAAATCTTCAAATTTGGTTTAATTTATATTCCTCTGCTGCTTTTCACACTTTACAGATATGCTCAGGAGTCCTGGGGTTCACTTGTACTTTTCTCTTTCTTTTTTTTTTTTTAAAGATTTTATTTATTTATTTGACACACAGAGAGAAAGCACAAGTAGGCAGAGAGGCAGGCAGAGAGAGAGGCAGAAGCAGGCTCTCCACTGAGCAGGGAGCCCGACGCGGGACTCGATCCCGGGACTCCAGGATCATGACCTGAGCCGAAGGCAGTCGCTTAACCAACTGAGCCACCCAGGCGCCCTTTTCTCTTTCTTTTTTAATGAAAAACCTCAGCAATACGTTTCATAGAATTGATTTTTTTTTTTTTTTTTGGTCAGTGTCTATCATTTTGACAATCATAGCTTGGGAGACCTGCTGAGCTGTCAGGAAAAGGACTCATCTTCATATTACTTTAACCAAAATAGTTATGGTTTTTAAAACTATAAATTAGATTACTATATCTGTCCCAACTTACTTCTGCCACCAAATGAACCAGGCTAACATTCCTGAATTGCAAATAATCCTTTCCCCATGGATATATATATATATATATATAT
>NC_138372.1:8899096-8948180 GCF_054177405.1 Leptonychotes weddellii
GCTCTTTCCACAGTTTGGCTATTGTGGACATTGCTGCTCCCCATGGATATATTTTTATCCAGGGCAATATCCCTCTAATTCAAGGCTTGAAAAATGAAGCCCACGTGATTTCAAGAAGATGAGCTCTTTTAACTTGTGAAGCATGTTGTAGCTTAAAAAAGAAAAAAAACATAGCCTTCCAAGAGAATCATCTCTCCAGTAACCAAAAAAAAAAAAAAAAAAAAACCCAAACAACAACAACAACAAAAAACAACCTTGATGGACAGCTCTTTTCAAGTGCAAATGAGAGAACAGCAAGAAGAGGTCTGAAATCCTTATTCAGTTGGATGGTACCTTTGCTCTTTTAATGTAAATATTGATACATAATCTGGTTTTCCCCGTGGAAAATCACTCATGCATACAAATATGCTCAGAATTTAATACACATGTTCTGTGTTCCTTTCCTAAATCCTGTATTCTTTTCTTTATAACACCCTTCCCAGAGGAGCAGAGAGCGTGTGCTTTATGGCCAATTTTTAAGATGGCAGCTCTGAAGAGCACCCCAAAAATCTGCCCATAAACCAGCGAAGGAGCCAATATGTTTACATAAGCAAAGGTCTCATCATTTTCTTGTCCAGTTAAAATTTTTTTCAACAGGCTTCTTTAAAAAAGAGCCCCAGGGCACCACCAGGGTGGTTCAGTCGGTTGAGCATCTGACTCTAGATTTCGGCTCAGATCATGATCTCAGGGTCACGAGATTGAGCCCCGAGTTGGGCTCCGTGCTCAGTGGGCAGTCTGCTTGAGATTCTCTCTCTTCATCTCCCTCTGCCCCTCCCCCTGCTTTCTTTCTCTCTAAATTAATAAATAAATAAATCTTTAAAAAAAAAAAAAAGAATCCCAAGACATACTTCCATACGGAACTGGACTATTATAAATACACTGTGGAAGAAAGGATGGAAAGGGGGGCTAATCCTCAATAAGGGTTTCTCAAATTAACGATATTAGTAGAGTACATAATGGGGTTTTAATTTATTTTAAAATTCAACATATTTGGGGGGGTCTGGTTGGCTCAGTCGGAAGAGCATGCAACTCTTGATCTTGGGGTTGTGAGTTCAAGCCCCACGTTGGGTGCAGAGGTTATTTAAATAAATAAACTTTTTTTTTTAAGATTTATTTATTTATTTGAGAGAGCGAGAATGAGAGAGAAAGAGAGCACATGAGAGGGGGGAGGGTCAGAGGAAGAAGCAGACTCCCTGCCGAGCAGGGAGCCCGATGCGGGACTCGATCCAGGGACTCCAGGGTTATGACCTGAGCCGAAGGCAGTCGCTCAACCAACTGAGCCACCCAGGCGCCCCTAAATAAATAAATAAACTTAAAAATAGAATAAAATTCAGCATATTTTATAATTCGTTATAATTCTTTACTATATAAACAAAATAAAACGTATTTTAAATAAAGAATAATAGTTGTTTATATTAATGAATAGGATAATGCTGTTTCTTCTCTTTTAAGAAGGTATCCTTAGTTTGTTGATGATGGATCAGTTGAGCCAAAAGTATGGCTCCAAATCAGTTGGTTTTGTTTTTTATTTATCAGTTGCTGTATTGGCCAGTGTTCTTTCTCTTGAAGTGATAAATATCAAATTAGCTTAATTTTTTAAAAGAACTTACTGGTTGAGATAATCGGAAAGTTCAAGGATACTGCTAACTTTAGGCATGGCTGGATCTAGTTGTCCAAATGATGCCATCAAGAACATGTCCCTTTTCATCTTGGATCCTTTTTTTTATTTTTATTTTTGCTTCTATTCTAGGCCTTCGGTCCAAGTGGCAGCAAAGATGACCCCAAGCTGCTCCAGACTTATATGCCTTATTCCCTATGCTCTCAAAAGAACTGGGAGTGTCTCTTTCAACAAAAATCCTGTGAAAATCTCCCCAAAGGCAGAGTGATTACAAATCCATCTTCCCAGATATAAACCAATCACTGAGCCCGAGAAATGCTGAAATCACCGGACAGGCCTGGACTTGTTCCCATCCTTCAAACTTAGGTTGGCATCCACATGGACCACACAGCCTGAGAGCAGGAAGGGGGTAATTTCCCAAAGAAAATTTAGAATGCTGTTATCAAAGAAGTGGGGCATATGTCTGCTGGGGAAACACATTTGTCCACTTCATATACTAAATTCTTCATTGAGAATGGCAGCGAACATTTGGTGGCTCAGATAGTTATGAATATGCAGCTAGAAGAAAGGCCAGAAATTATGGGCAGGTCTCCCAGGGAAGTCTCTTTCCAGTGCTCCATCCCCGGCTAACCCAACCAGCATGTCACACATGTTCTGGAAGTTTCCATTTCCATTTGGGTAGGAACTGAGTGCGAATTCCTGTCTCCTGTTTACTTGCTGTTAGCATGGACCGTATTTCTTCATGTTGTGTTACGCATTTGGACGTGGTATTAAGATTATTCCCAACCACCTATCACTGAGTTACGTCTTCATCAAGGATAGAAAATTATTGATTCTCAGGGGGAAAAAGCAAACTCTTAATGATTGGACCATGTGCACCAGTTTGGTCTCCTTAAAAATCCAAATCCTTTGTGGACTCTGTGAAAAACCATGCAATCTCATCCTTAAGTGAGAGATTCCCCTTGTAGGATATGTCACTTCAGCCCAGCACCAGTCATGGCAAAAATGGTCTTTGCTGGATCGTCAACATTACGGACAAGCATGTTCACTATCAATCAGCTCTAAGAATTTCTTAATTTCCCTTTTTTATTTCCTTTACAACTATAGGTTTTTCCTTAATATTTTGTGTTCCAGACATAATGGCATTTTTGTGGTCATCCTCTAGTATTAAATTCTAATTTTATTGCATAATAGCCAAATAACATGGTCAATATGGCGTATGTGATCCTGTTCCTTTGGAATTTATTGAGGTCTCTTTTATGACCTAATTTATGGTCTACTTCTCTGATATTTTTTCCATATGTACCCAAAAGTGGGCAGAAAAAGATGGTGTGTTCTGCTGTTTGGTACATAGAGTTTCCTCTCTCTCGCTACACATATACATAGTAAAAATCTGAAAAATACAATTAACACATTCAAGCTATATAAAAATGTGCATATATGTGCATATAATATACACGTATGTATACATTATATATGCACATAGGCACCCACATACACTAATATGTATCAGCTCCTCAGCACAGCAGGGACTTGTCTTGCCTTCAGACACCAGTGGACCTGGGGTTTCTGTAGTGAAGGGGGAGAGGCAGTTTGGGGAAGAAACAAGAGGAGAACTTAAGATATTTCGGAGTGTACTTACTGGTCATTTCCTTTTACATTATGCTCCAAGTACATAATTCCAGGATAGATATTTGTCTTTGCAGTTTAAAAAATTAATGTATAATCCACATACCATAAAATTAACTTTTTCAAAGTGCACAGTTCCATATTTTTAGCATATTTACAAAATTGTGCAACCATCACCAACTATGGAATTCCAGACAATTTTCATCACCCCAAAAGGAAACCTTATACTCATTACCCTCTCCTCTGACAACCACTAACCTGCTTTCTGCCTCATGGGTTTTGTTCACCTATTCTGGGTATTTATCATAAACGAAATCTTACAATGTGTGGTCTTTTGTGTCTGGCTTTTGCACCTAGAATGATGTTTTCAAGGTTCAGGCTTGTTGAAGCATTATTCATATTGAAGCATGAAGCATTCTTTTTTTTTTTTTTAAGATTTTATTTATTTATTTGACAGAGAGACACAGCGAGAGAGGGAACACAAGCAGGGGGAGTGGGAGAGGGAGAGGCTGGCTTCCCACTGAGCAGGGAGCCCAATGCGGGGCTTGATCCCAGGACCCTGAGATCATGACCTGAGCCAAAGGCGGACGCTTAATGACTGAGCCACCCAGGCGCCCCACATGAAACATTCTTGATAAAGCAGTGCTTCATCTTATTTTATGACTGAATAGTATTCCATTGTATGGATACAGCGCATTTTGTTTATCCATTCATCAGTTGATGGGTTGTTTGCATTTTGGGATATTATAAATAATGCTGTACTGAATATTTGAATAGCCATTTTCATGTAGACATATGTTTTTCAATACTCTTGAATATATATCTAGGAGTGAAATTGCTGGGTCCTATAGCAACTCTACGTTTAACTTCTGGAGGAACGGCCAGCCTGTTTTCCAAATCTGCCGCACCATTTTGTATTCCCACCAGCAATGTATGAAGGTTCCAGTTGTTTTAATCGTTCTTTGCCAACATTTTCTTTTGTCTGCCTTTTTGATGAAAGCCATTCTGGTGAGTATGAAGTGGTATCTTGCCATCATTTTCATTTGCATTTCCCTATGATTAATAATGTAGAACATCTTTTCACGTGCTTATTGGCCATTTGTATATCCTGTTGGGAGAGAAAAAATCTATTCAAATCCTCTGCCCTTCTAAAAAAAATTTGGCTATTTTTCTTTTTATTGTTGAGTTGTAAAATTCTTTACATATTTTGAATGCTAGACTCTTATCAGATACATGATTTGCAAATATTTTCTCCCATTGTCTGAGTTGCCTTGCACTTTCTTGATAATGTCCTTTGAGGCACCATCGTTTTAAATTTGTCACTCATGCAGTCTGCATAGGATATTCAAATAAACACATCACAATCTTTAAAAAATAAAATTAGTCTCATACTTCTTGATGTCAAAACTTGCTGCAAAGCTACGGCAGTCAAAAGTGTGGTGCCGGCATAAGGACTGACAGAGATCCATAGAACAGGATTCAGAGTCTGGAAATAAAGCCATATTGAGGAAAGATGTGAACTATATATCGATATGTCTGGCTGTGCAAGGAGCTACGGCAGAGCAGGGAAGTAGGAGCAGATCCATGAGTACAAAGTCATCAACAGAGCCTCAGAGAAGGGGAGAGTTTGGGATGGGTGGGAAGGAGACCAGGAGGGGTAGATTTCCACACGTGAGGAAGATGACTGTCAGGGCTGACAGCCACTTCATTATTGTCTTCCTGAAGGTCAGTAGGGTCTGGAGAAGGCAGGGACCAAGGACCAGAAAAGCTTACTCCACACCCTTTCAGTTCAAGGTTACGGACCCAGACTCCTACATATGACCGAGGTATGGTTAATCAGAGCCTTAAGTATTTACAGGAAAACAGGACGAAAAGTTATCATTGCAAACATTTACACCCCAACTCACTTTGCAGATCAGACTAAATGAGGTAAGTGACTTGCCCAAAGGAATCACTAATTCATTGTTATTCATCCCGTAAGCTGCATCTATTTGTGAGTAGAAATAAATAGCCTGGGACCCTGTCCTCAACTAATTAACAGTTTAGTGGGAGAGGTAAGATGTGGGTACAAATAATGAGAATTCTAAGGCAGAAAGTTCGAAATGCAATAAAAGAGGCCAATGAGCTCTAGGAAGGATACGGAGCTCTGGGAGTATAAGAGAAGGAGGAATTTCTCCCCACTGTGGGATGAGGGATGGCAAGGGAGGGGTTCACAAGAGGGCAGATGAAGAGTGAATGTGAATGACCACTGGGACAAGCGGGGAAGGGGCTTCCCCGGGAGAGAAGTTAGGAAAAAGCCAGTATGACGGGGCAAGGGTGAGTCATGGGGAATAAAGGTAGATGAAGCTAAGCTAAGGTAAGTGAATGTGGTGACCCACAAGGCTTTGACTTTCTGGTAGGGTAGATGGTGCCTTGATCGGCAGACTATCAATCCCAATCCCTGGGAAGGGGCCACGCTCTGTCTTGCTCGCACTCAACCTCCCAAAGCTTGCCTGGTGCTCCATAAATCTGTGCCGAATGAATGGACGAATCCCGACTAACCGAACCTCCCCTTGACTCCTTCTCAGCTCAGTGATACACACAGCAATATTGTCACAGTTTGGGATCAATGACTCTGAACATGAACAGTGAAGTGAAAACCGGTAAAGAACGCAAGGCAATAGGAAAAATATGAGGGTAAGGTATAGCAGGTTCTGTTCCTACAGAACTCTCAGGAGAAAGGGGTTGTTTAAGGGAGAAAAAATCATTTTTACCCTTGATGTCGTATTTATATCTTCTTTAAAGATTTTATTTTTAAGTCATCTCTACACCCAATGTGGGACTCGAACTCACAACTCCGAGATCAAGAGTCGCATGCTCCACCAAGTGAGCCAGCCAGGCGCCCCGATGTTATATTTGTATTCTTATTTTTTGCTTTTAGATTTAATCTCATATGCTATTTTTCCCGGTACGTGCTCTCTGTGTGCGTGTGTGTGTGTGTGTATGTGTATGTGGGTATGTTGGAACAAAAATGTATTTTCCTCTAGGAATTTGGAGGTGATTTAGTAGAAATATATTTCTTTCTATTGGTTGATAACGTTCTTTAAAGATGTTTATATTAAAACTAAATGATATATGTTATAAAATAGTACTGAAGCAGTGACAGAAGTTCTCAGATTTCACGTCAAGACTTGCCTGAATGCCACACATTAATCTACGGCTAAAGATATGGAAATATAAAATATCTATAAACACGATTGAGCTTGTCTTTTCTTTGCATTAGTACATCTTTTTTCCTTCTCATAGGAATAGTCTTCACTCACTCGGAAGTTCACATGCACAGAAAAAGTGCAACTAAATGCAGAAGACTCAGTAGCAAGTAGTTAGTGCTACCCTTTAAGGAGAAATACTGTACATTTGTGGAAATCTAAGTTTACCCATAAGCATGGCCTCTTAAATAGAAATTGCTGACAGAGAAAAAGAATTCTATCTGAACATTCTATCTAATTAAGATTACTATAAAATACTTAGGTACCAATGCTACATTTCCATTTTATTAAGATCAGATTCTTTTTTATAGTATTACTCTATCTTTGTGATGGTTAATTGTATGCATCAACTTGGATGAGATTTTTTGGGATGAGATTAACATTTAAACTGGTAAATTTTGGGTAAAGCAGATTGCCTTCCATAAGGGAGGGTCTTACGGAATGGGTGAGTTTAAGAATGGGTGGGCCTTATCCAATCAGCTGATGGCCTGAATAACAAAAGACTGGTCTCCACAGATAAGAAGAAATTCCTCAGCAGACCGCTGTCAGATTTCGTCTGGACCATAGGCTTTTCTGGGATTCCTGCCTATTGGCTCACACTGTATGGAGATCTATATCTATGAATATATATATTTATATTTATATTTACATATTTGTTTATTTATATCAGGTGTAGGAGACGCACTATGTTTCAACCATAAAGACATTGTTGAGGTACTTTTACAGAAACTTCTGTTATACTCACCTCTTTTTTTCCTTCCACTTTGTTTTCCTTATCTATTTTTAACTGTATGCGCAAATGTCACCCACCTGTATTATTTTAAAAATGAGGTGGAATAGAAATAAATAATGTACATTAATGGCATTCTCTTTAGATATTTTGCTCAGAAATCTTAGCAGAAAAGAATTCAGTGAAGCCAGAAAAGATTAAAACATCATTACAATATTAATTAACCTTATACATACCATTCTTATAATTATGCTTTTAGAATTATAACTACTTTTTTTGAATTATAACTACTTTTAAAATAGACATTGCAGATTTAGAGAAAATTGTTTTTCTTGCTATTTGCAAGTCAACTCCTATTCTATTATTCAATAATTTTCCAACTCAGGGGGAGAATTTGTAATAATTTCTTTTGTTTTTTTTTTTTAAGATTTTATTTATTTATTTGACAGAGGGAGACACAGTGAGAGCAAGAACACAAGCAGGGGGAGTGGGAGAGGGAGAAGCAGGCTTCACGCTGAGCAGGGAGCCCGATGCGGGGCTCGATCCCAGGACCCTGGGATCATGACCTAAGCCGAAGGCAGACGCTTAACGACTGAGCCACCCAGGCGCCCCTGTAATAATTTCTTTTAACTAAAATAGATATTATGTTACATTGTGCATCTAAGTGAATACAATGTTATGTGTCAATCATATGTAAATAAAAAAGATAATTACATAAAAAAGATATATAAGTGATAGTCTTTGTTCTTCAAAGTAGTGACTTTTGTATCTATATAGTACATCATACAATTTATATTATATAAATATTTTTCCCATTTCATATTAAAGGCTGTATTGTATCTATTTATTTGATATGATGTATTTTATATAACATGTATATTTGTATATGTATTTTTATATGTTCCCATACATATTCTATCAAGTAATGAGTTTGGGGATTTTGTCACTGAAAAAAACATCCCTACCCTATTTAACTGTAAATGTCCAAATTCCAAAGTGACATTTCAACAGGATACAACATGAAGTGTCAAGTTCATTGAGTCTCAGTATTACACAATATTATGGTCTTCTTTGTTTTGCATTTCCCCCCATATGTCACCTGTAATAGAAGGTGAATCACAAATGATCTTTACTTAAATGGTTGTTATTGTTGAAAAATGCCTGAAGTTTAAAAATGAAGGTTTATAAAATTAATTTTGTTAGAGTGTTTCTTACAGAGTAAGGGATATCTCAACTACACTATTTTTAACTCAAAATACCTCCCGTTGTCAAATATTACTGTTCAGTTTTTTTATTATGAAACTTTCCAGGAGAAGATTCTATAAATACAATTAGAATAATAAATTTTAGGACCAGTAAGGATCTTAGGGGTTTGGTCTAGTTCCTTAATATTGCAAATGTAAAAATCAGACCCATGGGTGCCTGGGTGGCTCAGTCAATTAGGCATCCCACTCCCGATTTCCACTTGTGTCTCAGGGTCGTGAGATCAAGCGCCACGTTGGGCTCTGCACTGAGTGTGGAGCCTGCTTGGGATTCTCTCTCTCCCTCTCCCTCTGCTCCTCCCCGGCTACTCCTGTTCACATGCGTTCTCTCTCTCGTTTTCTCTCTCTGTCTGTTTCTCTCTGAAAAAAAAAAAAAATCAGATCCAGAGATACTAGGCATCATAATTAAAGTCATATAGCTTCTTAAAAAAAAAAAATTCTTAACCACAAATTCTTAAAAACAAAGACAAAACACTAAAATAACTTCAGAGGCTAAAACAAGTATTTTTAAAAGAAACCTAGGAGTCAATTTTACATTTAGGACCCATGTATCATCTTGCATAAAATATTAGTTTATTCCCTGCTAAAATATTTGTTTGCTCACCTGCAACTATTGTCATAATTTTCCATCACACTCAACTATAAAAAGTGGTTGAGGGTTGTGGTTTGTGATGCCACCTGGGTAAGTAAGAAACAACTCATAGGAATGTCTATTGCTAATTTCAATCATTATCAGAAGAGAAAGTTTTGAAAAACATTGCCTGGGGCGTGCCGTTTCCTCACACTTGGGTCTGTCTCTCTGGAAGTAGACATAATCCTGACGGATAAGAGGATGTTAATGAAGCTTCAGTCTTGCTAGTGAACTTTTTTGGACATTTGCTCTCAGAGTAGAATACACAAAAAGAGTATGATTAATATTGAGCTTTCCATATTGCTATCTTTATGCCTTACATCATGAGATACATCTAGAAAGAGGCAAGGTGCCTCTCCAGTCCAAATGGAACCTGAGTTTGTTGATACATTTCGATTAGGTAATCAAAGTATGAGGAAGCGAAGCTTTGGTTTTCTCCTTGTTAGGGGGTTTTAGTTCATTGTTGGGCATGCTGCGTCTTTGGATCTACTAAAGCACAATCCTGATCTTATAATGAAGAACCATTTGGCATGAACAATGTTCATTAGTAAAAGTAATTGGGGAAATGATATCTTATGGATACAACATCCCTATTTTGATCAATGTATTCAACCTTTCTACCAGTGAAATTTTTCTCCCATAATTAGGATCTTATTGATTTGAGTTATGCATTCTCAACAGGGGCAAAAATTGGTTCTTGTGGGATACAAAACCTTAACTATAAAACACTTTAAAATTCTTGGCTGTAAATTCTTAAAAACAAAACGGAACACTCAAAACTTTTCCAAGGCTGAAACAGATATTTGAAGAAGAAACATGGGAGCTGAATTTATATTTAAAAGCTGTTTGTGTGCCCAGAAATAAACCCCCACATATATGATCAAATGATTTTCAACAAAGGTGCCAAGACCATTCAATAGGGAAAAGACCGTATTTTCAACAAATGGTGCTGGAAAACTGGTTATCCACATGCCAAAAAAGAAGAAGAAGAAGAAGAAGGAGAAGGAGAAGGAGAAGAAGAAGGAGAAGAAGAAGAAGAATCTTTTCCTTATACCATATACAAAAGTTAAGTCAAGATGGATCAAAGAGCTAAACATAAGAGCTAAAACCGTAAAACTCTTAGAAGAAAACATAGAGGGAAAACTCCATGGCATTGGATTTGGCTGTGATTTCTTGGATATAGCACCTAAAGCACAGGCAAAAAAAAAAAAGTGAAAATAGACAAGTTGGACTACATCAAAATTAAAAACTTCTATGCATTAAAGGATACAATAAACAGAGTCAAAAGAACTCAAGAATGGGAAAAAATATCTGCAAATCATATATCTGATAAGTTTATATTCAAAATATATAAACAACTCTTATAACTCAATAGTCAGCACAATTAAAAAGTGAGCAATGAAGCAAAGGGGGAAAAAGAGAAAGAGAAGGAGAGAAAAATCAAGAAACAGACTCTTAACTATGGAGAATAAGCTGATGGTTATCAGAAGGGAGGGCGTGGGAGGATGGGGGAAATAGGAGATGGGGATTAAGGAGGGCACTTATGATGAGCACTGTGCGATGTACAGAAGTGTTGAATCACTATATTGTACACCTGAAACTAATATTACACTGTATGTTAACTATACTGGAATTTAAATTAAAACTTTAAAAAAATGAGCAATGAACTTGAATAGACATCTCTTCAAAGAAGATATATAAACACCCAATAAACACATGAAAAGATGTTCAATATCCCTAATCATTAGGGAAATGCAAATCAAAACCACATTGAGATACCACCTCATGCCCATTATGATGGCTACTATCCAAGAAACAGAAAATAATAAGTTTTGGCAAGGGTGCGGAGAAATTGGAACCCTTGTGCACTGTTGGAAGGAATGTAAAATGGTGCAGCTACTACATAAAATTGGGGGGGGGTTCATTCGGTTAAGCATCTGACTCTTGATTTTGGCTCAGGTCATGATCTCAGGGTCGTGGGATCGAGCCCTGAGTTGGACTCCATGCTGAGTATGGAGCCTGCTTAAGATCTCTCTCTCCCTCTGCCCCTCTGCCCCCTCATCTCGCAATCTCTCTCTAAAAAGAAAAGAAAAAAAAACAGTATGGCAGTTCCTCAAAAAATTAAAAATGAAACATCCAGCATCACCCTCCTGGGTATCTATCCAAAAGAACTGAAAGCAGGATCTTGAACAGATAGCTGTTCATAGCAGCATTACTCAGAATAGCCAAAAAGCGAAGGCAACACAAGTGTCTTCTGACAGATGAAGGGACGAACAAAATGTGGTCTACACACGCAATGGGATATTACTCAGCTTAAAAAGGAAAGGAACTCTGACACCTACTACTACATGGATGAACCTTGAGGACATGATGCCAAGTGACATAAGCCAGGCACAGAAAGACAAATGCTGTCTGATTCTTCCAACTATATGAGGTGCTTAGAGTCATCAGACTAATAAAGGCAGAGAATAGAATGGAGGTTTCCAGGGGCCGGGGGATAGGTGGAAGGGGGAGTGATGTTTCCATGGATGCAGAGTTCCAGTTGGGGACGAGAAGAGTTCTGGAGGTGGGTGGATGGAGGACATGCCTGCACGCCAGTGTGAATGTGCTTACTACCACTGAGCCAAACACTTAGAAATGGTTAAGACAGGTAAATTTTATGTTATGGGTATTTTACTATAATTTTTTTAAAAAGCTGTTTATAATCTTACCTAGAAGATGAGTTTATTCTCGGCTAAAATATGTGTTTGTTCGTCAGTGACCAGAGTGTACCAAGCACAGATACACACAGCACATAAATGGAAAGACAGTGTATCTGTGATATTAAAATTTCATGGTGAGGGGGGCAATTTGAAAGAAATGTCTAAAAATGCTTTTGGGATAGGGGACGTAAAAACAACAACAACAACAACAACAACAACAGTTGAGATGGGGCACCTGGGTGGCTCAGTCAGTTAAGTGTCTGCCTTTGGCTCAGGTCATAATCACAGAGTCCCAGGATTGAGCCCCGCATCCCACATCGGGCTCCCTGTTCAGCGGGGAGCTTGCTTCTCTCTCTATCCCTCACCCCGCTTGTGTTCTCTCTTGCTCTTTCTCTGTCTCTGTCAAATAAATAAATAAAATCTTTAAAAAAAAAAGATTGAGATGTACTCCTTTTCCTTGACAAGTTCCTGCTCCATATTCCAATAGAGCAGACACATGTCAAAAGGTAAGTCTGCAAAATCAGATGCAGAATGATCTGCAGTAGGATTTCTCAACATCTTGACACGTTGGCCAAATTCTTTGTTGTGGAAGGGTCTGTCTTGTGTATCATAGAAAGTTTAGCGGCCTCCCTGGCCTCTACCCACTAGAGGCCAGTAGTATCCCTCACCCAGTTATGACAACCCAAAGTGTCTCCAGACATTGGGAAATGTCTCCTTGGGACCGAATCTCACCCCACTTGAGAGCCACTTCTCTACAATTAAAGTTAACTATAACTTGGCCAATGGGTGGGTTTTGAGTAAAGGCCCAGACAGGTTGGTTACGAAGTTTATGAACCCAGCTTAGGTGTCTCAGCCCTGGCAGGTGTAGGCAGGTGCTATCTCGACTGTGACATTTGTATGACTACTTTATCCCGTTTAAATGATGACCTCTGTGACAAAGGAAGGCCATGCCTTCTGACCCTGTTTGTGAAGCTTTAGAAAGTTACTATTACTTTCATTTTTAGCCAAAGAATCTTGTGAAGGCAACAGAGTTTAAATATGGGGGAAAGGAGTGCAGAGGGACACATAGCCAAATTAAATTGGAAGAAAAATGAATTCAAAGGGCAGGTCCAAAGTTCTTGATAAGCTGTGGTTAAAGCTCTTCTATTTCACAGATCAGATTTAAATTGCAACACAGTGCGCTGGTCTCTATCAGTCAACAGTATCGATCAAGGGAAGACTCTTGTCTACCACTGTTTGGCTAATGGAAGCCTATACAACTCTGTTTTCATTCTCAAGGGCTTAGAAGAGCTTTGGGATTTGGGACATACATATGCAGTAGTTGGACCACAACGGGTCGGAGCATATGGATGATGGCTGATGGTGCATATGCAGGGATTCATACAGATAGGAAATGATCAATGTGGGGTTTAAGCCTGTACTGATTGAATAGTGTGTCCTCTGCCTCCCAAAAAATTCATGCCCACCTGGAACCTCAGAATGGGAACTTATTTGCAAATACTGCCTTTGCAGATGTAATTAGTTAAGATGAGGTCATACTGGACTAGGGCCTTAAATCCAATGACTGGTAATCTCATAAGAAGGCCATGTGAAGACACAGAGAAACACAGGGAAGAAGGCCATGAGAGTGGGGCCCCTAGGTGGCTCAGTTGGTTAAGCGTCTGCCTTCGGCTCAGGTCATGATCCTGGGGGCCTGGGATCGAGTCCCGAGTCAGGCTCCCTGCTCAGTGGGGAGCCTGCTTCTCCCTCTCCCTCTGCCCTGCCCCACTGCTCATGCTCTCTCTCTCACTCTATCTCAAATAAATAAATAAAATCTTAAAAAAAAAGAGAGAGAGAGTTGGACTAAGAATCACTAACACATGATCCCTAAAAAAAAGAAAAAGAAGGTCATGGGAGCATGGAGACAGATTTGGAGGGATGTGTCTACAAGCCAAAGAACACCAAGACAATCAGCAGAAATCTAGGAGAGAGGCGTGGAACAGATTCTTCCTCAGAGTCTCCGGCAGGAACCAACTATCTCTGCCAACACTTTGATTTCGGACTTCTGGTCTTGGGAGCTGTGAATTACATTTCTGTTGTTTGGAGCCATCCCGTCTGTAGTATTTTGTTAAGGCAGGCCTGGGAATCTGCTGTAACACCTAAAGGAAAAATTCATCGAAACGCTGGCTTCTGAGGAGACACAAAATTCAGATGGAGGAGACAAGGGGTGATGGGTGAATTCCAGAGAAAAAGCAAGCTGAAGAAAAACAGAGATCGAGGCATTTCCAGAACAGAGGTGGGGGTGGTGAGAAGCGTAGCACCTGGTTCAGGTGGATTATGAATGAATGCCATCTGGGCAGGGAGGACGGGCCAACCTGTCCATAGACACCCCCGTAAAGGGACACACAGGAGCTTCAATCTGGAGAAACAAAGCAGGCTTGGGGCTTCACCACCTCAGCGCTTTCTTCCTATTTCTGTACCCAATTTATCTTCTATTCTTTCATATGCTACTTGCTATTCCCTGCTGAAACATATTTGCACTCTATGTTTTTGTTGCCAACCTAGATGTTTTATTCATGGTCTCATGGTGGTGTATTAGTGAATTAATTCTGCGTTCAAGGAAAATGAAGACTGTAATAAACTTCCCTTTGTATTCTCTAGGACAAAACTGCATCAGCCTTTGAGCTTGTTATACCAGGGGCCCTGAAACAAGAGTAGATGCTGCTACTTGGGGACCTCTGCACGGCAAATTCTGAACTTTTTAACCGATTTATTAGTATGTTTGGTTCTAAACATGTGGTGTAAGAAGTGTGATGGAAAAATCTAGACATGGTGCTCTGAATTTTCGTATAGGATAGAATACACTTATTGGGGGGGTCACGAACTTGAATTGGTTAGAAATGTTAGCATCTTGGCATTGGGTTTTTTCTCCTTTTTTTTCTTTGTACATGATTCTTTCTTTCTTGTTTCATTCCAGAAAAGGTTACTAGACAAACCACAACTGTATAAAATCTCAATTCATTTACCTTTGTCCAGCCCTTCCCCAACACCCCACCTTTTAAAAATAATGATTTGGTATTTTTTTTTAAGATTTTATTTATTTATTTTCCCAAATGTTTTATTTATTTATTCATGAGAGTCAGAGAGAGAGAGAGAGAGAAAGAGAGAGGCAGAGGCAGAGGGAGAAGCAGGCTTCCCGCCGAGCAGGGAGCCCGATGTGGGGCTCGATCCCAGGATCCTGGGATCATGACCTGAGCCGAAGGCAGACGCTTAGTGACTGAGCCACCCAGGTGCCCCCATTTGGTATTTTTAAAAAAGATTTTATTTATTTATTTGAGACAGAGAGAGAGAGAGAGCATGAGCTGATGAAGGGGCAGAGGGACAAGCAGACTTCCTGCTGAGCAGGGAGCCTGACGTGGGGCTCAATCCCAGGACTCATGACCTGAGCTGAAGACAGATGCTTAACCCACTGGGCCACCCAGGAGCCCCTGATCTGGCATTTGTATGCATTGTGAAACGATCACCACAATGTTTAGTTGACCTCTGTCAACTATACATAGTTACAGAACTTTTTTCTTGTGATAAGAACTTTTAAGATTTACTCTCTCAGCAACTTTAAAAATAGGCAATATAGCATTATTAGCTATAGTCACCATGCTGTACATGACATCCCTATGATTTATTTATTTTATAACTGGAAGCTTCTATATTCTGACCACTTTCACCCATTTTGCCCACTCTCCAAACCCCTGCCCCTGGCAACCATCAGTCTGTTCTCTGTATCCATGACTTTGGTTTTGTTTGTTTTAGATTCCATTTATAATTGGGATCATATGGTGTTTGTCTTTCTCTGACTTATTTCACTTAGCATGATGTCCTCAAGGTCCACCCATTTGTTGCAAATGGCAAGATCTTATTCTTCTTCATGGCTGAATAATAGTCCACTGTGGTTATCTACCTACCTACCTACCTACCTATCTATATCTCTGTCTATATGTTATGTTATATAAAATATATATTGCTATATATAACACAGATGTAGAAAAAATGTGATATATATATCATACATTAATGATATAGATCCATATGTATCTATTCATCCACCGATGGACACCGTATCTTGGCTATTGTAAATAACGCTGCAATAAACATGAGAGTGCATCTATTTTTTCAAATGAGTGTTTTCATTGTCTTTGGATAAATACCCAGAAGTAGAATTGCAGCATCATATAGTAGTTCTAATTTTAATTTTTTGAGGAACCTCCGCACTGTTTTCCATAGTGGCTACAGCGATTTACCTTCCCACCAACAGGACATGAGGGTTCCCTTTTCTCCATATCCTCACTTTTTATTTCTCCATATACCAACACTTGTTATTTCTTGTCTTTCTGGTAATAGCCATTCTCACATGTACTTACATGGTTTTCATTTGCATTTCCCTGATGATCAGTGATGTTGAGCATCTTTTCATGTATCTGTTGGACATTTTTATGTCTTCTTTGGAAAAATGTCTATACAGATCCTCTGCCCATTGTTTTTATTTTTTTTCTTTTTAGTTGTAGGAATTCTTTATATATTTTGGATATTACCCCCTTATCAGATATATGATTTGCAGATACTTTCTCCCACTCAGTAGGTTGCCTTAAAGTAATATTAATAAAAAAGGAGTGGGGAGCAAACCCAGATGGAGCATGCAGGGAGCATAAGGATGCTGTTCTGCTCTTACATGTGGTCTGCAGTGCTTTTGTAAGCAACCCCAGACTGCTCCACTAGACCCTAAATTCTTGGAGGGCAGGGCTGGTGGCTCTGTCCCTATGTGTTCTCCCCAGTGCCCAGAGATTGTAGTGCTAAGAGCACCTCGATGACTGGGCAGCAGTGGCCTTAGACAGACCATGGACTTTGACACGGGACAGGTTCTTGAGTCCTGCCTCTGGAACTCATCAGCTGCGTCCCTCCACAATCTGTGCTTTTGCTTCTTCATCTGCAAAACGGCTGCAGCTGTTTGCCTCATTGGAAACAATTTGCACCAGGGAAGGAGACTCAGTGTTGTTTTTTTTTTTAAGTAAGTGATGTGTTATTGGGACAAAATGTGAGTTCATACATGCTGTTGCCCTTAGACACCCAGTCCCCTTTCCCCTAACCATGAGATGTCCTTGCCCGACAGTCCAAGAGGACTATTTAGAATTGTCTCCTTATGCCGATATTAAAAAGATACATACCGCAAGTATCTGGGTTCAGGAACGACTAGTTGAGAGCATGTAGTGGCCGAGTTACCTGTACCAGCTCTTGGGCTTTCCAGTGTGTGCACGTGTGTGTAGGGAGTAGAGTTTACTTGGTAAGCCTGCAGTTTACGAGGAGGCTAAATCATCTAGATGGAAAACCTGGTTCTGTTACTAACTGGGCAGATTCTTGAACTTTTGCTGGCCTCGGTTTTCTCAGTTGTAAAATGAGGATAGTGCTCATCACATAGGGTTACTCTGAGGATGAGTAAGACAGTCCGTGCAAAATACCTAGAGTAGAAGCCAGTGGAGAATAAGTCCTGTTATCATTCGAGGAATTTTAAGTCCACTTACATTTCCCATTGGTGATGTGTTGTAAAGTCTTTAATCTTGGTTGTAAAATCTTTCATCTTTTAAGGAGCACTGCTGTAGGTCTTCTGGTTGCTCTGCTGAGCAGGAGCTCGGTGGTTCCTATTATAACCATATGCTGTCTTTACAATGCACCATGTCTTAGGTCCACACGTACTTTCTGTAATCCAGCCACTTCAGAAGAGCCAGAGAGAAGACTTTAGTCCCCATTAAAAACATCTATCTAGTGTTTACCATGTGCCAGACAGTTCTGGGTACTGGGATGTGGTGGAGAATGATGATACGTCCCCTGTAAGGGTACCGCACCCCAAAGTACAAAACTGGCCAGGACTTATACTGGATGTACCTGTGTAGAGTGGAGTTTCATTCATGTTACAGATTTAGACAATGAGTGCATTTTATACTTCCATCCCAATATAGAAGTTACCCATGAGGTGTGATGAAAATGTCTGAATTTCCTTCCCTCATCTTTTAGCAATATATTTTACCTTTTCAACAAGGCAAAAGAGTAATATTTAGCATATCAGACAGATAATAAACACTCACGAAACTACATTGTGTTCTCGACAGATAGCATCTTTTTTCGATTAAGTTAGTAAAATATACATAATTATTTATCCTGAGAAGTGGCACAGGCTGAAAAATATAAACACATTCAAGAAAAATACGGAGGAAAAATACGCAGTGGTTGATTATGGGGTAATTTAGGAGAGTGGAGGATATACCCAGTGTGGCAGGCTAAATAATGCCCCCAAAGATTTGTTCACATCCTAATTCCCATATGGAAGGAAGTCTTTGCACAGGTGATTATGTGAAGGATTTTGAGACGGGGATTATCCCAGATTATCTGGGTGGATCCTAAATGCAATCACATATATCCTCATAAGAGAGACACAGATGGAAATTTGAGCACACCCAGAGGAGAAGGTGATGTGGAGATGAAGCAGAGAGATTTAAAGTTGCTGGCCTCAAAGACTGGAGTGATGTGGCCACAAGCCTACAAATGCTGGCAGCCACCCAAAACCGGAAGGGGCAAGGAAAGATTCTCCCCTAGAGCCGCCAGAGGGAATGTGGCCCTGCTGATGCCTTGATTTTGGTCCAGTGATACTGATGTTGGACTCCTGGCCTCTAGAACTGTGAGAGAATCCATTTCTGGTGTTTAGAGCTACACAGCTTATGGTAACTTGTTACAAGAGCCACAGGAAACTAATACACCCAGTCATTTTAGATTAATGACGGAAGGACACTACTAGCTACTCTGTCAACCACGTCTTGGCATGATCACCTACTATATGTCACCGTGTTGCTTCTAACCTGATGTTCCTTTATTTTCCTTTGCATTCTATTGAATGCCAGATGGCATAGACATTATTTTTTTTATTTTTTGATTTGTATGTCAGTGTTTTAATTGTGGATGGAATGGTGGCATCTCTCATCTCTCTCGCTCTTTTTTTTTTTGCAGATATTCCTGATAATTTTAATGCATGGATCGTGTTGCAACGCATTGATTTAGGTAAGAGATGGAAAGTCTGATGTCTGCTTTGATCCACAGCAGAGTCCACTATTTTAGTAACATGCATAGGAGTATCTTCCAGATCTAGGGTCTCTTTCCCTTGAATGATAGCAGAAAAAAGCAAATGCCTGAGGTTTGATTTTTTTTTCCCCCTTAGGCTCTGTGCTGACCCTGTCACTTTTTAAGGCCTTGATGAAATTTACTCTGATGAAGTTATCTTGATTTTTTTTAACTATACCTGACTAGCTAATTGGCTACATCATCCCTTTGCAATATTAACATGGTATATGTTACATACATCATGTTTTCTTAAGATTAAACCCCAGTTACATAAAAG
This sequence comes from Leptonychotes weddellii, assembly GCF_054177405.1. NCBI lineage: Eukaryota > Metazoa > Chordata > Mammalia > Carnivora > Phocidae > Leptonychotes > Leptonychotes weddellii. The sequence goes on from NC_138372.1 coordinate 8,918,373, forward strand.
AACTTGCACACCTGCCTCTAATTTAATGTCTATTCTTTAGGGTGGATCCTTTCCACGGAGGCCTAATGTTATCCATTACATTTTGATTCTTCCCGATTTCATTCTTGGGCTTAAGTTTTTCTTGAAGTGCTCAGACCACCCATATGCGAGAACCCCCAACTCTCTCTCCCTGACTCCAGGCTCCTTTCCAACTGCCTGCAAGACATCTCCAATTCAACGCTGTCCTCCTCCACGACAGCATTTATTCCTAGCCACCCGCGCCATCTATTTGCTCCCTCGTTTGTGAATAGTTAGGTTCCACCAGGACAAGGCCAAAGTCAGGTTCTGGGCCTTACGTAGCTGCGGCACCTGGAACAGTGCTAGGCACATGGTGAGCGGGCAGTATATACTTGTTCGCAATGAATAAGCAAATAATTCCAGGTGTGTCTGCCCTCTTGGCGCTTGAGCTTTTTGGGTGATGTTAGACTGGTCCTTATGAGATGAGCCAAGACTGGGATCTATGTTTGACAGGAACTCAGAGATGGGCCCATTTTTCTTCTCCCTCTAAAGGCTGCGGATTCCTGCGGTAACTTTCAATCGCGCAAAATTCCAACCCCTTGGTGCGGTCAGACTGGTCGTGGCGAGCCGCGGGCGCTGGCCGCCGGGGTCCGCGGTGTCCCCCGCCAGTGCGGCCGGGCCAGCGCGAGTCCGAAGGGCGCAGGGCGGCCCGGGGTCTTCGGGGCGTGTGCGGCCCAGGGTCGCGGCCCTTGGCGACGGCGCGGGCGGTGCGGGCTCCCCGGGCCGCGCCCGACGTCACTTCCGACCGGAGCCAAGATGGCGTCGGCGCGGCCGCGGACGCCGGGGCGGGTGGAGCGGCGGCAGCGGCGGCGCGGGCGGCGGCTCTCGGCGCTCTGAGGCGCGGGGCGCGGCGGGCGCAGGTAAGGGGCGGCCGGGACGGGCGGCTTCCGGGACGGCGGCGGGCTCGGCGCCGGGACGCCCGTCTCTGCCCGCGAAGAGCGAGGAGGCGGTGGCGGCGGCGCCCCGTGGGGACCGGGCGCGCAGGGCCGGGCGGGCCGGCGGACGCGCCCCCTCCGAGGACCCAGCGTCCGGGGCCGGCGGGGGTCCCGGAGCCAGGCGCGGGCCGCCGGGGCTCCCCGCTCCTCCCTCCCGCGCCCGAGCCCCCGGGCCGACCTTGGGGCCCGCCGCGGCGAAGTTGTGCGGTTCGCTTTGTGGCCGTTGGCTCGCCGCGCGCCCCGCCAGGGGGAACGCGTGTGCGCGGCGGGGCCGGGCGGCGGCTGCAAGTCCACCCGGGACCCGCGTCCCCGGACGGCGAAGGCGCACGCGGGGTCCCAGGGCCGCGCCAGTTTACAGTCGTTTTGCTTTTCTCTTTTGTGTTCAGCGCGAATGTGTCTTTCACACTTGCATTCTCAATTTGTTTTGTGTCTTGTGTCTTTGTGTTTCCTAAATAGTTTTTGTGTGATTTAAACCTGGAAATTGTCTCCTTCAGTATTCCTATCGCAGACCCACCGGTGTTTTTGTTTTTGTTTTTAACAGACATGCACTTATGTTAATTTTGCTACTAAAGATTATCTACGAACCTGTTTTTGATGGTGGCAAGTGAGACACGAAGTATCCTTTACAGGTCAAGGATATGCCCAAACCTCGGTGCTTCCTTCCAACCCACGCGTGAACCGCGGAACCACGACTGGCCCACTTCTGTCGGGCTGTGAGCTTCGGGAACAATCCCACGATTTAACCGGGAAGCCCAAATTCCTTTAACTGCGCAGCTGTAATTTCCCCCGAGAAAGGGGATTCGTGCTGGCCCCTCATTTTCCATTCAGTGTTGTATTGGGGTTTTGGTTTTATTTCGTAAGTGGAACGCCTTTTGGTGAATTCCAGTAGGTCTTTGGGCCCCTTTAATCAGACACTGAAATGGTCGTACCCAGAACACGACTAAAATATTTCATAAAGTTTTTGTTTATTGCAGGTTTATTGTTAAAAGCTACGATAACGTTGAACAAGAAGCACAACCTTTCAGTGAATCTTTTACCTCCCATACCAGACTTCCTATCCAATCAGTTATGGCCAAGTATTGGGAAAATGTGGGCTTTCAACATTTTTTTTAACATGTTATGAAATTTGTTGTACAAATATTGAGGAGGAACTGAGACACATAATCATGTTCTTTTTTAGAGGGTTTTGTTTTTGAGATGGCTTGCAGCTGCCCCATCATTCTCTAGAAGCTTCCTTACAAACACTTACTCAACCATATTCATGTGTAGAATCTCATTGTAGCCTGGGGAGGACCTTTAAAGATCATCTTATTAAACCCCCTCATTTCAGTCTGTAGCAACTGAGATTGAAATTCATAGTGAGACTAAGATGGTTCACAGTTTCTGTTACTCCAGGGCTCTTTTTTCGTATCTTTTTTGGTTTGATTTAAATAAGTTAATACATTCGAAGCGTTTAGAAAAATACCAGGCACATAATAATAACACTCAGTGAAAGCTTGCTTTTGTTGATTCTGAAGGTGGTTTCTTTAATTGAAAAGTTGGCGTATTCGGATTTGTTTTTTCTCATTTTGTGGACAGTTCCTGAAACCATATGGTTTAAATTTTATTTGTAATAATCTGTTCGTTTTGTGAGTACAAAACATAAATGATTCTCACTGTAGGACAATATGAACATAGAGAAAAGCACAGAGAAGGAAGAGAAATCAGCCCTAATCTTCCCACTCCTCAGATAACCACTGTTAACATTTTGGCATACCTCCTTCACCTTCCTGTCTCTCTTGTTGTGCATGTGTGTATTTCTTGTATATATTTATTCACTTCTATGTATTTACATTTTATATAGGATTGATATCATTGTGTATATTATTCATAACTTGTCGTCTTACTATATTGGGAGCATATATTCATGCCATTAAGTATTCAATATGATTTTTAGTGGCTGTGTAATATATGGGTGGGCCATTATTTATCAATTCCATATTGATCAGTAAGGTTTCTATAGCCTGAGAGTCTCTTTTCATTAAGATTTGTTTAGGTTTTTCTATTGTGAATTTTAAAGTTTTGTGTTTTTTAAAAAAAAAATCGTGAAAATGTAAATTCTGTCTTTTAGCCTCTAAATATGTATTTTTCCTGCCAATGCAGTTATAAGAAGCAGCAGTCAATTTCAGCTTCCTTTTATTCTCTTCTCCCTGAGCCGGGTCTGTGCAGTTCCATATATATATCTGCACACATATTCTTTTGATGATTATTTTACGTTAGATGTTTATTTATTCATGGGACTGTTTCTTTACGCTGCCGATCTCTTTTCAAGTTCCAGATCTGATTTGCAAACCTTTTAAGTCCTGTTAAATCATAGACTTTCCGGGATGGAAAGCACCTTAGGTTATTTACTATTTTCGTTTCTTCCAACTTGCTTTTCATGCTATTTTTAATACCCAGGCAGAGGAAAAAAAAGCCTATGGGCTGCCCGAGAAAACTCCTTAGTGGGAGTGAAAAGGGAGTAGGTGGACAGTGGGGGAAAATTGTCAAACTTGTGTGGCGATGTGTAGATAATAGGGAGTTTCCAGATGATGGGGACATTACCTGACAGTCATTACTACTGATACTCCTGACTTGTGGCCAGCACTCTGTGGTTTGCATGGTGCCCATCAGTTACGCTGTCACTCCTCCTAGCATTTGGTTAGAGGTTTGGCGCTCTCCTTTTGAAGTTAGAAGTTTATAATTAGAGCCACTAAAATAATCTTCCTAGAGCAACTGAAAGCTATTGACTCCGTTACTGAAAGCATTACTTAGGTTCCATTAAAGCAGGATTTCTTAACCTTGGCACGATTGACATTTGGGGCTGGATAATTCTTTGTTTGGGGGGCTATCCTGTACACTGCAGGATATTTGGCAGCATCCCTGATCTCTACCTGTGAGATGCCAGTAACACTCCCCCACCATCTGCACAACTGATAAAGTCTCCAGACATTGCCAGATGTCCCTTGGTGGGGACCGGGTTCTCAACCACTGCATTCAAGGAAAGCCCATCTGACCGGATGGTGCAATCAGTGGAATATGGAATCTCTATAGTCAACTGTAAGAACAGCCTCTCTGGTTTACATGAAGTCCACCTTGAAGGGGGGGAATGGATTTAACTGGCCTGTGGCAGTCCCTTCCTGTGTGTGTCTTTATGATCTTGTTGAATGGTTTACTTTCAGCAGTTCTATGGCAAGAGATAAAGCAATTTGAGATAACCTGGAGACTACAAAGGAGTTTTCATGGCATAGGATCAACATTCCCTGTATTTGGTTAAATTATTATGGATTTAAATAAATTTGTATAGAGTTGATGCATGGTGAATCATGTAAGCTTGTGGTCTATTATACTTGAATGGCACAGAAACAACTGTCTTCTAGAAAATGAGACTCAGTGAAGCAACCCCTTGAAGATTGATGGTAGAGGCCAGATTAGTTTTTCTAAGATCTTTTTTCTTTTCTTTTCTCTTTTCTTTCTTTTCTTTCCTTCTTTCTTTCCTTCCTTCCTTCCTACCTACCTACCTACCTACCTACCTACCTACCTACAATCAATTCAGGGTTATGCACTGAAAGTGATGAATTTGTCCTGAGGAAATAGTTTACTTTTGAAGTGTTTATCTACTTTAGCTTATTACTTTATAACTTAAAGATCACTATTGATCTTATGGCATACATGTATCATAAACGCAATTTCCCCTGGGTGAAGAAAGTGTAGGTTGTCAAATCTTACTTTGTAGTCTTTAAAAGTATAGATAGTGTAGATTGAATTTTTATTGTGGCATAAGTGATCTTTAATTAGAATTTAGTGATAAGTAGAACATAAGAAAAGAGATGTGCTGTTGGACCACATTTGGTAATGGGGTGGCTTTCTCAATTACGGACGGAATACTTGCATAATTTAACTGGAATGAATGCGTCATTTAAATATTCTTTCTTAAAGGGAATGCCTTTCATTCCCCACCCCCACTTCCCTGAAGCGTGAATTAGTTATTGTATGTAGTAAATCTGGTTCATTTGGAGTGAAATATGCTTATAATATTTTTCTCAGTACTGTATAGTATTTATTCTTAGAGTCTTGGTTCAAGTCATATCTATGCTGTGTTTCATTTATTAGTCTTTTGGAACACGCAATAAAGGAAGTTTCACTGAATTACTTATATATTTGCCAGCCATTTTGGTGAAAAGAATATTTTGTAGCTCTTGCAATAAATCATCTGATAGGCTTTGCTTTGAAAGAGCTAAATTACTTCTTGGCACAGCTTGCCTGAAATATGTAAAGCTACGTGCAACTGTTAGTTTGATTACTGTGGGCAGCCTGTCTGGGAATTGGTAAAACCTACAGCTTTTACATGTGCATATAAGACTACATTAAATTCCGGTGGGAAAACTCAATGGCATTTTCAAGTAATTTAAATGATGCTGTTAAAATTGAAAAGAAATCTGAGATTCACTGAAACCTTACATACTTCGAGTATGAATCCTGCGCATTACCCAAGGGGTTATTAAGACAGTATAATTTAAGCATAATTTGGAGTAACAGTATAAATATGACATTCTAAACGTTTCTCACTCTGTGAGGCTTATTTTAGGGACTTTGCTGTAATTCCGAAAGACCTTAGTTGTAAAGTACATCTGAAAATGGAAGTTTTAAGAAGGGGGTCTTTGGGATAAATTTAGATTTGTAATTGTGAAGCTCTGTTACCAGTTGTTGGAGGATGTTGAGCGAGTCAGTTTACCTGTTTTGGGAGGTAAGTGTTGTGTCAGTGCAATCCCCTAGTAATTTAATTGAGCCCTGCCTCAGTGTATGGAATAATGCATATCACAGATCACCACAGGGGCTGAGTTATTTCTGGCAGTGGTGGGGCAGTTATCCTCTCCGCTTCCTATTTGTAAAGTGGGGACAATGATTACTTTTTTCTTTCACTGGGTTTTGTGATGAATAGATGAAGAATATGAAAGCAATTGAGATACTTGTAGGTTTCTTCAAAAATATTAATAGCATTTTTCTTAGCTACTTCTCTTAAGACAGTAGGTCTTGATGGATAGCGTGACAAAATTATTGCCTTCCAAATTATCTCTGAGTCCTTAGGCGCTTTGGTCCCCCCACCCCCCAACTTGGTGGAGGGGGCACGTTTTTTTCTAGTCCCTTCCATGCCTGTCACAAAGCCAGATCCTTGGTCTTCTTTCTGGGTATTTTTGCCTTTGGCAGTTTCCCTAGGCAGCCCCTTGCGGCTGAAGACTTCTAAATCTCTATCCCCAGCCTTGAAGGCAGTCTGTGCTAGGACTGTTTTTTTCCATTTGATGGATGCAGCTTTCCATGTGGATGTCTGTTCTCCCCCCAAGGTCTAAAATGGAGCTCACCACCGTCCACTTAAATACCATCCCTACTCCTGGCTGCTCTGTCTTGAAAATATATTCATTCTTCCAGTCAGTCACATTCTGTATTTTGGACTTCTCTTCACCATCCCTTTTTACTTCCTGTTCAGTTAGAAGACACATTCTGTCCATTCTTCCTGTGTGTAGTGTTGGTCATATTTTTTTGTTTCTTTTCAGCTATCATCTGTGGTTCACGCCCTTATACCCTTATCGCTTATCATTTCGGATTCTTAACCAGCTTGCCTGGTCCCAGTCTCTCTGGCTGCCTTCTCCCCTCCTTACTTTTTCCTGGCAATTTAATCTTTCTAAACTGTTAGACATTGTTTTGTTTGTGGCATTCCTCAGTCAGAAACTCCTTGTGGCTCGGTGTTGCTCATCCCAGGTGGCCAGAGCTGCTTCCCTGATGGGCAGTCGGGAAATCAGGCTCCTGCCCTGGTCTCCCAGTTGCATGTGTTCATGGGCTCTGCCTTTAAATAATTCCTCTTGCATCTTTCCCTAAAGACCTTTGGGGCTTTTGGGGTGGGTTGGGAGGGAGGATGGGTGGGATAATGACTCCTCACATGACATCTGGGGAGCCCAACCCACAAGTTTGCGTTTAACCTGGGACTCAAACCCCTCCAGAACTGTCCCATTTAATCTGCTCTGCACAGACCCTCGCTTGAGTCATGCTCTCTGGTTTACCACTGCTGATAGTACCAAGAGATAGTCTTGCGTTCTTTTCAGCGTAAGTGGGGAGGCGTGTATCTTTACCTTGAAACAAGAACTACAAATAATTTATTTGGACACCTGCTTTCCTTTAAAAAATAAAAACTTACATATGTACCAGAGCTACTTAAACTGCAGAGCAACATACAAACATTGCTTTGCAGACAGTAGGTGCTGCTATTATTTTAAAATGCTCTTGAGAACAGAAGTACTTGCATATTTGGAGGATAGACCCTAAACCTCAGACTTTATTTAAAGTAGAGTGAGTCACTCCTTACCAAGATAATAAATACCTTAATAAACTCTTGGGAGAAGACCTTGAATCTTGTAGCGACAGAAGTGTGCCTGGGATCTTGGCAAAATACAGTTGAAGTTGTCAGTCTGTCTGGGATAACTTCCAATTTTGCTTCAGGTTCTTCACTTGTGAATTCAGGAAGCCTTGTCATTTATGTGTAGTTTGTGGAAGATGAGTTTTCTTACGTATTTTATTTTGTAGGCAAGATCAAAAAAGCTCTGAGCAGCCACTTGTAAGGTGACTCTGTTAAGGCTTAGAGAGTCTGTGTGTGAGAAAATGAATACTTGAGTGCTGGGAGCTGGGCGCCATGTTGCGGAACTTTTTTTCCCTTTTTTAGGAAATTCAGAAGTATTTTGTAGGCTTCCTGAAAATCTCTCAATTTTAAATGTTTAATCACAAAGGTAACATCTGTATTGGCAACGCCAGTGGAGAAACATTAACTCAAAGGGGTCAACTGAGAATTCATTTTATTTTGGGGATTGTGAAATGAATGACCATGTGGCATCTTGCTTTAGAAATTTTGTGTTTGAGTTGGAAGCTTGACATTTGAGTGTTAGGAAAGAATTGACTTAATTTTCCTTTTAAAATAATTTGAAGTTTTTTCATGTCTAACATAGGGAAATATCAGAAAAGTATCATTTTATAGGAGCTTCTTTGATTTGAATGCTGTTTGGGAGAATGTACAGTCAGCGGTTGGTTAAGCTGAACTAGGACAAATGGGGGCTGAGGTGTACTACAGATCTTGAGTGGGGCACAGTTTTCTTCACGGAGCTGGGACTGGCTGGAGAGCATTTATGTTATTACGCACCCGTCTTTTCATGTGGATTTTTACATCTCTACTTTTTGACAATTAGTCTTGAAAATAAGGAAAGGAAATTAACTTCTTAATTCAAGGGTATTTTGATTGGATAGAGTTACTTCATCCAAGAAAATTGACAGTGATTCTTTTAAGATTTTATTTATTTGAGACAGAGAAGGAGGGAGAGAGTGAGAGCGAGCGCATGGGTTGGGGGGGAGCAGAAGAAAAGGGACAAGCAGACTCCTTGTTGAGCAGGAAGCCCCACGTGAGGCTCAGTCCCAGGACCCTGGGATCATGACCGGAGCCGAAGGAAGACACTTACCCGACTGAGCCACCCAGGCGCCCCGACAGTGATACTTTTGTTTTTAGTGCCATGAGGAAGAATATCAGAGTAACATGTTAAAGTGAGAGTAATAGGTTTTAATTTCTTTAGAGAAACTGAGTATTTTCATTTGTGGGGTTAGAGGGAATTTTTGTAGAAACCCTAAACAAAACTTGAGGTTGATGATGTAATAAATTCTGTGTTTCAGTGCAATATAATGACCTGGATGTATAAATTTAATCAGAAGAAAGGAGAGCATATGTAATAGCTGTCCATAATATAAACCACATAAATGGTAAATAATCAGCATTTGCTATACATTTATTGCTAAGCCAGCTCTTTATTAATGACTGCTTGAAGCAGTATTTTGTGAAAAAGTTTTCTTGAATCTTTTTTTTTCCCTGTAGAGATATTCTTTTTTTTTTTTTTTAAAGATTTTATTTATTTATTTGAGAGAGAGAATGAGACAGAGAGAGAGAGCATGAGAGGGGGGAGGATCAGAGGGAGAAGCAGACTCCCTGCTGAGCAGGGAGTCCGATGCGGGACTCGATCCTGGGACTCCAGGATCATGACCTGAGCCAAAGGCAGTCGCTTAACCAACTGAGCCACCCAGGCGCCCCCTGTAGAGATATTCTAAGGGAAGGATAAAACCCCTAGAATGCCATAGTCTAACTTTGGGTTTATAGTACTTTCCTAGCACAGCTGCAGATCTCTTATGTAACATTCTTCTATTGTGTTAACTTACATATATATTTTAAAGATTTATTTATTCATTTGGTGGGGGGGATGGGTAAAGGGAGAGGGAGAGAGTCCTGATGCAGACTCCCTGCTGAGCGCAGTGCTCACCCCAGAGCCCCATCCCAGGACCCCGAGATCATGACCTGAGCCAAAATCAGGAGTCGGACGCTTAACTGACTGAATCACCCAGGTGCCCCAACTTACGTATTTTAAACAGAAGTTCTGATCAACCTCATTTTCTCATTAGATCTTTGAAGCTCTGAAGGCATTCACAACAACAGACTTTCTGTTTTTCCCCTCCACTGTGTGGAAACTGTGTTGTCAGGATCAGATTCTCCCACCTGGAGTAAATTCGCTGGACTCTGCTTCCATATTTAGGTTTGTGTCAGGACACCCTGCTCTAAGAATTTGGAGAATCAGGCCCTGGGATATTTGTCTGTGGTGTTATGGGCTGCTGGGGGGAACCGCTTTATTGAATGGGAGAAATGACGGGTTTATTTGCGAGCATTCTGTTCTTTGTATCTCCTCACTTACTTTCCAGGTAGAGAAATTCCTCTGTGTGATATATTCTGCTGTACAATTGCCTTTTTGCCTTGGGTGGAAATCGTTCTAGAGGGGGAGAGGCGTGAGCATCCGGTTTTGAGAAGCAAGAGTTCACACCCTCCGAATCTTTCCAGTATTCTCGGTCTCTCTCTCTTTACACACACACACACACACACTCACTCTTGCACATGACCTTTATTCTTAAAATGATAAACATATCAGTTTTGATTTTTCCCTTCTGCTTAATTTGGTAATATAGTCAGCCTTTTAAAAGGGAGTTGGGGTATATTTTTTAGTGTGAAACTAGATGTTCTAGATGATTATTTTTGTGAAATTGTATTTGTTATTTTAGAAAAGGAAAATGAATGATTTCGCATTTAGCAAATTCCTGGGCAGATTCCGTATTTATGAATTATGTGTTTTTGCTTAATCCGAGTGAGTGCTAAATGTTTTCATTATTCATATCTAGAGTTTATAGATTGTAATTTGGTGATTCCACTCTTCTGGTAGGAATTATGAGTGGTAGTTTTTAATAACAAATATGCTAGCTGTGTTTGTAAGTTAATAAAAACTGCTTTTGAGAAGTTGGCATAGTTTAGATATTTTTACTATTTTTCTAGAAGTTTCTGGATTGCAAGATTCTTGTGGTCAGAGTAAGTAATGATCAGTGTTAAACACTGTAAGTCTGCTCCACTAAAAGCTTAATCATTTCTGTGTTTGCTATAAAGATACTTTTTACCATGAAAGATCTACTTTATGCTGTGATTAGTTTTAGAATATTTATCTTCTCTTATGTAGGCTATAAAGTTTCTAAGACTTCTTTCACAGATTGGTATTTTTAACTTTTCTTTGCATCTAGTCCACATTTTTAGTGCATTTATGATCTGTTACATTTGGATATACCATACTAGCTCTCTTATTTCCAGTGACTCTGAATGTTGCAAATTTAGTTATTTTCCAAATAGCTCCAAAAGAGCCAAAATGACCCCAAAGAATAATTGGAAAATAATATCAGTGACTTATAGGTGAATATACAAATCAGATCAAATAATTATCTTCCTAATTCTCTCCCTTTCTTCCAGATTTAAACTAATCTTAAAGAACCTGCTATTGCTTTTACTTTGCCTCTCATACAGTTTTGTGGATTTTACAAGTCTACAAGGGACAGATGTGACAATTTATCCTGTTATATGTGTTGCATTCATGTTACCTTGTGTCTGTCTTTACTTTAATCTGCCTTATCTCAGAGGATGGGTGATAGCGAGATGTGGGGGTGCGGCCAGGCTGTTCTGACCCAGGGACTGGGGTGTCCCGTGTATCTCTCCATTTTCTGGTCTCTGGCTCTCCATGTCAGGAGACAGCAGCCAAATAGTTGTTGAGGTTGTCTTGACACTTTAAGGAACCACTATTGGAATAAAGACCCTAATTATTGTTGCTGTATTGATACTGATCATGTGTAATAAAATCATTTTTATGATACTAAATATTTGTAAGAATGATTTGTCCTAGAATTTGGAAGCAATATCTTGAAAGGTTTGTGTATATTATTAAAGCCACAGATACGTAAAATCAGGACCATGCTCTTACTTTTCTAAGATTGTATGCTATTAGCAAAGTATAGTTGGTGGTAAAAATTCACATGCTCTAAATTTGTATATCTGCCTGGTGTACTTTATCTGATAAATGTCAGCAAGCTGGGATGGAAGGGATATGTAGAAATATTCAAGGCAGTTTGGTCAGGTATAGAAATCCAAAAAAGAAACTAAGGCATAAGCCAGGGTAGAAGTCTTAGTGATTTTAAGATTTTTAGTATTTACCATTGGAAAACCAGAGGCACTTAATTGTTTAGCACTTTTTTTTTAATTTGATAGAATTATTAAGTTTCAGTGATAGGTATGGAAAGATTCCTCTCTGCCTCCACACTAATAAGATTGTTAGTTTACGTTCTCACATATGATAGAACTTGGACCTTGAGTATGTTAAGTGAGTATGTGAAAACAGTGCTGTTTTGGTCAACAATGAATATGAAAATATGTAGGATTGTTAGGCAGCTTTCACGGGGGTTTTGCACTGCTGGAGGAATCTTCAGGAAGTTACTTCAGTAACAACTTTTAGAGTCTATAGTTGCTTTAAAATATATTGTCATATGGCAGTTAGTTACATGATTATTACAGTTGAGAGGTTCACAGCTGGGAGGTTATTTGGGGAGGTGTATAGGTATTTTTGATTTTCAAAATGATCAGAGGCACTGTTGGCATTGACTTTGCAGGGCAGTGCTAGGTGGCTGTAATCAAAGGGGCAGACAAGGTGTCCAGTCCAGTCCAAAATGCAGTGGTCTTCTGTTGAGAGACACTGCCAGATTCTCAATTCTTGTGTTTAACATCTTTTGGTTTTAGTAGAGTTTAGTCAAGGATTTAATTTTTTAAATATCATCTGAGAAGTCAGTGTTGAATTTGCAGTGCATTTGACATTATAAAATATTTTAGATATATAATTTGACAATGTGTGAGTCAAGGGAGAAAAAAGAAAATGAGAGTCTGGTTTTTGGCAATTGGGATTAGAAGTGATGGAGAGGAGAGAGTCCAAGCACACACGTATATAGTGAACCCTTAAAAAAAAAAAAGTTAAGATAATTTTCTCTGGAAAGAAATGATGAGTGCATTCCTATTAGGACAAAGAGGGAACAGACAGTGCAGAAAGTAAGAGAGGTTATTAATCATTTAACAACCTGAACTATGTCATAACTTTTTATTAAGAAAAAGTGAGATTCATTGAGATAACAAATGAAAGACTAAAACGTTGTAAGTACTTTAATTTTTGAGTTCTTTGGGATTAGAGGCTAGATGCCATGGTATCTCAGTTGTTTGAATTGTGCCTGTGAGCCAGCAACTACAAAAGGGGAGGAAGGAAAGGAGGAGAGTGTTAAGTGAAGGGGAAAAAAGCAATGACAAGCAGATGGGAAGGGGGCAGCAATATCTCCTTTGATGAAAGAAAATGGCAGCTCCATCCTTTGGTGTCCTTAGGATAAAAATCTTGGTGTCCTCCCTGACTTCCCCTTCTTTCATAGCTAACATCTACTCTGGCCGCAAATCTTGGGGGCTCTGTTTTTAAAATATATCCAGGATCTGATCACTTCTCACCTCTCTTCTATATGGGCCAGGTTGCTGCCATCTCTTGCCTAGATGGGGGTGTTAGCCTCCTGAGAGGTCTGCTTGCCCCCATGCTGCTCCCTTACGGTCTCTTTTAAACCTAAGTCACATCAGGTGTGCCACCTTGAACCTTCCAGTGGCTTTCCATCCCTGGATGGAAAAACTCTAGCCGTTCTGGTGAACAGTGCTTACCTTACAAAAATCCATACTTTATCTGCCTCCCCTCCCCCATCCCCACCTCACCCCCCCACCTTTCTGAATCACCTCCTCCACTTTCCCTTTCATTCACTGTGCACCTGTCACCATCCTTGCCCTCCCTCAAACACCCAGGCACGCTGCCGAATGGGGTTTCTTACTTCCTTATGATGCTCCTCATACCTTCCCAGCCTGCAGCTCTTCTCCCGGCTTCTATGCCAATGTCCCTTTCTTACTGAGGCCTTCTCTGACCGCACTGCTGGAGTCACAGGCAGAGAGACGAGATTGTAGTTCCTGTCTCCCTCTCCCTACCACCTCTTTATTTTTCCCTAAAACACTTTTGTTATCTGACCTCCTGCCCACTTTACTGATTTGTTTATTGCAGTCTCTTCCCCGAGAGGGCGGGGATTGTTCTGCTTACTGTTGAAAACAGTGGTTGACACATAGTAGGTGGTAAGGGGAGGCAGGAGTAAACAGTTGGTGAAATATGGTTAAGAAGCAATGGCAGGGGCGCCTGGGTGGCTCAGTTGGTTAAGCGTCTGCCTTCGGCTCAGGTCATGATCCTGGAGTCCCTGGATCGAGTCCCGCATCGGGCTCTCTGCTCGGCAGGGAGCCTGCTTCTCCCTCTGACCCTCCCCCCTCTGATGTGCTCTCTCTCTCTCTCTCTCTCATTCTCTCTGTCTCAAATAAATAAATAAAATCTTTAAAAAAAAAAAGAAAAGAAGCAATGGCAGAAACCCGTTATGAGAGTGTCTGAGTTATCCTGACCTTCTTGAACTTGTCTTGTTAGTTGAGGATGCTAGTGCTTGACCTCTGTAAAAAGCAACTGGGCTGATTAATGTGAAGGTGTAGCCCAGTGCCTTTTGGTCTTAGAAGACACCTCATAAATGATAGTTGTGATGATGATACTGATGATTCTCGTGGGAAGGAGAAGACGACAAGCTGAAGGAAATGGTAAAGCATCATAGCTCTTTCCAAAGATCTTTCATGACAGCATTTGCATTTTACTGCAGGTTTTTAGTTCTGTTCCTTAAAGAGAACTCCCTGTGGCCAATGTTAGTAAATCCATCCATAAAGCTTAGTAAGAGGGAAAGTGAAACCGCTGACATTTTATTCACTTCTGGGTGCCACGTTGTCCATCACGGTCCTCCTGGTGGACTGTATGGCATTCAGTAGGCATTGATGTTAGAGGGGGCAGGGGAGCACACACCTCAGTGGGTGACAACCAGATACACTGTTTAACTTCCTAACGATTTCAAGTCTCATAGAAAAGGATCAATTCTGCTCAATAGGAGATGTATACTAAGGAAAGGCATGTTAAATATATATGAGAGAGATGTTCAATGTTAAAATTTAAAGAGATGGACTTCATGGGTTAACCTCCAGTTATCTGAAATCATATTCACAGAGTATTTCCTTACTCAGAGTTTATATGGGTCTGGCTAGCACTGAGCTCTCTAACAAGATGCAAGTTACATCCCTGTTCCAATTGTGACTAAAAACTAGTTCAGATGACCAAGTCCTGACTTAAATATAGTGCCTTTGATGGTTAAAGGTGATCAGGTGAGTGTGGTTAAATAGCTCAAGGGAAGAAAAAACCCCAAACTGTCCTTATTAATGAACTGGGGTAAAATGTCAAAGCACTGTTTTTTATGATAGTGGGCAGGCCATATATTCTTCTAAGATGAAGAATGTCATGAAGTCACACGTCCCTTGGTTTGTTAGCAATTAGAACATAAAAGTTCTACAATGTGAGCGGAGTCTTGTGGATCTGGGAAGGAGGGAGAATCTTAACAGATTCTGTTAAAGCGAGTTGACGAAGAAATAGGAGACCTGTGCCTGATGGTATGTGTGTGTATGTGTATCTGCTGGAAGCATTTAGAATGTCACTGTGGAAGTGAGTGCCACTTAAAGTGGAACGACTTTCGTTTATTGTGAGGGACTTCCAGTGACTCCTGGGATGTCCGTGACAGAAAGGACCATCTTAGAAACAAGTATGTCATATGCATTTACAAGAAATGATTTAGTCTTAACGTTTCAGTGTACCGTGAATATACTGAATAAAAATTTTAAAGGAATAATTGCAGTTCTTTCCAAACAGCTTTTATTTAAAACATTTGCTTTTTACTACAAGGGTTTTGTTTTGTTCCTCAAGGAGAAGTCCCTGTGGAAATGTTAGCCAGTCCACTTTTCTACTTCAAGAACTTGAAAAACTAAATAATGTAAAGGGTCTAATTGTGTTTGCATTCAACACAGTATTGATATAAGTGGAAGAAGGACATTTATTTACATTGCATAATAAATTACTCAGCAATGCTTTGTGTTTCTGACTATTAACAGAGCTAATCTGTTTCTTCTTGGGAATGATGCAATTTCACAGCAAAAATTTGATGTCATTCTAATGAGTCTGCTTTCAATTGTAGAGTACAATGAAGGCCTAGGAAAGATTAGTAAGAAATCTATTTTATTGTAGATAATAAATCTGCGAAGTAAGCTCTCAGCATAGATTGAAGTTGATCTGGCATGGAGTTGCTTTATGAATAGCCCTTTGAGCAAACTCTACAGTTCTGTATGTGGTTTTAAATCACTGTAAATTTGTAGGCAGGTACATATTACAATTGTCTGTTTTTCTTTTTAGGGCTCATGTAATCAAAGAAGTTTCTTTGTTGTGTGTATCTTTTCAGAACACAACAGGAATTGAAAATGAATCAGGTGAGTTTAAAAATAAGAATTTATACAAATACATTATCTAGATGTTAGACCAGTTCTTGATTTTTAGAAGATCAAAACACACATATTCATTTCTCCCAGATTTTCTTTTCTGTTTCTTAGTACCATTAACTAGTTCATTGCTTTCATAGTGTGCGTTTGTTCGTGGAGTGGTCTGTGCACTGTTGTGGCGTGGGTTGGCGTTTCCGTGGAACCCTGCGCAGGGGACTGGTTCTTTGAGACCTTAGTTCAGCCTTTCTGTTTCTGCCTTTCCCCTGCCACACTGTAGTGTTAATTTTTTGTTTTTGTTTTGAAGCTTATTGAGCTTTCATTTTTAATACTTTTTATTTTGTAAATTAGCCATTGGTTGAAAAGGGAAGATTGAAATTATTTTTAGAGACCGAAACTGATCAAGTGGGAAACTTTATAAGCATTCTGTCCTTGAAAAACCTGTGGATAGAATAAAAACAAGAAGGCGGATTTTAAAATGTAAGATGTGTTTCTCCTTGTAGGAGGGTGTGGGACTACCTGGGGATTAAACAATTCTGCTATGGAGATTTCTGTAGCCTCAGGGGTGTTCTGATAAGTAAAATCAGTTATGTGGACTTAATGTATTCTAAAGGATTCTGAGGATTCTTATTTTCTAGTCTTAATATCATTTCACTTGTAGTTAGAGAAATTCATGGGTGTTAGAAACACTCTCTTTTGAGATCATAATAAACACATTTAAAACATATGAAAGGCAGAACTTAAAAATGTGGAGTCTAATTTGTAGTGCTTAGCTTAAAACTATCAGACTTGAAAACGTTTTGTGTCCCTCATCTGAAATTTTGGACACCTTTTTATCATTTATAGGTGCTTCTAACTGAAGTCCCAATTTTATTAGGGTGGCCACGTTTAATAAGTTCAGTCCTGTGTTGCATTGAGAGATGTGAAATTTTTGGAATGGATCCTTTTGATTTCTTTTCATTACTTTCTTTTATCAAAAATACATTTATTTTAATGTGGAGGACCATACATCATAAAAAATGAATCTGGCGAACACATGGGGCACATGGTTTCTATTATTTTGCAACTTGCAGATTTACTGACATGCTTTTGAAGCCAAATTATTTTTGAAATGGTGAGATGGGGGAGGGGAAAAGAGAACAGAGTGGATTTTCATAGTCCTTGTTCATCAAAGTTACGTGCATATATATGTCATACATTTCATGTATTTTTCTCTCTGAAGACTGATTGCATATATATGTGAACCTGGTCACCCAAAGGAACTTGCTTTTCTCCCGCCTAGGAACTGTTGTTAGAAGAACCTCAGGATTCTGGGTTAGAACGATTGTGAATGCTTCCAGAGTGGAATCCAAATATTGACATTGCTTTTGGGGCATCACTGTTCAGCAGTCAGTTATTTCAGGTGGCTATGACTTTACCTGTAGGCTTAATAAGGCTTTAATTCTTACACTGTATTTGGCTACTCAGATTTTATTTCTAACGTCTTTTGACCTGCTTGACACCTCACACTTTCACTTTATGGTTCCTTTTATATCAAGTGACCTTGTGTTTAGAGAAAGTCCACATGCCATTCAAAAGAGCTGTAGCCATAACCTTTTCTTTTTTGGCTCTTTTACAATTTCATTTTGTTTCTGACAAGTTTTAATATCAGATCTGCAGAGGACTGCCTTTGATGCCAAATGCCAAATATCAGTGGAAAAGTGTCCTCTTATGTTTCTAATGGTTAGCACATTTCTGATTTGGATGTAATTTAAGTGGTCTGGTAGTAATGAAACTTTCATTTGGATTATAAAAATTGTCCACTTTTTATGAGTAAAATTTTCAGCATCTTTAGTTATATTTTCCTTATCTGAGGGATTTTGGTTGCATGATGTTATTATGTCATGGCATAAAATCGATGAGTGTTTTTCAACAACTGTCTCAGTAATTCTTACCAGTTAAGAATTGTTTCAGGACATTTTATGTTTTCCCCTCTTATATTTATTCTTCTCATTTTCAACCAGTGAAAAATGAGCAATCAGTACCTCAGAAACTTGAAAGTAACTACAAAAATTTGGGTATTAAAAAAGTTTTAACTTGAACCAGATTGATTTTTTTTTTTAAGCTTATTTATTTAAACAATCTCTATACCCAGCGTGGGGCTCGAGCTCACGACCCTGAGATCAAGAGCCTCATGCTCCACCAACTGAGCCAGCCAGCCAGGCACACCTGAACCAGATTGATTTTTTTTTTCTTTTCTTTTTTTTTTTTTAAAGATTTTATTTATTCATAAGAGACAGAGAGAGAGAGGCAGAGGGAGAAGCAGGCTCCCCGGTGAGCAGGGAGCCCGATGCGGGACTCGATCCCAGGACCCTGGGATCGTGACCTGGGCCGAAGGCAGACGCTTAACCATCTGAGCCACCCAGGCGCCCTTTCTTTTCTTTTAAGTAGGCTCCATCCCTAGTATGGAGCCCAATGCAGCGCTCGAACTCATGACCCTGAGATCATGACATGAGCTGGAGCCAAGAGTCAGATGCTTAACTGACTGAGCCTCCCAGGCGCCCCTGAACCGGATTGATTTTTAATTAAAATCTTAACGGTGATGTTCCGGTCAGATTATTCTCTCTAGGGACTGAGCAACCGTGCTTAGATGAATTTTAGCAGTTAGCATTCAGATCTATCTCTTATGGTGGTCATGGTCTTGAAGACAGTAGCACAGTATCATTCATTCATATGTGTGTGCTGGTTGAGGTTTAGGGACTGAATGATCCCCAGAATGAGCAGACCATATTGTTTGCAAACGGGTTCTTTAGAGGAAACAGCAGACTCGGAAGTCTCACGGTATTTTAAGAGCTGACTACTGAAGCAGTGTTCTGAACTCTCAGTCTTAGACCAGTGTTGTTCCAAGTGGCTCCTGGTGCGGTAGCTCCCCAGGCTCGCTCTCTTACCCCAGCTCCGGGCTCCACAAAGCTTCTAGATCCATATGTTCTTTGTCCTTCCTTCCCTTCTGCTTTGTTCTCTACTCAACACTTACCCCTTCTCTTACCTTCCCAGCTTAGAACTCCGCTTGCTTTGCCTGTGAGCCTTTGTTCCTTCCAGTTCGGTCCAGGCCTGGTTGGCAGGCAAGAGGAGAGCCACTCTACTCTTCCACTTCATTCTCCCATTTTCTTTTCTCTCCATTGTAAATCACAGATACCCTTTCCTTGCTTCATTTGCATTCCACACCCACCGCAGTATTTAAGTTTGGAGATGTTCCCCTATTTTCCTCCCTTTCTCCCCCTAGACTTATCTAGGAGAATCCAAAACTTTATAAATTACTTTCTCATTGAATAGAGAGTTTAGAGTGCTTTACTTTATAGAATATCAAGGGTGAGCAAAGTTCCGTAATTTGAATATGCTCATGGTAGTTTAAAATAGATACGCTGGAGTTTACTATCACTTCCTGTCTACTGAGTGCTTAACCAACATGCCAGGCACTCCATTAGGTATTGCACACATTATTTTCTCATTCATTTAGTCTTTGCAACCATTCTCTGAAGTGTAGATATTACCTCCATTTTAGGGGTGAAGGCATTAAGGCCCAGAGAGGTGGCCATGGCTTGGACATGACCACTCAAACAGTAAGTGATAGAGCTCTGATTCACATCCTCGCTTGTCAGATTCCAAAGCTCAGGTTCTTGGCCACCATGCTATTACTGATGTATCAGTCAGGATAAGCTGTGTTATGCTGTGCTAACAAGCAAGCAGCTCCAAAATCTCAGGGGCTTAACTTGGCATCCTTTTATTTCTTGTTCTCTCTGCGCATCCTGTGTGAATCCACTGTTGTAGTTGCTCAATAACCAGAGATGATGAAGGCTTTGTCTCAATATACATCACGTCTACTCATATTTAATTAGCCTGAGGTCATCATATGGCCACATCTAACTTAAAACAAGGGTGTTAGGGGCTGGCCGGGGTGAGGGTGGGGGCAGTGCAATCCTGTCAGGTGCCTGGGAGGAGAGGAGAACTGTAGTATTTTGGGTATAGCCTCAGTGATTTTTCCCCAGCTTTACTGAGATATAATTGACATGGAGCATTGTGTAAGTTTTAGCCCTAATGAGGTAATGCAACTGTCTTGGTTTCTGATTTGAGTCACAGTTAGGTTTTTTTTAAAACCATCTTTGGGTAACTCAAGTTGTTCCTGGTATTTGAAACTTTCTATCAACATAGTAGCTTATGATTGCAGCATCTCTACATCCTGATCAGTGATCTAAAGTATTGCCAATAGCCTGTAGCAGAACAATTTAGCAACTTAGCCTTCTAGGCTTTTAAAAAGTTTTATGTAGTAAAATAACAAAAGTGGTTTTTAATCACTGGATGCTGCAGATCCAACCTGAGAACTGTGATAAGCCAACCATAGTTGCATTATCTTCGCTGTTCTGGATGTTCATTCGTTCCCCCGTTGTTCCTGTGTACACTGCACCCCAGCATGTTGTGGATTCTGCAGTGAACCAGACAGGCAAGGGCTCTGCCCTGCAGCTTACCTAGTCAGAGAGAGACAGTTGAAAAGCAGCAGACAAGACAATTTCAGGTCGTGAAAGGTGCCTTGCAGGCAGTGAAACCCAGTAGTGTGGTAAAGAATGATGAATGAAGGCAGGGGAAGGTTCTTTGGATTCCACGGTCAGGGAAGGCTGTTCTGAAGAGGTGACTAACAATTAAAACAGAGACTCACGTGATCGCCAAGAATCAGATATATGAAGATCCAGGGAAAGAAAAATCTCGGTAGAGTGAGCCAGTAGTGAGTGCAAAGGCCCTGAGGTGGGAGTGAACTTGCTGGTTCAAGGGCACAGCAGAGCAGGCTGGGGGCTGGAGCTTGGCAAGCATCAGGGACTCTGGGACAAAATGAAGTTGGGGAGGGGCAGGGGTCAGATTCATAGAGCCTTAAGGGCCATAGAAAGAAGTTTATATTTTATTCGAATTGCAGTGGAAAGCCACTGGACAGTGACATCTGTATTCCATTTTTTAGAGTATCACCTTTATCTTTATTGGGCATGAGGATAGCAATAAGCTTGTTTATTATTCAGATTAACACCGTATTTGAGGTTAGTTTCTCCAGTTGGACAATTTAATGGGCCTGCCAGCTTTGTGAGAGAGGGCACTCTTTTATGTGTTTCAGAACTATTCGATATATTTGTTTTCCAGAGACGGCGTGAAGGTTTTCTTGTTCTGTGTCCTCATCTCTTTATTGTTTTTGTAGTCATACTCCTTAACCAAACACAACTTAGTGCTGTTTCAATAAACTGAAGGTTTCATCCCCCTTCCCCCATTGTTTGCTCCCAGAATAGTAGCTAAGAGTCTTGTTTGCAAGTTTAAACCAAGAAGAGTGGTTCATAGAATTTAAAGTATTAGCACTCTGCTTCTCGGATATCTTTTGCTGCTAACAGCAATTAACTGTGGTGATTATCATTAGTCTGTTGCAGAATAATATGATCTTAGTGTGAATATACTATGACACATTCTCAGTGCGAAGCCATGTTCAATCTGATCTCCTCTGCCAACCACTGCTGTCGCTCTCCAGTGTTTTGATTAAGTCGAATATTTAAGAAACTAGGTGCTTTAATTAAAGAGATTACAACAGATACAATAATTTATGGTCGTTTTCTGGGTGGAGTATGTAAAAAGAGTTACTGATATAAATTTAGATGAAATACCAGTAAAACTTGCTTATGTTTATATTTTCAAAAATAAAGACATTCGTGTGTACTGCCTATGTCAGATGGTACGTGCAGCCTCGTCACAGAGGCCAGTGCCAGGGTCATGCCACATGGTGCTGTGTAGCGGAGTTAGCCTCCCGATTCCGGGGGTATCTATCTAAGAGGTGGGGGGGGTGTAGGGATTGGAGCAGGCTGGTTCTAAGGCTACCGTGTGCCTGGAGCAGAGCAGATGAGGGAGGAATGAGTGGGCAGAGAGGTGTGCGCTCAGCTCGTGGTCATTGTGAAGATCAGAGTAGACTTTGCCTGGGGAGATGGGAAATTTGTTGGAGGGTTTTGAGCAGAGGAATGCTTGAGTTGGGTCAGAAAAAAATCTTGAAAGAAAAAAATATTTTTTTTTTTTGGCATCAGTATTTTTATCCTTTATTTTCTGGGACCATTAAAGTTTCATTTGAACATGATTTAAATAGGAGAGTGTAGAAGTCATTTACTTTTTTTTACTTTATAGATTTTATTTATTTATTTGAGAGAGAGAGAAAGCCGGAGGGAGTGGGAGAGAGAATCTGAAGTAGACTCCACGCTGAGTGCAGAGCCTGATGTGGGGCTCGATCCCATGACTTCGAGATCATGACCTGAACTGAAACCAACAGTTGGATGCTTAACTGACTAAGCCACCCACGTGCCCTTATTTTACTTTAAAAACCAACTTTGAGGTATAGTTTTTGTGTATTAAAATGTACTGATTTGAAGTCTTAAGTCTTAAGTTTGACAAGTACCTAAATCCACAGCTCTCAAGATGTAGAATACTTCCACTGCCCCAAAAGGTCTTTCTTGCTGCTCTGCCGTTAGTATTCCTCCCACCAGCCCCTGCCCCGGGCAAGCACTGATGGGCTTTCTGTCCTGTGGGTTGGTTTTTCCTGTGTTTCACATGAGTGGAATCATTAGCACTTGCTCTTTTGTGTGTTTGTCTCCTTGTGAGCAGTATAGTGTTTTTGAGATTCATCCATGTTGTTGTAGGTATCAGTAATTTATTCCTTTCACAGAGGACATTTTATGGGGGACCATCTGACCAGGCAGGTAAATCTGTTTATAATTGTATTTCTAAAGATTGGGTGAAAACTTGGATGGCTTTCTATCCTTCATTTTAGGTTATCTTCCCCTTTTTTCCATCCTAGATCGATCGATCGATCGATCTATCTATCTATCTATCTATCTATCTACATCTATAGGTATAGAATACATAAGGTATAAAAAATTGAAACCACTTTTGCTGTTTTACCATATTATTAATACAGAATTACATTTTTATAAGTAATTATAAATGCAAATTTGATTTTTCAGACTTTTTAAGGAGACTTCCTACTAAGTAAGGTGATTCCTATGTGTTAGGGCTTAAACCTCAATTAATGAATGTATAGTTCAGAAAATTAACATGTTTAATGATGGTGGCACTTAAATCTCATTTTGAATCATGTTTTCTACTAGATAAATTAGCAATTTTTATGAGATCTGGGGCCTTGTCTTTCTGAATGAAAATATATTATTTCTGAAATTTGAAAAAGAATTAGCAACTTGGATGACATTTCCTTATATAACTGTGGAAGGAACTATGGCAAGAAGGTTTATATTTTTTGTTATTCTGATATTAATGCTTTGATAGAGAAAAAGGTTATAGGATTATTTAGCTCTTCCTCACCTTTGCTGTCTGGTGACTCATATTCCACCTTCAGTCCTGCCTTGGCCACTCCAGCTATGTGACCTTGGGCAAGTCAATTGACCCCTTAGTATTTGCTCTCTTACCTGTTAAATAGACATAGTAGTGGTGGCCACCCCATGCGGTTGTGGTCAAATGAGTTAATAAAGGTAAAGGCCAATACCTGGCATATAGGAAACACTGTGCAAGTGTCATCATCATCATTATTATTTTCAGCTAGTGACCAAGTGTGGATTCTGCCCAATAACATACTTTCTAAGCACTATTAGTGCTTTAGTTCAGACCAAGGCATTGCTTGTGTGGACTATCACAGAAACCCCCTCATTGACCTCAAACCCCCTCATTGCTGACCGTGTCTCTCCCCATGGGACCATTCTCTCTCTATAGGCCTAGAGTTCTGTATTCATACAACAACATAAACTTGACCACATAGGAAGTCAGAAAAGCGGGCAATTATCATGAGTTGTTTGGAACATCTTCATGGGTGAACTAGGGTTTGAACTTGACCTGGAAGGCTGTAGAAGATACTGGTCAGAAGAATTGAAGGCAAGAAGGATCAGTGGTCTGGGAGCCCTGTCAGCTGAAAACCTGACCTGTGAAAGACCCCAAGGAGTTAGGAGGACCTCCAGAGAGTGGTGCCTGTAGGGACCAGGGAGGACATTTAAGAGTAAAATCGGGATTTTTCTGTGATTTCTTCCAGGAGAATTTTTTTTTTCCCCTTAAAGCTGTAGATAGACCAAACAAACTCCATTTGACTTGAAAGGCTGTGGCTCCATAGTTTACTGCCTTGGAGGAAGGTGGTTTGAGATTTGACAGCTGTCTCAGCAATAACAGACTCACTAGGAGGCAGTAGAACCCTCCTTCTGGACAAAGGGAAGGGTTATGTCAGGTTGAGAAGAGCTCTCAGGTACCTAATTTGCCTCTCTCGAACCTTGAAAGACTCCGAAACCAGTAGAGTAACTACTGGGTTTTATTTCGAAAGTTTTTAAAAAGACTTCTGAACCAGATGCTTTTTAGAATGATTAATCAAGAAGGCAGAGGGGTTTAGAGAAGGTGAATATAGAAGAGACTGGAAACCAGAAAACCATCCCATCACATCTTGTCAGTCTCCTTTAGTGGTGTCCCATCGCTCTCCAGATGCACTCCAGTGTCTCTGCCCTGGCGTTCACGGTTCTGCAGGTTCTGCTTTCTCCCTGGCTCACTCTGACCCAGCCACAATGATCTCATTCTGTTCCTGAACATGCCAAGCCCTTTGTCTCCTCAGGATGTTTCCCTGGAATGCTCAGTCCTTAATACATGGCCATTCCCATCTTTCAAGTCCAAGTGTCTGTGTGTGTGTGATCTTCTCTAAGATGTCCCCTGCCCCCATCCCCACAGCTACCCTAACTAGGACAGTGTCCGCTCCTTATCTGTTTATCACACTCTTTATTTCATGGGTCCCAGTGGGACACCCCATCAGGCGGGCAGAACCCGCTTGTCCTCGCTGCTGCTTTCCTCAGGCGGCGCAGTGCTGGTTCATGGGGCACACGCTGGACATGTGTAGGATGAGGAGACTGCTGGGTTCTTTCAGATTGGAAGGATGATGGAAGCAGTGGGAATTGGAGAAAGGGCTAGGATATGACAGTACTTTGAGCTCCCCAGCAGCGTTTGACTGTTGACATCTCCCCCTTCCTCAAACCTTTTCCCCAGCCTTTCTGACATCCTGTTCTTGGTGCACCTTCTTCCTCTGTGACGTTGCTCCTGGCCTTGTCTTCCACTCTTAGAGAGTGGCATCCTGAGGGCTTTGTCCTCGCTTGTGTCTTGGTCTCTGATCTCATCCGCTCTCCTGGACTCCATTACCAGTTGAGTCTGCGCCCTTGTACAGTCATCTCTGTGCACCCAGACTTCATGGCACTTGACTGCCGGATACGTGTTTGTTTCCAGCAACCACCGCTCAGAGCGAGGCATCCTGTATCGGGCACCTGGTGCGGTGATGAGTGACCTAGAACCTGCCCCCTGTGTCTGCAGCCTAAACTTGCCTCTGGTGGAGAGGCCATTAAACAAGCCAGCCAGTCAGTGCTTACAAAGTGCAGAGTGCCCCGAGAGGTGGAGAGTGTGCTAATGGAGCCTCGGGGGAAATCCTGCTCCTAGGACAGTGGGGACAGGCTTCCTTAGGGTAGGGCGGAGGCCTCGGGCACCCGGATGGGTCTGGCCTTGTTGGGTCTCAGCCCCACCATGCCAGCGCTTCAAGTAAAGGGGAGGAACTCTGCTGCTTTTCTTTCGCACCTGTGCAGGAGCTTGAAAGGGGCGCAGACAAGAAGTTGTTGCCTTTAATTGCCTTTGAATCTACTTACCCCAGTTTATTCTGATATATTTTCCTTGTTCTCCTTTAGTGATTCACAGTGAAACCCTTAATATGAAACTCCCCCCTTGTGGAGCAGCCCCTCCAGTCATAGTGGAGAAGGAGGGGGGAGGCAGGATGCGGATGTGTGGGCCCGGCCCTCCTTCCTCGATTTCCTCTTGGGTCCCTACATTCTCTCCATGTGGTCTCTCAGAATCTCTCTTGTTCTCTGCTTCTCAGGCCTTAGGTGGGAGGTGCCCGAGGAGCAGAGGTGGTCTGTTTAGTGCAGTAATCCTCCAGCTTTTTGTCTATGCGGATTAGATCAGTGGATATTTACCATGTTAGAAATGGAAACACATTTGTTTTTTTAAAGCTTAACTTGGGGCTTGAGCTCAAAGACTTTGAGATCAAGAGTCCCATGCTCTACCAACTGAGCCAGCCAGGCACCCCTTGAAACAAAAATGTTAATTGGAAGTATAGAATCACAGGAAGTTGCAAAAGTAGTACAGAGAGTCCTTGGACTCTTCTTCACTCAGCTTTACCCAGTGGTGTAACATCTTTATTACAGTATCAGAATCAGGAAATAGACCTAGTTCAGGAGTTAGTTAGACTACAGGCTTTATTCATAAATCAGAAAATTTTAAAACACAAGATCAGAAGCTACTTATCCCAGCCATCCCAGATCCATTAGCTAGTGGAATGGATGACATCATCACTTGTCATGACCCCTGGAAAACTCCCCTCTACACACCTGAGGATGAAGAGGACAAATGACATCTCAGCGTTATTGTAAAAGTAGCCCTGACCTTGTGGACCCCCGACAGGTGGCCCTAGATGATCGTGCGAGGCCCCGCTGGCTTAGTGGTTGGAATGTGGACTCTGGAGTCCATCTGGATTTTGTCTTGGCTCTGCTACTTTAAAACCACGTAGCTTGGGATAGTTACTTGACAGGACAGCTCTGTGGCATAGTATTTGAGAATCTAGACCCTGAAGCCTGACTATCTGGGTTTAAATGCTAGCTCTGCCACTTACTAGCTGTGACTGTGGGCAGGTTTCAGTTTCGTCTGGAAAGTGAAAGTACCCACTACCGGAGTGGTGGGGCAAGGATTAAATGAGGTGATGCATAGAAAGAGCTTGGAATCGTGTCTGAGTGGGATCCTGAGTATCTGTCCATGTTAGCTGTGATTTTTGTGAGGTAATACAGGAAAGATGGTTAGCCCAGAGCTTGGCTCAAAGGAAGGAGTAAATGTCCTACTCCTGAAGCTGCCCCCACCATCCAGCATGGGGAGGTCATCCGGGGCCAAAGGGAAGGTATTAGGTATTAGGGAAAGGAAAAGAGAGTTTGTCTAAAGAGCTCCGTGAGGAGGGGGCCTGGATCAGCTTTATTAACCATCATATCTTCACTGCCCAGCGCAGTGCCAGCCTCAACTGGCTCTCAGGAAATGTTTGTTAGTGATCGAGGGATGGACTAAATGAATGAAAGAGAACTGCTCCTGGCCATGAATTGGGGAGGGGAGGCGAGGGAAGGGGGTATTGACTTTCTTTGAGTTTGAGTTAGGAAGTTGGAGACATTGATTTAATGAAGATCAATTGATAATAACTGAGTAACTTATTAAATTAGCTTAAATTTAATACATTAGATTTAACCCGCACTGCTCCAGATCAGTTCACTGATACATGTTTGGAGGCTGTACTTCACTGAGCAGTGAAATAACGAGTTCTTATGTTTCCTGTTATGTAAAAGGAAAGCAGAGAAGTCCTTGTAACGTCCTCTGTGCTTACCACAGTGATCAGTGTCAGAAACCCTGGAAATGGGAACGTGCCTTTATTCCGGGACAGCAAGGATGGGGTGCTGGGGGGCTATTGGCCACCCCAGAGGAAGGAGCAGCCAAGGTTCCTTTGTGGAGCTTGCAGTTTGGCCTCTGGTTGGTCACCTTCTACTCCTCATAGTCTGTGCAGTTCAGCAGGTGATTGATTTCTCAGGCACTTCCCCTGCCCTCCTCTCCTACCTCAGCTCCATCTGCTTTTCCCTCACCTTCTCTGCCCTGGACACATTGGTCTTTTTTGCCTATCTGTTCTCTGAGCACACCAGGCTTGCTGGATTACCAGTGCCCTTGCTGATTACCTTTCTGGGCGTGTTTGCCCTCCATACTCTCACACAGTGCCCTTCCCATTTCTAGAGAGGTCTTCTGAAAGCACTCTGTCTGTCTAAAATAGCACCCTTTCCATCTCCATCACTGTGTTCCCTTCTTGTGCTTGATTTTTCTTCAGAGCATCAATAAGTACCAGGCATTATATATCCTTGCTTGATTTTGTCTGTCTTCCTCACTAGAGTGACACATTGTTAAGGCAAATGAGATGCTTAAAACATTGCCTGGCGCGTTGAAGGCACTCAGAAATTGAGAAGATGCTGCAATTTCTTTTAGAAAAAAATTAATCTGGGGAATATTCCCAGGATCAAATTGTGATCTTATATATAAGATCATATATATATATATACATATATATATGTGTATGTATGTATGTTTCTGTAAATGAGATCCCAGTTTATAAGTGTGTAGGGGAGAGAAATCTTCTCTTAAAAATTCTTTTCTTCCAAAGATTTACTTGTAAATTGGCTGCTGGGAATTGAGAGCATGTATCACATTTTCTAAAAAAGAATTCTTTTATTGACCTAGAAATATACCTACCTCAAATTCAAGAAATTCAGGCACACATGGAAAAAATGCTTTCTCATTGATGACCCTGCTATTTTATTTATTTCTAGCTCTCCTTTTTCTAAAAAAAGATTAAGTCCATTTACAAGAATTATGTATTCATTCAAGTATTTAAGTGACAACAAACATGTCATGTCTACTGCTAAGCATTGGGAATGCAACATTGAATAAGATAGACACCATCTGTCTTCATTGTAGTTTATCAGGGGAGATATATTAAACACATAATTATACAAATAATTACTTAAAATTGTGGTAAGAGCTGTGAAGGAAAAATAAGGAAAAGGAGAGGCAGTTTCCAACCATAGGCACTGCTGCTGGAAAGGGGAGAGGAAATTCCTGGAGCTGGCCAGGGTTGACTTGGTGTGGTTTGAGGTCCTTGAATTTTAATTGTCTTGTGCGAAGGATACTAACATAAACAGAAAAAATGCTTTCCTCCACTAGTTAAATGAGCCCAAATTTAAAAACATGGGCTCACTGAAAGCAGGTAAATAAGTGCACAGGAATTTGTCTTACCTTTTTCTAGTGGCAGCGCTGCTGAGGTCTTTTATATTCATAGGTGTATCAGAAATGTAAACGTACATGGTCTCCATATTACACTCAAGTTGCACATTTCCTGTGGGAATGTCAGCCATCTCCTGACACTTCCTTGGAAGTTTGGAGGTTTTAGGGCACAGGTTCTCAGATTATATTCCGCATAATATTTTTTTTCTAGCTTTATTGAGGTATAATTGACAAATTATAAGATATTTAAAGTGTATGTTGTGGTATTTTGATATATGCAACCATCTAGTTAATTAACACATCATCTCTCATATTTATCTTTTTTGGTGAGAACATCTAAGTTCTACTCTCTTAGAAAATTTCAATTCTATAATACACTGCTATCAACTATAGTTAACCATGTTTTACATTAGATTCTCAGACCATATCCAGGAGAATCTTAACTGGAAATGGCACAGTGGTTATGAACTTGGGCTCAGGGTCAGACAGACAGAGGTTCAAATCCTGGCCTTGAGCACTTTAGACAACTTCCCTAAGCTTCAGTTTCTTTCATTGTGTGTGTGTGTTGGGGGACGGTGAGGGTTGGGGGGAAGCCGGGGGTGGGGGCTGCAGTGACAGTCCCTGCC
This sequence comes from Leptonychotes weddellii, assembly GCF_054177405.1. NCBI lineage: Eukaryota > Metazoa > Chordata > Mammalia > Carnivora > Phocidae > Leptonychotes > Leptonychotes weddellii. The sequence continues at coordinate 8,947,772 of NC_138372.1, forward strand.
CCTTGAGCTGTTTGGAGTAAATGCCATCATGCGTGGAAGACTGTTAGTACAGTGCCTTGCACTGAGGCCCCAAGGAGTTTCTCAGGAAATACTAGCTTGTTAGTCCTAGTGCCTGGAAGGATCGGTTAGAGTAGCTGACACACTGTCTTTTCAAAGCTCTTGGGGAAGTTAAATGGTGTCAAATCCTTTTAAATCTTAGAATAGGGTCCCATCTGAGGAAGGAGAAGAAAACTCCCTCACTCTGCTTTTTAATGGGCACATGCTGATAGGATTCAGAGTTTTGGCTAAGTACTTCTTAATATTGCTTAATTTATCAGTGTTTAATTACTATGTAGCCTAGGATACCGACTACCAATTTAAAACCTTTTCCTCCATTGGAAAAAAAATTATTCATGTTGCCAAAATAATC
>NC_138372.1:8948680-9022068 GCF_054177405.1 Leptonychotes weddellii
CCTTATATTCATACCTAATAGTAATCTTATTTCTTAAGATTAAAGTGAAAACTGGTTAGTAATGTATAAAATTCTATTTCTTAAGACTGTGATATTCTGGCGACTTTGCTATTAGTGACTTGATACAAGTGGTAAATTACGGTTTCCTGGAAAGGTCACATTTCCATTGAGGGCCCAGAAAAAGTTGTAGTGTTCTGATTGGAATATTCAAGCCCCTGTTAAAGGGGGTGTTGTTGCCGGAGCGATGAAAGCATAGATGGGGTGAGAGGTCCTTTACAGTGTGTGCCGAAAGTATTCTTTTAAGTAGGGAGTGTTGGTTTTTATTTTTTAAATGTTCTAAAATGCTGATGGTAGCCTTTGACTTAAAAGTAAGCTTAAGCTGTATTGTACTTCCAGATTCTGTGGGAGTTTAAAATAGTATGGTGCCAGATATTTACATATTTTGAGAATGACTACAGGTGGCTGGAACAAAATAGATTAACACAGACTTGCTTGAAGGTGGCGGTAGTTTCCTTTGGAGACTCACAAACAGCCATCACAGCAGCTCCTGAGATGTTCCACAGCATGGTCGTCTTGGTCTGGCTTGCCAGCTTCAGGTTTCAGTTACAGTTTTGCATATTTGCTTATTGGACCAGAAAAGAAAAAAACGCTAACTGGGTTTGCTTCCCTCTGCTCTGATCCTTCTGTTTCTTGACTTGCAGAACACTGAGCCTGTTGCAGCTGCTGAGAGCCTGGCTGAGGTACCTGAACATGTGCTTCGAGGACTTCCAGAGGAAGTGAGGCTTTTCCCATCTGCTGTTGACAAGACTCGGATTGGTGAGGACCAGGGTCCCAGAAGGAGACGGGGAGGGGATGGGAGAGCCACCTTTATCCAGGCATCCTTTGGGAGCGTTTAAGGTAGGGAGCTCATCATCAAAGCGACAGATTTACACTTAGACTTGGAAGATTATGTGGAATTTCTGCATTTTCCAGTCAAGAATCCAGGGTGGACATAGATTATAAAACTAAACCAGAAATACCCACACGCCCACCTACCATCCTTTGTGACTTAGCCCGAGTATTCCCTCCCACTGTCTCCTCGGGGCTCTTCTTCCTACTGAGTGTATTGTTCCCTCCTCTCTGATTTCACTGGGACTTGAGTGTGAGTATGCTGTTATATTTAATTCCATTATTTTGTATTTGTTTTCACATCTGCCCCTTTTATTGACTGTGTGTGCCTTCATTTCTTACTTACCTCTGTCTCCAGTACCTGACATGTTCTGGACCTCAGTAGGTGCTTGAATGAATGACAACCTGAGTGTATCTGAATGTTCTGGCTGGATTTTCTCATCGAATGCAAACCCAGCTTTTATGTATTTGGTCTTGTTTTTGTGCCCTAATCTTTAGACAGAAGGCTAATAAGGAAGTAAATTATAAAAATTTAGTCAAAGTACCGTTTTGGAATATATCATGTTTGTATCCCTTTTTGTTTTTTTAAGATGTATTTCTGATATTCCAGCTTATGTGTATGTGTGTGTGAATAAATTGTTAATAAATGCTTTTCCTAATTCTTATCGAAAAATTTTTCAGTAAGTTACTTGAGCACTTGCATTGCATCATTCACATGAAAGTGGTTGATTGTAGAGCTCCACTAATTGATTGTTAGCTCTGTTATCAAATTGGATTCATAGACCTACAGAAGAGTGAAATTTGAACCTCCTAGCTGGACAGGACTGGCTCAGCCTCCACCTTCCTTCTGTGCATCTTCTGAGAGCAGAAGATGAGGGAACTTGTCCAGAGGGCTTTTGTCAGTGGGCGTCACCTCTGGGTGCTGGTTCCTTGACTCCAGGTCTGTCTCCCGCCATTTTGCCCGCTGGTTCTTCAGCCTGTGTGCCTGCCCTCTGGTCAGTGCCCAGAGCCCGGAAATGGCCGAGGAATACGGCGGAGCAGCGGCACGTGTGACTCTGGGCCGTTTGAAGTTCTGCCAAGTGAGTTGTTACAGCCCCTAAGGTTTCAGGAGACTTAGCTGGAGAGGAGAGGGTGTTCCACTTTGAGCAAACAGACTTCAAAAATACCATTTATAAATCGGCATTTCCAAACCTTTATAAAAGCAATTCATTTTCATTGGAGACCATTTGAAATCTGCAGAAAAGTAGAAAGAGGAGTTTAAAATGATTTCTAGTTTCACTCCTTTCTCATCTTTTTTCTCTTTAGTTGTGATTGTGCTCTTCGGGTATTTGTGATTGTACCATCTGGTTAATTTTACATGTAAAAAATAGAAACAAATGTAAAACATTTCTTTCCTACTTACAAAACAAAGGTTCTTTACAGACTATTTGGGAACTACAGAAGAATATAAAGAAGAAAAATAATCTTCGTGGAAGACTTGATTTCTTTGACTTCACTTGCTCTCCATTGATCTAACATTATCTTGCTAGCCTTTTAACTTTTTTGTGAAACAGAGTTCACTTTAATGCTTCAATCTTTAAAATAACCACAATAACATTATAAAAATATTGGTTTTATTTTCCAGGTGTCTGGGCCACTAAACCAATTTTAAAAGGCAAAAAGTTTGGGCCATTTGTTGGTGATAAGAAAAAAAGATCTCAGGTTAAGAATAATGTGTACATGTGGGAGGTAAGAAAGAATTCTGGCTCCTTGTTTATCAGTGTTCTGTACATTTTTTAAGAAATCATTCTATTCTCTCAGGATTTGACATTTTGAAATTAAAAGTCATCTTCATGTGTTCTTTAACATCAAGAATATACATTTTTTACTACACTTGATCTTAGGCAAAAGGTCAAGACGTGAAAAATATGTATTTTTTAAAGATTTATTTATTTTAGGGAGAAAGTGTGTGTGTGGGGGGGAAGGGCAGAGGGAGAGGGAGAAGGGAAGCAGACTCCCTGCTGAGCCAGGAGCTGACCTGGGGCTTGATCCCACAACCCCGAGATCATGACCTGAGCCGAAACCAAGAGTTGGGTGCTCAACCGACTGAGCCACCCAGGCGCCCCTCAGGAATATTTTTATTAAAGAGAAAATGTGTTTCTTTGGACACAGCTGCTGTTTACATTTGTCTTTTGAAGCTGCTTGGCTGTCCTCAACAATAAATGTCAAATCCCCTTTTTATATTACCTTTTTCAGGGTGTTTTGCATGATAGCCGAGACTTTGGTCTGTCACTTTGCAGCCTTCCAGATAGATACCATAAAAGACACTCCGCGGTGGCCACAAATAAAACACTGTTAGGGTCTTCTCTGTGTTTTAGAAAATAAACTCTGTGTTGCTGGAATATTCAGAGTTGGATATATTTAGCACATGGCACATTTATATAGTGCTTTGGACTCCTCAGAAGGCTTTAATTTTGTTTATTTCAAATCCTCACGAGGATGCTGGAGGACTGCGCAGAGCATTAGCATATTTCTTACAGAGGTGAAGCTGTCAAGGGCAGAGGTGCAATGCTCCTCCCTGTTGAGAGTGGTGTTGATGCAGAACCAGAACCCATGTCTCCTGCCTGACAGTGAGGCATTTAAAAGTGTTTCATTGGATTGCCTGGCTTCAGATCCTACCTTTAGCTTTGTGACTCTCTGGGTACTTAACCTCTGGGCCCCAAAACCCTCAATTTAAAAATGGGGTTAATAAAAAATACCTCATTAAGATAGCCGTGAAGATAAGGCAGGTTGTTACTGTTTGCTGGAGCACTGCATGTAAATTCAGCATTTAGTTCAGATCAGGTGTTCTGGGGAAGCTCCGTATGTTCTGATAGGATCTCAGTTGGTGTGACTCCTTTTCAAAACAAGTGAAGTTTTTCGGTGGTTAGAAAAGCATTTCTATCAGATGGTCTTAAATTGACTCACATCTGTTTCACATGTAAACATACACAGGCCTAAAAATAAAATCTGCCTAGGAAATGTCTGGATACTTTCCATCAAGAAGTTCTGTGACACTTGTGCATCTGAGGTATGTTGCTGTTGTTTTCAGTGTGACCAGCAGTGTTTCTTAACTTGAAGATTCCTACAGTTTCTTCCAGTAATTTTGAGTTTGTTTGTTATGAGTCCCTTACAATAAATCTGATGACAGTTAACCCAAGGGGCCTTAGGGAATGAGGATTTAGCATGAGAATAATCACAGTATGCTTTTTCACTACTTCTGAAGTAAAAGAGTGCTATATTTGTAGAACTGCCCAGCCAAAAAATATTAATTACTCAAGATAACGCTTGAATGATTAAAAATGTCTTGACCACAAAATTATGCCCCCATATAAATGGTATTTTTATTTTATTTATTTATTTATTTATTTTTTAAAGATTTTATTTATTCATTTGAGAGAGAATGAGACAGAGAGAGAGAGCACGAGATGGGGGAGGGTCAGAGGGAGAAGCAGGTTCCCCGCCGAGCAGGGAGCCCGATGCGGGACTCGATCCCGGGACTCCAGGATCATGACCTGAGCCGAAGGCAGTCGCTTAACCAACTGAGCCACCCAGGCGCCCATAAATGGTATTTTTAATTTTAGAAATTTCCCAAGGGAAACTAACAAATATGTTCCACCAGGTTAGCGCTAATCTTAGTGAGGATAATGTCTGGAAACCAGGAAATGCATTGTCTAGTTCTGTGTGTATAATGCTAAGCTTGAACAAATGTCATGAATATTAATATTACACCTAAGTTTATTGTACCTATTTTACCCAACGTAACAATTGGAGATTTTTGGGCATAGTACATAAATTATTAATAGTGTCTTTTGTAGATTAAGCTTCATTTGTATTGAAATTCATATGTAGTATAGGTTTATACTCAGCTTGATGAATGTTGTAATTTGGAGTCATGACCTATTAGGGATTTGACTTCTACTTACAAACGCATTGATACTGCATTGTTAACTTAAGGTACTTGACTTGTATACCACTACAGTTGGTGAATCTTATGACATTGCCAAGTTCTTGTTAGATTTAAAGATTTAGTTCTTGTCAAGGCTGGCTTTTCCTTCTTGTGATTAAAAAAAACAACTGGGGGCGCCTGGGTGGCTCAGTTGGTTAAGCGACTGCCTTCGGCTCAGGTCATGATCCTGGAGTCCCTGGATCGAGTCCCGCATCGTGCTCCCTGCTCGGCAGGGAGTCTGCTTCTCCCTCTGACCCTCCCCCCTCTCATGTGCTCTCTCATTCTCTCTCTCTCAAATAAATAAAATCTTTAAAAAAACAAAAACCAAAAACCAAAAAAACAACTGGATATCATTCAGATAGTTCCGACTACAAGGTATGTATTCCATACAGAAGCCTGTAAGCCTTCTGCTCTGTTAAAAGTAGATATATCTGACATGTATATAGAAGTATGCATTAGGCAAAGTATAGGAAGCATCAATTAGAATGTATATATTCTAAAGAAAAAGAAACACCAGGGCGCCTGGGTGGCTCAGTTGGTTAAGCGACTGCCTTCGGCTCAGGTCATGATCCTGGAGTCTTGGGATCGAGTCCCGCATCGGGCTCCCTGCTTGGCAGGGGGTCTGCTTTTCCCTCTGACCCTCCCCCCTCTCATGTGCTCTCTCTCATTCTCTCTCTCTCAAATAAATAAATAAAATCTTTAAAAAAAAAAAAGGAAACACCAAATAAAATTTAGTATATCCCCATTAATTTATTCCAACCTTGGTGTTAGCCTCAGACTTGCATCAGAATGCCTCTTATTAACGTAACAAACAGCTTATCATTAAAATCTCATCTTGGCATTTGTTCTTCCATTAAAGCCCCTTAAGACTGGCTTATCTTTTAGGAGCCTGGTCTCTTGCCCCAGCTAGAACTCCATTTTAAAGCTGATCTAAGACAAAGTGTTCAATTGCTTTTCTTGAGCCCTTGATTATCTAACGCAGTCTTAAGTTCGCTAAGCTTTCACTGAAAACATTCCATTAAATCAGAAACAACAGGAGAGAAACAGTCAAATATCCTCAGGGTGAATGCACAAAACAGTCAGGTTCTCCTAAGAGGAGAGCATTCTTTGAGCAATTTCTGGAGAGGAACTGCTTGCTAGCCAGCTTAACTGCTGGACTCCGTGTGTGATACTTGCTGTGAGTACCCCCCACCCCCACATGCTGAGCCATCTGCAGTATTCTAACCGCTTCTGACAAAAGCCTTTCAGATTCACTTCCATGGGTCTCAGATCGCTTCCCATGAGATGAACTTCTGAGTTGTTTGCCTGTGAATTGTTCTGATACGTTTTTTTTTTTTAATAGACTTTATTTTTTAGAGCAGTTCTATGGTCTTTTTTAGAGCAGGTTCATGGCAAAATTGAGCAGGAAGTACAGAGAATTCCGCACACCGCCACCTCCCTCCACTATCGCAGCAGAGCGGTGCATTTGTTAGACATTCGAGGGACCTGCACTTACGCAGCATTATCACTTAAAGTTCATAGTTTTCATTAGGGTTCATTCTTGGTGTACATTCTAATAAGTCTTTTTAAAATTATAAATGTAATACATGCTCATTGTAAAGTAATGTAAACAATACCGAAAACTATAAACAATAAAGTAAAAATCATCTGTGAATATTTTGGTGAACATTCTTCTAAGTCTCTGCTTCTGTGTCTCTGTTTTTCTTCTGTCTCTTACGTACACTGGTGCATATACAAACACCATATATAGACACTTCATGCAATTGAGATCAAACAGCACATGCAGTTTTGTTACGTGCTTTTCTCTTTCAGTGTGCTGTAGACATATCCGTGTCAGATCGTTTCATCTGCATAATTATTTCTTATGGCCCCCTAGGATTCCATTGCATTCCTTCCACTGTTTAACCAGTTGAACATTTAAATAGTTTTAATCTTTTTATGATATTAACAGTTCTTCCGAATATGAAGCTCACTGTTATATATTTGTGTGCTCACTTGTCTGATTATCTTCTTAAGATAAATCCTGGAAGTATAATTGTTAAGTCCAAAGTTATGTACATTTTAATCTCTGGTGAATTTTGCTAACAGACCTCCAGAAGGATTGCACTGATTTACATAGCCACCAAAAGTACATATTTTTTCCTAGCTTTTTAAAGCGAGTATTGTTAATCTTTTTCATAGTGTCCCCCCTTTCCCCCCGCCTCCAGGCCATTTCTTATAAATGAAAACCAATAGTTCACTGCTCCTATTTGCATGGCATTCATTTAGGCAACGACTTTTGAGTCAGGAATGGCGGGAAGATGTAGAATTGTGTTTCAACTAAAATTGGTAAGTTATTTCTCTATAATGAGAGGACTTTAATTATTTAAAGAGGTGAATAACTTCTTATCGGTCTGCACTGTTAGCATTAGATGTTAGCAAGTGCATTCTCTAGTCTTTGCTAGCTCAACAGGTCTAATTTCAGATTATTTCTAGGTTAAAAATGGAGGCAAGACAGAAGAGAGTAGAGAAGTCAGTCAGCTGATCCTGTAGAACCTTTTTCCAGAAAGTATGAATCAGCTCTTCTTTCCAGCTTCTCACCTGCACCAAAGTAGTACCAGAGGCAAAGACCTGAGTCACATGGAAATGCACCTGCCACCTGTTCCTTATAGCCCTGCAGCTACGAGTGGTTTTTACATTTTTAAGTGGTTTAAACAAAAAAATGTTTCGAGACACATGAAAATAATATGAGATTCAGATGTTAGCTCATGAATCGTTGTATTAGAACATAGCTGCACTCATTCGTTTGCATGTTATCGATGGTTGCTGTGGCCCTGTGGTGGCAAAGTTGAGTAGTTGTGACAGGGCCCGTATAGCCTGCGAAGCTGAAAATACTTATTGCTGGTTCTTTACAGAAAAAGTTTGCTGAGCCCTGGTCTCAGTATGTAGAAAGGAGAAGCAGTGGGAGTGAGCATGGCGCTGCTGGTATCTTAGGCTTACTGTGAAGCTATGTGGTTAATAGCAATGGGAAGATTTTGAACTTGGTACTTAAAGTGGAGTAGCTGTAGAGTTGGTCATAGAAACTTCTCAGCCAATCGTATTCTTTTCTGAGGAACTTCAGGACAGATGAGGGCGTTGAAATATAGAGAATGAAGTGACCTTCCCAAATAAGTTAACTTGTGGTCAGATTGGCAGCTCAGTCTGGTGGGGAAAAAAAAAAAAAGAAAAAAACCTCTTTGGAAGTGTATTTACTCCCTTATTTAACCCCTGTTTCTGAAGCTTTTACCATGTGCTTTTACCACTGTCCTACGTTCTGGAGCACTGAGTTTGGCATATAATGTGTGCTATTGTATAGATTACTGGCGATATACACCATGGAGATTTTTGTTTGTGGAATAAAAGAATACTGGAAGTGCCCTAAATCTTTGCACAGGTGAGAAATCTGAGCGTGAAGTGGCTTGCTTGATGGCTTAAAGCTGTCAGTCCTGGAGTCTGGCCTAGAGTCCAAGCTTGTTTTTTTTTCTTAAAGATTTTATTTATTTAACAGAGAAAGAGACACAGTGAGAGAGGGAACACAAGCAGGGGGAGTGGGAGAGAGACAAGCAGGCTTCCCACCGAGCAGGAAGCCCGATGCGGGGCTCGATCCCAGGACCCCGGGATCATGACCTGAGCTGAAGGCAGACGCTTAACGACTGAGCCACCCAGGTGCCCTGAGTCCAAGCTTCTTGATTGCCTATTCCATTCCTTTCCTGCTAGTAGAGTCCAGAGGTTCTTATTCTTTTTTATGTTGTGGGCCCTTTTGAAAATCTGCCCAGAAAATACACAGGTGCGCAATACATGTACAGTATGTGATATATGGTATATGATATATAGGGTTATACGGAATCCTTAAACATCTATAGCCCAGTGTTAAAATTTCTTTTTTTTTTTTTTTAAAGAAGGATTTATTTATTTAATTTTATTTATTTATTTGACAGAGACACAGCGAGAGAGGGAACACAAGCAGGGGGAGTGGAAGAGGGAGAAGCAGGCTTCCTGCTGAGCAGGGAGCCCGATGCGGGACTCGATCCCAGGACTCCAGGATCATGACCTGAGCTGAAGGCAGACACTTAATGACTGAGCCACCCAGGTGCCCCCCAGTGTTAAAATTTCTAATTTAAGAATAGAATAAGTTATTTTGTTGATCCATTGAATGTTGATTGGACACCTACCTCAAACCTGTGAACGTTTACTGAGCATCTATCGTTGGGAGATTTTCCAGATTTATCTGTGTAGTTGTAGGTATGAAACTTGAAGTAATTCCAAAGGAGAGGTTCAAGGGTTAGTCAGTGCTGTCCTTTGGTAACCATGGCTGTGGTCCTGGACTTTGCAGGCTTGGGAGGCCCACCTGTTTAGTTTTTAAATTTGTATTTTAGGATTGCCTACAAGTTTGCTTATTATAGTAAAATGTGCCACCATATTTATTTTTCTTATTGTAGAATATTCAGAATATTTCAGATACAGTGATGTATTTATTTAAATAGTTCAAAAAAGAAGCCTTTGGTTTTCTAAAGCAATCTGAGAAGTGAAGTAGTTGGTACCAAAGATCCATTTTTGTATGTAGCCTCCAGAAAGTTATTTCTGTGGGGTGGCAATTTTACAGCCCTTAACAAGCCCTCCAAGTATCTAATCCTGTAGCTCAAGAATGACTGGAATGTGAACAAAGCAAGAAGAAGGTGTGGTATTTTCCAGGTAGCAGTGTTAATAACTTATGAAGATGTAACTTTCATTAAATATTTTCACTGAAATGCTCACACACCAAGCGAGGCTGTCCTTTTCTTCTTTATCTTCACTTTGCGATAAGGACAGCAATCTCCTCATAGGTTTGTTTGGCCTCAAATGAGATGATGTTTATGAAATTACTTGATATAGATTAATTTGGCTTAGTAAATATTAGTTGAACTTGAACATAAAAACACTTGAATGATCTTACAGAGGACTAAAAACATAATATATATTTGTAGTTGAGTACTTTTAAAATGATTATCAGTCTTCATTTTTGCTTAGAATTTCTTTCTCTTCTGGGGCACCTGGGTGGCTCAGTCGTTGAGTGTCTGCCTTCGGCTCAGGTCATGATCCCGGGGTCCTGGGATCGAGTCCTGCATCGGGCTCCTTACTCAGCGGGAGGCCTGCTTCTCCCTCTCCCACTCCCCCTGCTTGTGTTCCCTCTCTTGCTGTCTCTCTCTCTGTCAAAAAATAAATAAAAATTCTTAAAAAAAAAAAAAAAGAATTTCTTTCTCTTCTAACGTTAGAGAGCATGGGCTGTATTTTGAACCAAAAGCCTAGAATAACTGTGTGGGGGCGGAAATCCTGAAATTGAATTCTGCAAGCTGAGTTATTGTTTACTTATGGAGACGCATTGGAGGTAAATGCTCTGCAAGTTGGGCTTGTAGAGATGTTAGCCTCCTCTCTCCCCTTTACTCTTTTTGTCAGTCTCCACAAATGGTAATAGATATTGTCTGTCTTCTAGGAACAGGCAGGGAAAGTGGGAAATGGTGTATAGAGCAAAATATTGGAAATTCCAACAAGCTAGGTCCCCAGAGAAATAAAGATGGAAAGGAGCCTTGGGAGCGTGAACTTCCAGGAGGGGTTCTGTCCCACCATTAATAATGTGTTAGAGCTCTTTGAAGGGCAAGTCCAGAGAAGACCCAACAGAATGGCTTTATCACTATAGACTCTTAATTTTGGGGGGGCTTTTGGATGCATAAAAGACGTATCTCTGCATGAGAGTTGATTCAGTATGAGGAGGCATCTTCAGTGTCCTGTCAATTCCTGGGAGTGATTTCTTTCAGAGTAAGTTGGTTACTGTAAGTTGAGAGTGGGTAAGGACCTCATAGGCAAGCAGTTGAGGATTTGAATGATGTACATTTGCATTAACTGAATGAGAATTTTTTTCAGTTTATGAGTTTGAATTAACATGTGTAGAATAGAACAAGTAAATGATAAGGAAGGATCTAAGCGAAAACTCTCAAAACTGTTTAACAGTTTGGTTTGTTCTTTGCAAAACATTCTTTATGTGTCAGGAAGCTTTAAATTTGATGCGTTTTTAAATTGGAGTATGTACTAAATTTTGATTTTATGACTATTTCAAAATGACTGATTAAATTGAATGGAAGTTGAGTGGTATGCAGATTATGTTTTGTTTGACAAAGAGTTAATATCCAGTCTGTGTTCAGTGGTAAGGGCAGAAAGGAGATCCGGCCTGGATGACGGAGGGAAGGTGAAGGATGGGAGGAGGGGTTTGGAAAGAGGAAAACTGAAATGGAGGCATAAATGAGGGGACCAGGTTTGAATCTTGGCTCAGACTTTTAGTGTCCTTAGTGTTCTAGTAAAATTACCAACCTTCCCTGGTGTCCTGTTTTAAAAAGGGGCCTTAGTAATATTTCATAGAGTTCTTGTAAAGGTTAAATAAAATAACATATTAAGCATCTAGCCCAGTGCTTGGGGTGGAGGTATTCCTCCTTGAGTTCTTTTTCTCCAAGTAGGAAATTTCCATTTGAAAGTTAATTTGTAAAAGTTGTTTGCATATACATAATCAGGTGCCCTTGCTTTGTTAAAAGGGACTGTTTTATAGATTGGGTCAAGAAAAATTATTGATTATATGAAAATATTTTTTGGTCATTATACAGATTTAGAAATAGATTTGTTGCATATCATTCGTTGAGTCTGAGCTAGAGTGGGAGTTTTAGCTGCCTTTGCATTATCTTTGTGTGAAAGGAAAGGATTCTAGCTGGTTCTCCACTACCCGAGTCTAATGGTGTTGCATCACTTTTGCTGTCTAGAAGTGGTAGTTAACATTAAGCAGAGTGCTGTCACATCTTAACATTTGGGTTCTGCATGTCTGTCACGGAAGTGAATTCTGATTGGAAACCAAGGTTTGACCAACTAAGGTAGAAATTGTATAAAAACACGTTTTCATCCCCGTTCCTAATTCTAAGGTTAGACTCTCAATAAAAATGAGAAAGCTACATATGTTTTTAAAAAAATGTGTGTGTGATGATGATGGCAGGAGAAGGAGCGTCAGCAGGCCTCGGCTTCCTTTAGTCACACTTGGGCTTTCATGCTGGAAACTAACTTGCTCTCCCCACCCGCATCCTTTTTTACTTAGAGATTATACTAAGTCAGTGGAGGAAAGGCAGAAAATTCAGATAAGCAGAAGAAAGAAAATAAAATGATGGGTAATCCCACTTTTCAGAGAAAACCGTTACTAACGTTTTCACGTATTTAGTGTCAGGTTATTTTTCTCTTCATGTATTCCTATGTTTAACTTTTTTTAAAGATTTATTTATTTGAGAGAAAGAGACAGAGAGAGCATAAGCAGGGGGAGAGGCAGAGGGAGAGGGAAAAGCAGACTCCCCGCTGAGCTGGGAGCCTGACGTGGGGCTCGATCCCAGGACCCCGGGATCATGACCTGAGCTGAAGGCAAGATGCTTAACTGACTGAGCCACCCAGGCACCCTCATTGGAAAAATTCTTATGGGATACAGAAATATGTAACAAAATAAAAGATTCCACATAAACCAACTAATGATTTACACAAAAGTACTTTTTAATGCTTGCTTAGTATTCTTCTGTGTGCATGGATTATCATCCTGAGCTGATCCATTGTGTTTTCCACTTAGCAATTAATGGGAAAGAGTCTGTAATAAACCACCCTGTTGGGAATGTTCTTGTACATACATCTTGGTATAATTGCCAATTATGTCATGAGAATAAATTCCTATACGTGTATATGCTGGCTAAAGTGTGTGTATATTTTAAGGCTTTTTTTTGTCATGGACTGCTAAATTCCATCCAAAAAATGATACCAGTTTATTCTCTAATCACTGTTTGGGGGGATGTTTGCCTTCTAATTTTTTTTCTCTTAAAAATTTCTTTTTACTAGTTTGATAGGTAAAAATTACTTAATTTGAAGTTATTTTTTGATTATTAAATTTCTAGTTTAGTTTAATTAGTTTAACTGACTTAAACTAATTAAAAGTAAGTATTTTTTTCATGAGGTTTTGGCCATGTGTATTCCTCTGTGAATTATTTTTGCACATTTAAAAAAATTGAGGTGTTCATCTTTTTCTATGAAGTAGGTATTTTAGTTTAAGTATGACTTAGCAGATGCTTTTATCCATTTTGAAACAAAATGAACCATACATAAATACGGAATTCACTCAAATGGGCCACAGAGGTCTCTGTGTTGACCTGGGAGCCAGGAAATTCGGGCACAGCTGGTACTGTTATCCTCAGGTTGGTGGGCAGACTTGGTGTCTCTTCCCAGCTGCCGCCTTTGACTGTGTGGGGTTTTCCAGCACCATCTTTGTTCGTCCCATTGATTTCTGGATTTGTGTCAGTGTGTCGATGGGGAGTGAGGAGGACTCTGCCGTCCACTGTGATAAATCGAAACAACACTTTTGATCCCTAAGTTAGTAAAAAGTAACTAAAATGGACTGCCAGTGTTAAAGTACAACTACTCCCTTTCCCTTATCCCGTCATGCTGGCAAATGTGACGGATGTCTCTTAAACATTATAAAGTAAAACCCCTTCTATTATTTTGGTGTGTGAAGTGTCACTTTAAATCTTGCATTGTGATGCTGTCTCTTCGTAACATACCATTTGGGGACTTCCCTTTCTCTGTTTGCAGGGAGGGGAGTGTGTGTGCATTCACGTGTGTGTGTGTGAGCGGAGGGTGAATGATAGTTTGAAAAGAGGTCTAATGCGACACGGATAACTTTTCTTTAGAGTGGTGCAGGTAGATGTTCAGTAGAGCCAATTTCTGAATAAACTCTTAGGGGAGACTTACAGGACATGGTATGGTGCCTGTCACATAGTCCGTGCTCATTACCTGATGGCAACGACACATTCGTGTGTAACATCATCCTTTCATCCTTTCCATAGTTATTCATTGAGAGCCTACTCAATGCCAGGCTCTGGTCAAATCTTGGGAGTGCTCCTGTCAGTGAAAAGGCTGACGTGTCTTTTCTTCATGGAGTTTATGCTCTGGTGTGAGCATGCAGTCACTAAATAAAATAAGGAGATGATCTCATACTTTAAAAGAGCATAAACGCTATGAAGAAAAATAAATCGGGGGTATGGCTGGTGGTTGATGAGAAGAGAAGGATTTACGGTTTTAACTAGGATGGTCGAGGAAGGTGCTGTTAAGTATGGTCGGGGTCAGGCAGATTGGGTTTAATTAAGTGGGTGACTTTGGGAAAGTCCAATTGAACTTTTGATCCTCAATGTCCACATGTTAAGAAAGACACAATGAACCTGCTACATAGGGTTAAATGAGATGATACGGAAAGCATAGAGCATTGTGCCTGACATCTGACTCCCAGCAGGAAAGAAGCATGGTTAGTACACAGGAAGGTGGGTGCTGCTCCCCGACAGACACAGGCTGGGATACACAGGCATGCTCAAAGGGCTGGGAGTGAAGTGTGAGAGCTTTGTTGCAGAGGGAAGGCTGCGGTAAAGAAGTGTAATGTGGATAGGAGAGAAAAGAAGAAATGAGTGGGGGAGTCTTGGCTGTGTATGTGGAGGGAACAAGTTGAAGCATTGAGGTTCTTTCCTTTCTTCCTAAAGAGAAAGTAAGAGACTTAGTTCTTTTGCTTTATTTTTGACAGTTCTTTCACCAGTTGATCCTGCAGTTCTATTTCAGTGCCTAATCAAGTGTTTTACAGTCTAGTTTGGGGGAAGTAAAAAAAAAAAAAAAAAAAAATATATATATATATATAAATACATACACATATGTATATGTATTTATATATGTGTATATATAGGTATGTGTGTGTATACAAAGATAAAAGTTAAAAATAGTTGCTAAATAGATTTTCTTTAAAATGAAGGAATGAGAAGTGCTGGAAGCATGGCAGGGGTGGGTGGGGACATTGACTGAGAGTGGATGAGTAGGTTTGATCTGAGTCCTGAAAGAGGGGTCAGGTTTCCCGTCTTTTCTCTGGAAGGACACCGATACTTCCCGGAGTATGTTCCATAGTACCTTAGTTCTAACAGATGATTAGGTAGAGAAGATTTGGAGGGTCAGCTGAGGTTGCAAAAGCATCGTGTGCCATCACCCATGTTGAGGTTCACACCTACACGTTCACTTACTGAAGCAAAGGGACCCGCGGAACCGTGTAGTCCGGCAGGACAGGGCCCTCCCCACACTCGATCTGCAGAACAACCCAGAACACTCAGGGGACCTGGGTGCAGTGGGGTGCTGCTGGAAGCTCACTCTTCTTTTCAAGTTACATTTAGGGAATAGAGTTATCACTTGTCTTCGTGCGCAGACAGTATTTGTAGAGCATTTAGAGATCATTACACATATTTGCAGTAGGTGTTAAAGTTTAGGAGAAAAAAAGGACTCCGGCCCAGATAGAGAAATGACTTAATGAGGATTACCATTTTGGATCTCCCCGTTTTTATCTTTTAGTTTTCTTTTCTCTGTTGCTTATTTTGTTTCTGTGAAATGTTTTGTACAGTATTGCAATATGATGTAGAATTGTTTTGAAAGTTGAAAATGGAAACATTTTAAAGACACTCCTATTTTAACAACGGCATTTCCTCCCTTCCTCCCCCAAGGTATATTACCCAAATTTGGGATGGATGTGCATTGATGCCACCGACCCAGAGAAGGGGAATTGGCTGCGATATGTGAATTGGGCTTGCTCAGGAGAAGAGCAGAATTTATTTCCGCTGGAAATCAACAGGGCCATTTACTATAAAACTTTAAAGGTAAGAGTGTTGGAGCTGGTCTGCTGTGAGTTACTCTGCCTGCATTTTTGTAACTGACAGTAATGACCCTGGCGATCTTGAAAGGATTAGATTTGAAAGTGGTTCATCAACACAAGCAAGGTCTTTGTTTTAAATATACAGTTGCCACTGTTTTGTGTGCACCAAAGCATGAAGATTGTGTTAAATAATTACATGCTGCATCTTTGTAGATACTGATGAGTTAAGCATGTGGCAGCCGCTTCCCCCCTCTTAAGATACAACTGCACGAGCCACTGTCCAACTGGCAGATTTATCCAAGTGTAGGATACCGTCGATAGCTGTGGTGCTTCTGTGTTAACAGAAAACACATTCTTGGTCTTCAGTGTCATGTAGCCATGGATTAGCTTTTCTTTTCCCTAGATTTTATTCAGATTGGAAGTTAAACAGAACGGGTTTCTTCTTTCTGCCAATTTTTGATTTGGAGACATTAATTGTTGAGATGAAAAGAAGAGGAAATCATTTTCTAGAGTTTGTGGTGAGGTCAGAGGTCACTGAGTACATGCAGGGCAGTTAGCATTAGGCAGCGTTGAGTGCTGCTACATTTCTGGCGCTGGCCCTCTCTTCATGTTCTCTGGGAAGGCAAATCTGCACTGATCCTGCATGGAAATGTTCTCTAAAGAGGAGACTTGAGGCTCTAAAGATAGATGACTGTTGCTTTTTGGAATAGATACGTCTACTAAAATTGCTGCAATTCAAGTTTCTGTTTATTCACTTCCATTTAAAATTGTCCTAGATTGGGGGACAGTCCATGAAAACAAATGATCTTCATGGAGTTGAAACCTCTTGAGCAAGCGTTGAAGACAGTGGTCAGCTTTGCAGCATGGTGAATTTTACCTGTGTGGTAGCGCTGGGACTTCTGGAAGTTTAGTTAACACAGAGCTGTTTAATTCTCCTTTGCTATATTTTTCCTGTCATCTTTAGCCAGTTGGACTGCCCTTTGCTTCATATATACCCAAGCCCTTGTTTCCAGTCTCTGCAGGAAATGTTTTTTTGTGCTATCGTCTCATGAAAAATGTCTACCACCTTCCTTCTCATTTTTCTTGCTGCTGGATTGTAACAGCATGATCTCCTAGTAGGTATTTCTATGCAGTGTGGTTACACTGCAGTTTGAAATTGGATTCAGAACTTGATTCAAGAATTCATTCATTGTTTCTCAAACTGATTTAAAGGGAGAGTTACCTCTGGTTAAATTGGTGAGGCAGAATCCTGGTGGAGATGAAATAGTAGTGAGGGGATGACTGGGAGGGGATCAAGCGAGTGGAAATGAGGCCCCAAGGGAGAGCAAGCCCAGGGTGATACTCAGACACTTCGCAGTTCCTTCATCTGACTTCCTGTTAAAACGTGTTCATTTCTGGTAGCAAATCTGAAACACTGAGAATCGAGAGAGAATGGTGTTTGGGAGAGTGAATTCTGAAGCCAGACTGCTGGATTAAATCTGGGCTTGCTTTGTGACCCAAGGCAGGTCATTGGGACTTTACTAGCTGTGTAACCTTAGGCAAGTCACCTTTCTTTGCCTTCGTTCCCTTATTTGTAACATACAGATAACTATAGTATTGACCTCATAGGGTTATCATGATGATTGTCTAGGCTATTAGAGGTAGAGCTCTAGTGCCTAATAAATGCTAAATGCTAGCTGTTATTTTTGGTGAGGTATTATAGTCCTGTGGTTAGGAGTGGGGACTCTGGAGCAGATTGCCTTGTGAGCGAATTCTGGCATCTAGATGTGTGACTAGGAGAAGTTACTTAAACTCTCTTAGTTTTCTCATCTGTAAAAATGGAGGTCATAGTCCAATTAATACAGTTGTTGTGAAGGTTAAACAAGCCACTAGTTGTAAGGTTGTGTGAACAGTCCTAGCCTAACCTGAGTATTCCCAAGTGTTAACCAGCTGTACCATTGCTATTCTTTTTACCTTTGTCTGAAGTAACATAGTTCTGTCTTTGCAGACATCCCCCAGTCCTGACCTTTGATGTTTGCTCACGTATGCACAAGACCTTTCAGATTCCTTGCTAGTGATTATCTCACTAAAATCTTCTAGATTAAGCTTTCTGTGGGTTAGGTTTTGTAAATAAATTACATGTGATGTTCCTCTGGGCTCTGTATAGCCTTCTCAACTATCACCCAGATAATTAGGAAATCTCAACACTGGTCTTGTTTGTAGTATGATTAAAAACTATTTTAAATTCCCGAAAGTTAGAAGTTGGCCTCCCACCCATTCATTCATCTCTTCATTAGTTTGATAAATATTTCTTGAGAGTCTACTATGTACCAGGTATTCTTCTGTGGTAGTGAACAGAACAGACAAGGTCTCTGGTCTCATGGAACTCCAGCTTATAGAAAATGAACAATGAGTAAAATTATAATTTTAAAAAATTATATAAAATTATATAATTTTTTATCTATCCCCTGGCAGGTCAGGGAAGACAAGACATAAAAACCCCCTCCTTCCTACCCCCCTAGCATGGGAAGGAGCCAGTCACACAAAGATCTCTGCGGAAGACCAGTCTAGAAAGAGGGGCCCGGTAGAAGTAAAGGCCTTGAAGTAGAAATAAGCTAGATTTTTTTTTTTTTTAAGGAATAGAATAAAGGCCAGTGTGTCTGGAGCAAGGAGAGGAATGGTAGATGAGGCTGGTAAGGTGGTCAGGGGTCAGATCAGGTGGGGCCTTGTGGCCCACAGGGAGAAAGATGAATTTCAGTCTTCAGTTCACCTGTTTGAGAGCTGAGGCTGTCCTGACCCGTGACTTGGAAGAGATCTTGCTGGCGACTAGATTGTAAGTGGCTGAGCGTTGATGTGTTGTGTATTCTTATAATTCTGGAGTATTTCTCTTATTTTGACCTAGTGTCAGGAATATTTATTGGAACCCTTGTCTCTTCCTAATTGGTCTGGTAAAATTTTGAGTTTATATTTACTGATACTTAGATACGAGAGTATGTTTGGGGGACACCTGGGTGGCTCAGTCTTTAAGCGTCTGCCTTTGGCTCAGGTCATGATCCCAGGGTCCTGGGATCTAGCCCCGCATCGGGCTCCCTGCTCGGCGGGAAGCCTGCTTCTCCCTCTCCCACTCCCCCTGCTTGTTCCCTCTCTCGCTGTGTCTCTCTCTGTCAAATAAATAAATAAAATCTTTAAAAAAAAAAAAAAGAGAGTATGCTTTGTTCTGTAAGCCTGTCAGAACTCAAAGGAAAAGTTGAAAGATCTTAAAATCTTCTTGTTTTGTTGAACATCACAGTACAATACATAAAAAGGTTGTTTGGACTTTCAACTTTATTTTTTAAGATGTGCACTTATAGTTCTATGTTTAAGGACATAATTTTTCTTTTCTGAAATTTGACTTCCAAAATCTTAAATGTGCTAAGCAGTGCAGAAGAAAAAACAATGTAGTACCGAAGCAAACAAGCACCGATTAAAAAATATATATATTACTTTCCTCTTCATAAAGATCTGTTAGTTGTGTCGCTGTTTTACTATGAGGTGGGGAAGTAAATAGCTCAAGAATATAATAATCCTCTCAGCTGCTAACAGTTTTGAAGGTTGTTCAATAGCTAACAAATCAGGTTGCTCTTAACCAGCTGTTCACCAGTTCACTAGCTATTTAGAAATGTTCTATTAGAGAACAGATTCTGTTGTGTTTTATATTGTGTTTTGCAACAACAAAGGAGTAGCCTCCTAAATAAAGAGTTCGTGCTGATACTTCTCTTCACACAGTTGCTAGTGCAGTCAGTTCTGTGCAGAAGACTGCAGCGCAATGAACAAGGAAACTTTAAGCTCTGAGTTTGGTAGGTATCTTGAAAATGTCCAGTGGGTGTCTTGTAGCCAGTGTTCTGGTTATGCTGTTTGGATTAGGGACATATCGGGAATACATCTTTTTCCTCCCTCCATTCCGTGTTTCTTTTTTACTTTGGTTTTATTGAAGGCTTCCCTTTTTTCTGTGAACGCTAATCATTTCAAATATTGGAGGATACTGCCATTCCATAAATATGTGATTTATAACAAAAAGATAGGGAAGTAGACTATACATTTGGAACTAGAAATAGTTTACTTAAATAAAAAGCCTGTTCCTTCAGGAGAAACAGATTTAGCACATCAGAGTGCCAAAAGACATCTGTAATGGCTATTTCAATTCATTAATAGATTATATATTAGAATCAGGTGTAACTGATTCAAGAAGGCAAATAAGAGTACATTGGTTTAAAGATAAGAAAATGGCAGGTTTTAGCCATCCTTGGGGGAGCAAAGGAAACAGTAGCTTGTTCTTTTAAAGAATTGAGAATATCTTAAAATTCGGACTACATAAACTGAGTTCTGCAGAGAATGAAACAAAATAAAGTCTACTTTCAAGGGCTTTATTTAGACGAGAAGGTACGTTAAAATGAGGAACTATGCTGTTTCTAAACTGGCGTCTTAGATGGAATTCACCTGCACCTAAAACTAAGGGCCTCCTCTTCCATAATCTTAGTGCAGTGATCAAAATCAGGGAGCTAACACTGACACAGTGTTTCATTAGCTAATCTATACACCTTATTCACATTTTGTCAGTTGTTCCAACCATGTCCTTATAGGAAGAGAAAGCTCAGTTGCATTCAGTTGTAATGTCTTATCAGTCTCGTTAGTGTGGACAGTATGTCAGTCTTCGTCTGGTATAGCCTTTCAGTTTTGAGCAAACCTGTCAGTTATTTTGTAGAATGTCCCACAGTTTGGGCTTTTCTTATATTTCATCATGATTAAGTTATGGTCATGCATTTTGGGCAGAGATCTCCAGAAGTGATGATAATCTTTTCTGTGCATTGTATCAGGAGGCACAGGATGTTGATTTATCTCATTCTGAGGATACTGTTTTTACCTTTGTAATTCATGTTTTATGGGGAGATGTTTTGAGACCATGCTAATACTATTACACCTGAAACTTAGACCTATTAGTTTAGCATCTGTTGATGAATCAGTTATTACTGCTATGATTGCCAAGTGGTGGTTTTCTAATTCCATTATTTGTTTTTTATTGATTAGTTGGGATCTACTTCAAGGAAGAGCTTTTTCCTTCTTATTTATTTACTTGTTCATTCATTATATTTATATCAGAATGGACTGATGGATTCTTATTTTATTCGGTGGGTTTTAGGTGCAATTTTACTTTTGTTGTTACCCTTGGAACTTTTTGAACAGGTGAGTCATTGTGAGAGAAGCCAATAAGCCATTTCCTTAAATTCTATTTAGGAATGTGATCTTTCCACTCGGTTATCTTTTTCTTCAGGATCTTATCCTAGGTGTAATCAGCGTGGTGGTGGTCCATGTCCTCGCTACTCTCTTGGCTTTTTCAGAGTTAATGTTTTAGGAGCATAGTACCTGTGTGGTTTTTTTAGGCATTTCCTTCTGCATTTAAAAGTTGTCTGGTACAGAGGGCAAGGCAGTGGATTCTCCTTTGGCCCGAGCAGGTTGGTGGCAGCGCATAGAGAATATAGTGCAGGGACGCCTGCGTCCTGCGTCCCGCCTCTTCTTTTAGCATTTCCGTGATATCATTAGCGGTGCGTTTATAAATGTGAAGTGACTTACAGTTCTTATCATGCTGAACTTGCTCTTGGCATCCGAAACGTACGCTGGTAATTAGCTTTCAACACTTCTCTTTTCCAAACCGTCGGGTTCTTTTACATTACGCTTTACATTTCTCATGAGCCTAGATTTCGTGGGCAAAATGGTTCCGTGTTTTATTTTTCCTTCTGCGTGGGCAGTCGTGAGGCTTTGAACAGTAAGATTCGGTAAGGTAAGACAGTTTGGAGTTGACAGCAGAGCCGCAGGTCCGCCTCCGCGGCCCGCGGGGAGAGGAGGCGGGCCGGGAAGTGAGGTCCTCCCTCCAGCAGAGGGTTTGTGCCGGCGGCCGCCCAGGCCCGCGGCCGCCAAGGGTTAAGGAGCCCTTCCTGCCGGGCTGGCCTGGCTCGCCGCCCCAGCCGGGAGCGCCGCCCCCGCCCCGCCCCGCCCCGCCAACAACCGCCGCTCTGATTGGCCCGGCGCCTGTCTCTTCTGTCCCCGCAGCCAATCGCGCCGGGCGAGGAGCTCCTGGTCTGGTACAATGGGGAAGACAACCCCGAGATAGCAGCTGCGATTGAGGAAGAGCGAGCCAGCGCCCGGAGCAAGCGGAGCTCCCCGAAAAGCAGGAAAGGTAGGCGCCCGCGCCGCCCCGGCTCCCCCGCCGCCGCCGCCGGGCCGGGTTCGGGCCCGGGCGGCGCCCATGGCTCTCGGTGACCTTTCCCGGCCCGGCCCGGCCCCAGCCCGCGATCCCGGCCCCCGGGCCGCCCCCCCCTCCCCCCGGGCCGCTGCTGAATCACGGCCGGACGCCGCGCTCGGGCTCTTGTCTAAGTTGGGGCCGAGAAGCCGGGCGCGCAAAAGTGAGCGGACCGAGCGCTGGGAGGGCTGGCCGAGGGCTACTTGTCACTTCGCTCGGA
Organism: Leptonychotes weddellii; assembly: GCF_054177405.1. Classification (NCBI taxonomy): domain Eukaryota; kingdom Metazoa; phylum Chordata; class Mammalia; order Carnivora; family Phocidae; genus Leptonychotes; species Leptonychotes weddellii. Next base: position 8,970,741 of record NC_138372.1, read on the forward strand.
ACCTCCGAAATAGCCGCACTCGCGGGTGGGAGCGGCGGCCGGTCTCTCGGAGCCCTGCACACCCGGTATATTCTTAGCTTTTTGTGCTGTTCGCCAGCGAACGCGTCATGAAATATGTTCCGAGAGTGACATTTCCAGGTCCGCAGATTCGGCGGCCTCGGATGCAGCCGGGACCGTGCGGGAAGGGCCGGACGCCGCCGCTCTGCCCCGGGCCGGCGCCGGACGCCCCGCGCCTCCGCCCCGGGCCGCCCCGCGCCGGGCCCTGCCACTCCTCTGGGCGCGGGGCCGGGCCGGGACAGGCCCCGCCACTCCTCTCCTCTCCTGTCCTCGCTGGGCCGGGCCGGGCCGCGCCGCGCTGCGCACGATTGCAACACTCGGGGTGGGCGAAGGTCTGAGCACCGCGGACCTTCTCGAAATTAGGCCACTAACAAAAATGGAAGTTGAAGAGTGTGATGTTGTGTCACTTTTGAATCAACTCCCGTAGTTTTATTTTGTTTTACGATGTTTTCGAACAAAAGATAAAGCGTAGTCACACTTAAAAAGGGGAGGGGATAATTCTGGGTAGGAAAATAGTTTGGTTGGATGTATCCTATTTCCAGCTGGCATTCAATTCGGACAGGTTGGGTTTTTTTTTTTTAATGAAGAATTTTAATGTGAATTCGTGAATCTTTCATAGAGCCCAGTTTGAATATATGCCAAGGCACGGTATGGTAGTTTCTTAGTCCTATAAATCCTTTTTTGTTCGTTTGGTTTTTTTGCCTGCCTTAGGTCTTACGTAAATTTTTGTAGTCGTCAGAACTTAGGGGTCCGTCCTTTACTCAGAACATTGCCAAGTGAGTTGTGGAAGTCATACTGTAAATGAAATCATAACGTAAACGATTTTGGAAGAATGTAAAAAGAATGTTTAAAAATGTAGGCAAGAAGTCGATTGTGATTTTTTTCCATTACCTATTCTTTATATTTCACAGTGTAATGGGAATACAACTAACTTCATCCAAGAGAAAGTTGGTGGGGTCTTTTTCTAAGTACACATTTTCTTTTATCGAATGTTATTTCATTATTGTTTTAGGCCATTAAATGCTTTGATCCTGCATCACATGATCAGGGTCTAGAAAATTCCCAAGTGTTTTTTTTCTACTGCTGTAACTGAGTATTGAGATTTTTGTTGTTTTTAGGCTTAGTACCTAATTGTTTGAAACTGTTTACATATTTCAGTTTGTTTATTTAGTGTTCATTTCATTTATAAGTAATGCCACCAGCCTCTCCAGGTAAGTTGTGATTTATTTGCAGGGGCGGTATTTTGGGGGAGCGGGAGATCTTTACTCTGCTACTAAGTATAACTAATGATATGTTTAAATATATTCATAGCTTCCTAGCAGCTTCTTTCAGGTTTTTCTCTGTTCAGCATACTTTGGTGTGCAACACTTTCTGCTTTTTTATTGAACCCTAAATGTTTTTTTCTGCTCATTTAGTTGGATGTGGAGGAAAAAAACTGAAAATAAACTTTTTGTCTAATTAGTGATACATGAATATACAAATGTACATTTTTATACCTGCCTAGATTGCTGGGTTTTTACATTGAATTAAGTAGTTCATGTTATCCCTGTTATTATTTTTGTATTTACTCTGGGAAGCATATAATCCACTGAGTCTTAGGTTTTAATGAAAATACTTGCATGAAGCTCGCTCTGGGAACTTAATAGTCTGTTTTGAACAACTTACTGGTAAAGAGTACTGAAGTTTAGAGAGTTTAAATAATGAGTCAAACTTTCTTTGCTTTTAAATTAAATACTCGGTGAAAGCTAATTTATAGCTTGCAAAGACCTGAAACGGAGAACTTTTTATTTTAACTTGGTTCTGTTTAGGTCTTGTGTGTGACCTCAGACGTTTTAAATACTTTTTCAGGCAGTGATGTCGGAGAGTAAATCAACATAAATTTCATTCAGTAGCATGTTAGTTTAGTAATTCTGCAAGCCAGGTGTTGAAGACCTGCAGCTGACAGGTAGTCTGACAGTGGACCTAACTTCGTTTTGATTGTGAGGCAGGCAGAGAGAAACAAAGGGCCGAATTCTTCAGAGTTCCGGGCCTTAGCTCCCTTGCAGGACAGCTGCTGTGCCTACAGCTGTGCATTGCATGTGGCGCCTTTCAGAATTCATCACGTTGCTGGGGGATCAGGGGGCGTGTTCTGGGCAGTACAAGCCCCGCTTCCTTTACGGAGTGGCCTCTTCTCGCTCTCTCTCTGTCTCTCTTATCATTCACTCATGCAGTTCATGTTTGTGAAGTCCCTGCCGTGTGCCAGGCACTCTGCTAGGTTGAGTAGTGCAGTGGTGAGCAGAAAAGCAGCAGTGCCTCTTCTCCTGTAACCTGGAGTCTGGTGGGGGAGGCCGACATTAAATCAGGAAGTTGCTTGATGGCTGGCACGGAATAGGCCCTCAATAAATGTTGGCTGATTGGCAAACAAAGACCCACACAAACCTTGTAACGAAGGAAGAGAACACAGTGCTGGGAGAACACAGTTCATATTGTCTCTGACCAGGGAGCATGCAGGTTTGCCATGGGCCAAAGATGTGCATACTTGAGGTGTTTGAAACGAGAATTTTGGATTCTCAGCTTTGTAATTCAGCCTAACTTCTTACATGTCTGAGCAACCCGTTATGAGATGGAGCATGAGAATTTCTTGGGACAGCAGGTAGAGAAGGAGGGAGGGTTTTTAGTGTCTGATGCTTCGGTTATTTTAATTTGCACCACAGGAAGATTGTGATCTTAGAAGTAACATAGAAAGGCCATAGTTAGAAGAATTTACCGTCTTCTCGATTTGTGTCCTGTTTGTTATTGTGAGAAATAAGAGATTGAATTTGCTGGTTAGCAGTAAATAATGATGGTTGGCAAAAGTTCTTTTAAGACACAGACTATAATAGCAAATTTGGTGTTGCCCTGCTGTCTCCTGGCCACAGAAGAGCCTTAGCTGAAGTTCTTTTACCCTCAAGAAACAATAGTGGCTCATACACAGGGGCTGAGTGGAAGGCATGTAAAACATGGGACTCCTGGGTTTCTACCAGGTGTGTGACTGGGGAAGTTACGTCACCTTTCTGGGGTACAGTTTCCATAGCTGTAAAAATGGGTGTTTTAACACGGAATGGTCTCTGTACTGCCTAGCTTCGTGGGGTTGCTGTCAAGAGCAAACCAGACAGTAGAAGAGTTAGCGCAGCGGGCGGGTCTGTTGTAACAGTAAGTGCCACTGACACCGTGCGGCTGAGAGTTCGTGTTTCTTGCAGAGGAAGGAATGAGTTTGTGACTCATTTAATCAGTCGGTATTTATGGGGGATTTCTCTAAGCCCAGAACAAGTGGTGGGCCTTGCCACTCTGCTTTCCCATGGCAGAGCCTCGCCCTGTGCCGATTCACCCTGGTTTTTGGCCTGCTTCTGATCTATTGACTTTTCCGTTCACAACAAACTAGAGAGAGGAATTATTTATAGCAGCAAATAGTTTTTATAGCTGATAGCTGGACAGTAAAGAAGGCCGTTTATGACAAAACTGGCAGCAGTGAATTGTGAAGAGTATGTACCTCCTTCAGGTTACTTGAGAGGTTTAGATAATCCTTCATAAAAACTGTAAGTAGTCCCTGAGAATGCCAACTAGTTTATAGAATCTGTCTAGGTGACTTGTAGTCATCACAGAATGGTGGAATTAGAATCAGCTTAAAGAGGAAATGTTTCATGTGTCTCTGTAACCAGAGTCATTCAAATAAGAAGTCTTGGTACTGTGAAGAACACCTCAGTTTTCTTTAGTTGCACACATGTGAAATGCTTTCTTCTCTAAAGGTGACAGAGCATATACACACTTGCAGTCAAGTTAGGGAGGTAAGAGATCCAGCTGCAAAATAATTTGGTCTGAGGCAGTTTAAGGGAAAGAAGTTAAGTGCTCCACGGCCGATACTACCAGGCTAGCCCGATCTGCGACTGCGACGGGCCCACATCTCTCTCAGCCTAACGCTGTGTGGAGAACCCATGTCACGGCGTCCCTGGAGCGCTCGCCCAGTCCCTCACTTCTTCACAGGCAACTTCAGGTGGAGCAACGAGGACTCCCGACGCCAAGAGAAGAAGGGAACTTGGCTGGGCCCACAGAAGGTGGAGAGGAGCCTTATGGGACTGTCAGAGAAAAGTAGCAGATGTCTGGAGGGTGTCCCCTCAGCCTTATGTGACAGGCATTTGCTGTGTCTGTGTCCCACGCTATGGTAGATGCTGAAGTTACAGCAGAGAACTAGAACGACCAAGGTTCCCGCTCTCATGGAATGTACGTTCTGGCCAGCCAACAGAGGAACAGTATGAGTTTTGGAATGTTACGTGTTTGTGTGTGTGTGAGAGAGAGAGAGAGAGAAAGAGAGTGTGCGCACGTGCTGGTGGGGGGGGGTGAGACATGGCGTGACTGTGGATGGGTGGCCAAGGATGGCCTTTCAGAGGCTATGACATGAATGACACAGGGGTGGGCCCCGTCAAGTTCAGCTCCAGGAAGAGTGACCGATTTTGGATGTTCTGTCACCAGTTTGGGGGAATTTATTGCCCCGGTCGGGGTGGGGGTAATGGAAGGGCCACCTAGAAACCCATGCAAGTGTTTTTGCATCATGAAACTCCGTTCTCCAAGTGGACGTATGGGCCCCTTTTCTACCAGGCACTGCACTCGGTGGCTGGATTGGTAGGGAAGATTAGAGAGATAAGTAAAACATTCAGGGAGGAGCTTATTGCCCATCTTAATGTAGCTCAGGGCAGGTCAGGCTTTCTAGGTGTTCTAGTGTGTTTGTGTTTGGGGTCCAGGATTGGGGGGGGTGGTAGGCAGGAGCCCCTTTGGAGAGGACATGATGCTGCTTTGTAGTGACAAAGCAGAGCACCGTGGGGAGTTCTCCTGGGGAGGACTCATGCGAAGGATATTGAGGAGGGGAAGAAGGAAAGACCTCGTGTGAGTTGGGGAAGGAAAAACTTAGAGGGACATGGGAGGTCACAGGTCACCGCTGGTGTGACAAGAGGCTCTGATGGAGGCGTAGAGGGTCCTTGGGGGCAGAGGCGGGCAGCTCATGAGCCCTGAGCAGTGCCGGGCACTCTCCTTTGGGCGAATATTCCCGTGTGGTCTCTGCTACTGTGGTGTGCACACTGCCTCCAGATGAGGAGATGGACCCTTAGCCAGCTTGGCTGACCTGTTCAAACTCACTGCCGGTGGGTGTCACAGTCAGAACTTGAACCTGGGTTTTCTGTGCTTTTTCTTCTACAGGATATACTGTTTTTCATCCGCTTGTCTATGGGTGGGCAACGGCAGCAGACGGGAGGGAAAACACTGGTTCCATTTAAAGTTACAATTAGAGGATGCGTGTGGTAAAAGCCGAGAACACGGTGGTGTTCAGCTTTGGTGGTGTTTGCTGTCCTGCTCTCCCCTAGCAGCCCACGGCTCTTTTTGAGGCTCCTTGGCCGAAGCTGAAGGGCCGAGGCCTGGCCGAATCATGGAAGCCTGCCGTGGTGCCTGAGGGTGATGGCAGATGGGCCCTGAACCTTCTGGGCGTCTGGTGGGCAGGTCCGGTGCCCACTTCCTTGCAGGGCGCTCCTCGGTAGCTCTTGTTCACAGGTTGTGGGGCAGTGGCTGGTGGTGGGACGTTCCTGTGGAAATGTGGCCCCAGTGTTAACCTGTCACGTTGGACCGAAGAGAGCAGTGTCCTGGTGTCCTGGTTGGTCCCCACTGTAGCTCTCACTTCCTTCTAGCTGGCTGATGCCTTTGGTGAGCGTTGGGTCCCATCTCTGATGGTTGCCTGCCAGGTTGGTCGATGCTGCTGTTGTGGTGGCCTGTTTTTAAAAGGTTGATACAGCTTTGATATTTTTTAACAGTAGGAGACGGGATTTTTTTTTTTAAATTTTTAATTCTGCTGCTGCTGCTACTAACTTGCTCCAAATTTAGGTAAGAAATTGGTGAGTAGTTTTGTGCCTTTGATGTTTTTGCTATTTATAACTTGTTCATAGGGAAATTGTGTGGATTAACTAAAATTTTTCAAAGCATTTTGCACATTTTTCAACTGTAGTTCAATAGATGAACTTGGAAAAATCCTAATCCATGCCACAATTCAAAACTGCCTCAAGCATTGTGACTGAGTGTATCCTTAGGCTGTTACTCTGGTTCTCCTGTCATATGTAAATTGGAAGGTGAGACGTCCCTAATCCAGAAAATAGGTTTGATCATGATTAAATTTTCTAAAAGGAAAAAAGAAACGGGGCCCTTAATGTGGTTAGTTCAAACTAGTTTAGTTGATTTTAAAAAATTTGTTTATAATTTGAAAGTAAAAAAACAAAAACAAACCCCATAGGAGTACTAGGTTCTTCAGAATTACGGATTAATTGTTTTTGAAACTCACTGAGTACTTCCTTTCCCTAGGAACCTTAGGCGGTTTCCTGTTCTGGTTTACAGAGGGGCTGCTACACACACGAATTTAGCAGAATTAGAGGAGTGTAGTCTCGTATTTGAAGTTGCCTGTGAAGAAGTGAGGGACTGGGCGAGCGCTCCAGGGACGCCGTGACATGGGTTCTCCACACAGCGTTAGGCTGAGAGAGATGTGGGCCCGTCGCAGTCGCAGATCGGGCTAGCCTGGTAGTATCGGCCGTCACGTGACCGGTTCACGTTGTACCTGCTGCCAAGGACACGTCTGAAGTTTGATTTGATTAATGTTAATCATTTGGTTGACGTGGTTCAGGGGCTCTGAATGGCATGGAGAAGCAAGAGTTACTCGAAAAGGCTACTGTTGTTTCTCCAGGTGAAAAAGATGAATACTGAAAGCAGCTGTTTTTCTTTATTAGCACTCTGATTAAGCCAGTGTCAGACAGTCCAAGAGTTCTTGGTCGAATTGATTCCTTACAGTTGATTTTGATACGGACATGCCTCGTGATTTGACCCTTCTCTGCACATCCTGTCGTTAAGTGATGAATCACTGCTTTCTGTTGATGGTGAGGGTGACGGCCCTTCCTCCGTCAGCGAGTTGCACGTGTGCCCGGCACTGTGCTCGGTGCTCCGTGGACAGCACTGCTGATGTCCCTCCTGGTCGCGCTGCCGGCCCGGGAGGATGCTTATCCTCTTTCCTAGGTGAGGGAACTGGCGCTCCGATGGGTCACGTGGTTGGCCCCGGGCTCGCCTGGCTCCTGCGTTCTTCGGCTCCGGCTTGCCTAAATCCAGTTTTTATTGATAATGTTTCTGAGTAGGACAGTCATACTGAATAAGTAGCAGTGTTTTGTAAGGCTTTACTAATTAGCCAAGATGAATTTTCACTACTCGCTGTAGAATTGCCCACTTTAATCCTAAATAATAAGGCAGTGTAATTAAGGGAAGCCTTTGGTATTAGAAAGCGAACTTATGCTGAGAACTAATGCCTTCAGTTATTTTTGCCTTGGGGGTTTATGGATTGAATAGATTTATTGTATTCCTTTGAGCACCTCAAATGAACAGTTCTTAAAAACACTAATAGATGACATTTTTGTCCCTTGTTAGCCGTCGTCTGTTAAGTGTTTTTTTAAATGGCATTTGTTGGTTTGGGCTGCTCCTGAATGTTTCATTTTTCTCAGGTTTTATATTATTTTTGAAATCGGTTTAGAAACCGCAAGAACAGAGTGAGACATTGCCTTGGCCTAAGTCCCTCTGCAGTGCTGATGGCTTGGTGGGGGGTTGGGGGCGAATCACTTCTAGGACCAGGGAGCTCTTGTGCTTCGTCTTCTGGGGATTTCAAGATGACGATGATGTTCAGCTTCCTTCTCTGCACCAGTGTTCTTGTGTTGAGAATGACTGGCTGTTCCGTTGAATACAATATGATGTTGAAAGTTTTCTTTTTTTTTTTTTTTTTAAAGATTTTATTTATTTATTTGACGGAGACACAGCGAGAGAGGGAACACAAGCAGGGGGAGTGGGAGAGAGAGAGAAGCAGGCTCCCCGCTGAGCAGGGAGCCCGATGTGGGGCTCAATCCCAGGACTCTGGGATCATGACCTGAGCCGAAGGCAGACGCTTTACGACTGAGCCACCCAGGCGCCCCAATGTTGAAAGTTTTCTTAAGCTGAATGTTAGAGATCATGAACATGTTTTAATTTACATACACTCCAAAAATTAAATCTGGAAACTGGTGGTAAGTGCAGTGCTGATTCGTTGTGGAGTTAAATCATGCTTGTTACTTTCTTTCACTCTTATGATGTGACACCATTTGGTAGGGATTTTGTCTTTTTTTTTTTTTTTATCTGAAGTGTTTATTTGGGGGGTGGCTTTTTATTTTTTATTTGTTCCTTTAAGAGGAGCTCATTTGAACTGTTGGAAGCAGCACTTTCTTAAGAGGTTTTGTTTGCTCTTAAAGCTGTTCCTATTCTAGCGGATTGACTCATTCAGAAGGAAAAGCATGAAAAGAAACAAGGAAGAGGGAGCTGCCCTAACCTGCCTTTGTGCTCTAGTGAATTTTCCTCATGAGGGGCAGGGGTTGATTTCTTAATTGTATTTACCTTGCTGTAGAGTCTTTGGAATAAGTAAAAAGTTTTGAAACTTTTTTGAAACTTCCTGAATTTGTAGCAAAACATAATATGGCCTTTTCTACCTGAAATTTTTAATAAGAGTTTGGTTGACGTAGTTTTAAAGATTTGGTCTTTAACTAAGGTCATTTACGCCCCACCCCCATGCCTCAAACACACACACCGATGTAGTCCAGACAGAACCTCTGCCTAGTAATCTGTGCTTTCATTTTCCAAAAGCAATTTCCTTTCTGTTCTATCCTTTCCTCTAAAAATTAGGAGGTAGCTTTGTTTTAAAAGGTTAAAACTTGGCACATACATTAAGAAGAAAAAGTTCTGAGGGATTATGGGTAAGAGACAAAATTTCTCAGCATTCTGAACCCTCTGCTGTACCGATTTCCTCTTCCCATTTTTGTGGTCATGACCCTGAAATTTAGAAATACTTTTTGATGGAAATTTTCATACTAAGCTGGTACATGTATAGTTATTTTAAGTATTATGTATCAATATATTTTAATATACATAGAGTCTTTGAATAGTTTCAGAAGCTAGAGACTTATTCTGATGATAAAGTAATGATACTGTATGTGTAGGATATATAAAAATACCAGTTTCTAAAATAAGATTATGACATTCAAAATCCTTGCTAATTTGATACTTGGAAAACTTCCATTTTATATGTTCTTATTAATTTAATTAGTATCTGAATGACCCAAACCTAATTTCATCCTTAATAAATTAACTATGTTACCAGTTATGTGTAGTTGCAGAGAATTATCTTTGCTTTGGTTAAAAAGAAAACCAGTAAGTACCTGCTTAGGCTAACCCCCCCCCCCCTTTCTATTATAGCTGCGGTGGTAAACAGTCTTTCCCCTTGTACTTCTAATCCTTCCTATTGGGGCAGTCTTTTGTAGGTTTCCTGAGACACCACATGCCACAAAAATGAAGACAAACTGGTTTGTTCACCCCTGTTTAGAACCCCAAAACCAACCGTGTGCAGTGTTTGAAGTTGTCATACAGTTTAGAATGGGCAACAATGTGAATTCCTGTGCCTTTTGTTATTTTAGTTTTTTCTACTGTTGGGCTTCTTAGGTTCAGTTTTCATTCTCTTGCCAGTTGGAGGGGTAGAATATGCCTTTCTGGTTCTGTATTTTTGTTTTTAACATAAGAGATTTTTAGACCCTGTTTCTTCACAGTCAGGTGACTGCTGGTTTTGGGCAGAGTGTCTGAGGACCCCCGTGAGGAATGAGGGCTTTCATCTCCGCCTCCTGCCTTTGGTACCTTCTCCGTGAGCGGATTAATGTTGGCGCAGCGCAGACCGAAGCCTCACATTCCTCTCCCCCCGGGGAGCACGTTCCTCCTGCAGTTACACATTGTGGATTGTAATTATTGTAGGATTGACAGTGCGGATGAATTTGCAGTTTCCCTCTCATTGTCATTCCGGACCAATAATCAAAAGGAGTAACTAGAGATAGTCAGTCTTGGTTGGATTTTTGAACTAAGGGGCTTAAAATTTCAAATTTGCGTGTTTAAGCAGTTTGATTAGCTGCTGAATATATTGTCACAGGAAGTATCTTCCTTGCTGCATGTGATCGTGTCGTTGATAACAAGATCAAATTTGGGAGTTAAGCTTGATACTTACAGTTTTGATTCCATCAAAATTATGAATTCAAGAATTCCGGATATAAGATGTAAATTGCTGCCTGTGTGCCAAGATAAATTCAATTTATGGTTGCACGAGAGTATAGAAAATACTAAATCAAGAAGGAGTGATGCCTAACTCATGCTCTTCCTGGCCCTCTTCAGTTTTAGAGAGACAGGGATCCCCTAAATCTCATGGGCCATTGTCAGAAAGTACACGGAGTTGGTAAGCTCTGTTTTAACGGTGAATGATGCTTGTGCTCCCTCCAGCTTCCAACTGTGCTAAAGCACATGAGTATACTGCCTGAGCTTCATTATTGCTTCTCTGTTAAATACAACTTGATCACTACTTTGCACATGGATAACCTGTTTAAAATGAGCCTGAACTGTGTGTGTCTGTTGTGGGGAGGCGAGAAGGGAAAAATTGCTGACCCAGCTCTACCTCTGAGTTCTGGGAGATGTACGATGTGTGGACTTTATTGTGAACATGGCCTTGGAATTCGGAGGCCAGGTTCATATCCCAGCTCCACTGGTTAATAGCAGTATGACTTGGAACAGGTTACTTCACATGTTTTGCTCTTCAATTTACCTGTCTGTAAAATGGGGATAAGATCTGCCTTGCAGGATTGCTGTGAGCCTCAAGCGAGAGCCTCGTAGGAATATGCCTGGTACACTGACCTTGGTCCGTCCCATTTTAATTGGTGGGCACTGGCAAAATTAGCTCTGTGATAACTCTGTCCATCCTTTGGCTTATGGTGGCCCTTCTGAAAAAATAAAGGAATAGTTCCAACATCTTCTAACACGGCTTATTAAAATCCATATGTTTCGGTTTGGTGACACAAAGTGAATTAAGTATAGATTGAAAATTAGGTAAGATGGTCTGTGGGTCTGCAACTAGATACACATCATGGCATTAGAGAACTCATGGGCTAGAGACCTGCTTCTCCCTTAAAAGCTGTCTTGTTTAACTAGTTACTCAAACTAGGACACCTGTGGTTACATGGATTGGTGGATTAGATAACTCCTGGAATTTGATTTGTCGCTTGTGCCTGGGCAGAAGTAAACATGTTTGACTGTTTGCTTGTTGCCCAAATGAAGGGTTTGCTGTTTTCTTCTTGTTCTCCTGTCTTACCTCTATGTGATCCAAACCACTCGTGACTACCGTACTGTTGTGACCAAATTTTGTGTGGTTGACATTTTGGATGAATTTTGGGTACGTTTTCTTAGACATTAAATTATCAGGCAGCCCTGAAAGTAACTGTGTGGGAGCAATTTCCGTGCTGCACGTGACAGATTAGAAAATCTGTCATTTTACATCTTCCTGGATATGCAGTCAGGAAAAAACATGTGAGAGTCATTTTCTTGCGGGTTACCAGGGAAGCTGACGGTATCAGTTTTAAGGAAACAAATGTCCTGATTTTCTGTGCAGCATTTTTATTGAGCAGTCTAAGGAGTGGAGTCTTTTTGGGGGTCACACAGGTGTACCCCTCAATATGTATGTTTGCATGAACTTAGAGCTGGACTCTGTGATGACACAGAGGTCCATGAGCCTCCAAGTGTGGTTATGTCTCTTTGTGACTACCGGGGGAGAGGGACCTTAGGTGTTGCCTGATTTTCAAAGGGTGTCTAAGGTTTCTTTCCCAAAAGATTAAGAACCATTGAGTGAACTGTTAATGTTTAGACAGTTGGTTAGAAGCAATAAAATCAGTAGGTTACAGATTAAAAAACACTGAAATGTACTCACAGCTTCTGTTAGAGCATTACTACTGTATATTGATGGGTGCATTAGTGAGTGTTTGAAGCACTCAGTTAAACTTCTGTCCTCATTGGACTTGTACATTTCCATAGTGATACCTGGGTGGGATCGTGTGAATCACTGGAGAACAAATGAACAAAACAAATGGATGAATTCTGAATTGTTAGTGGAAGCAGAATGTCATTGTCTTTATAAGAAGGAACATATGCTGACAATTGAGACTTGTAGGCGTGGGGTTTCTGTAATTTGTTTTGTAGAATCTACTGTGGGTAATCCTTACAATTGATTCCATTGATTCCGTCTGTGTCAGGCACTGTGCAGAGTTCTTTTTGTGCATTATCTGACGCACTCCTCCTGATGACGGTATCCGGTAGTTGTCACTAGTGTGTATTATAGCTTGTTCCTGTCTGCCTTAACCAGGGTCATTTCTCCTTAATCAGATCATGGCCCAAGGCTGCACGGTATAGTTTCAGTTTTGTGGATTTCAGTTTTTGTGGGTTTGTGCTTTTCGAGAACCCGTTTTATTCCGAGTACCACCCCAACACACCGGGGAGGGACAGAATTTCATTTAAGTTGGGGTCAGGTCTTTGCAGGAAAGATGTATGACTTTGGGGGCACAGGAACCTTTTGGGAGCAGGTGAAATGAGTGGAGTGAGAGGGAAACCCTTCTCCAGCCTTGGGCACTGGCCTAGGAAGCAACTGTTGAAAATTCTAGTCCTTGGTGAGCCCTTGCTCCCAGATTTCTTTGTTCCTTGGGGGGGCGTTATTTTATCCCTATGTTGACGAAAGAGAGAAGCATCAACTCGGGAGAATGTGGCTTAATCCTGGGAGACCAGCACTGAGAAGATTTGGTGTTTCTGAAAGGCTGTCGTGTCAGTGCTTGGGGTTCCATGGCTTCCATGCCTCAGGAGGGCCCCAGCTGTGCATGTGTCCTTGCTCTACCTGGCTGGATGGAGATTTACTTCATCCCCTCCCCTGTCTCTCTGTGTCCCTTCCCTCCCTCTCCCCACCTCCTTGGACTTCCCTCTTCCTGCTTTCTTCCTCCCTCCTTTCCCCTCCCTCATTTTTATTTTTAATGAGATTCAGATTCTCTTGAACATCTTTTCCATTCAACATTTGCTTCTTGTTGACATTAGGTAGGGCCTTTCTGCAAAGGGACTTAACTTTTCACAAAGTTGGACGTAACTTCAGTCTTAAGTTCCTTTGGGGCAGACATCTTTGTGGTCTTATATATATTATCTCTAAATGTGTGTGTGTGTGTGTGTATACATATATTCATTCCCTATAGCTTTTAACAAAGTGTCTTGTAGATATTAAGCATCCAAGAAAAATCAAAATACTTCTGTTTCACCATGGTTCCAGAAACTTTACAAAGTATTTAGAGGGAAAAATTCTTCTCTTGCAAGAATTGAGTGTGAGCTAAATTTGAACAGTGGTGTGATAGAGGCTAGTGCACCTGAGTGTGAGATGTATTGTCAAATAGGCTAGTTAGTATGATTTTGTTCTTAGGTGCAGATCTTAAAAAATCTTGAATTTAAATGTAAGTGGTGACTTAAAAAATAATTACTTTATGAGGAGAATACATTTTAGTTCCTTCTCTACTTGAATCTGAAAGACAGCATTTTGAGTTAGCAGAGTGGGCAAATTTGTGCTGGTCTGTGTGCATGCATAAGCCCCCAGAGGTCCAGGCCCTTCCCTGGTGGAGCGTTCGTAAGTTCTGATAGAGGCACGTCTGCAGGTGTGGAGGAGTCCAGAAGACGGTTGAGGTCTTGGAAGAAGAGAATGAGATTGCTTAGCAGTAGTGATGTATTAATAGTCTTAAAAATTATACTGGAATAAAAGTGTCCCACGGTAGATCCAAGTGATGAGTAGTTTAGTATCTCTGTAGATTGTTTTATTTTTATAACCTGTTTCTTAAACCTCTATCAGAACATGGCCTATTAATTTCACATTTTTAGGAGAAGCAGAAGAAAAGCCAGGAAACAATACTGTCATGATGATCACGGTTGACTGCCAACACGTTGACCCTTCGCTTATGCCTGGGAGGCACTCAGCATGGTTATTTAAATTAGATTTTTGATTTAAATAATGAGGGATACAATAACCAAGTGCAGTGAAACAAGAAAAAGAATACAAGGTTTGTGGCTACTCAAAAGGGGGAGGGAAATTAACTTTTTGTTGGAAGTCACATGATGCACAGGGAAACAAGTTGAAGACGACCTGCCGAACAGAAAAGGTTAGCAGTGGTAATTTGAATGCTTGCGCAGTGTCGGCTGTTCAGTAATGTCTCTTCTGACTATTTTACACCCCCTTTCAATGTGTGTCTGTTGTGAATTTTGATGTTTTTTTCTGGACACTCAGACTAGGTGTACAAGTAGGAGATAGGGAGAAGAGAAGCACCTCAGTACTTCCTGCTGTGTAGGCAAAGTAGACCATTGAGACGTTTCCCAAATTGTACTGTTATAAAATTGCATATGTTAATCTCAACCAATAGTGGCCATTTTCAGTTGCCTCATTAATTTTGCCTTTGTTAGGCATTTCTTTCAAAAATAATGTATTCATTAGTTTTTTTCCATACTGTAGCCAAATGTTCATCTAGAAAAATGAGAAAAAATGAACACATAAACAGGTATCATATCTTCCTTAGTGATATGGCTTGACCACTGTTCCTCTGAGCATTTCTGTAAACAAATGTAGATAATGATTTTAAGTGTTGTAGTGGTGTCTTCTCTCAGATTTATATCTAGATTTCATTTCCTGAAAGTATTTTTAATCTGAATTTCACAGTTCATTCATCAGGATATAGTATCGTAAAATTTATCATAAATGACTTTACTTTCAGCTGAGGATAACCAATTCTCGAGGGTGTGGCCGTGTGTTCTGTTTCAGGGGGTTGCCAGGCGCCGGCCACACACCCCTCCCTACTCAGCTCCCAGTCCCTGTTTGTTTGGCCTCGGGGGACTGACTCTTAAACTGGAGTTAATGTAGTTGCCAACTCACGTTTTATATGGAAGATTTTCAGACTTTAGATATATTTTTTCCCCTGTAAGAGAAAAGCTACTGAAGATCCCTGAGAAGAATCCTAGAAATTAAAATAATTATAAAGTAGACAGGCTGGCAGCTTGTTCAAGTTTCAGAGGTATTTAGTTAGTCTCTAAAATCATTTTGCTCATGCCACAAGACTTTGAGGTTCCAAAGAGTATAAGGAAATGTAGTGCTTTCTCGATTTGAATTTATTAAAGTTTATTTGGGGAGCCTTCTCTGGTATTTGGAATTATCCAGTCAAAGCCACTAAAAGCCTTTTTTAGAGAAATTAAAAGCTCCCTTCAG
Source organism: Leptonychotes weddellii (assembly GCF_054177405.1). Lineage (NCBI taxonomy): Eukaryota > Metazoa > Chordata > Mammalia > Carnivora > Phocidae > Leptonychotes > Leptonychotes weddellii. The sequence goes on from NC_138372.1 coordinate 8,985,976, forward strand.
ATGTGATCCTTGCTGTTCCTCCCCTGAGCTTGGCATGTGGAAGAGTTGTGGGCCAGACCCTCCACAGGGGCAAAGGCTGTGCACTGCCGCCCCCCCCCCCCCCCGCGTGCGACGCAAGCATCCCAGGAATTTACACTGGGATCTACGGCTCTGAAAAATCCAGAACTTTTCCATTGTTTCTGTTGGAAGCAAAGCCTAGAGTCCTGTTTTAATACTATGAGCAACTTAAAACCAGAGAGGTTTTATTTTTATAATTTGTCTCCAGGATTACAGACGGCTCTCTTGGCTAGTCTGACTACAGAAAAGGGTTGAAATTATGCCCAAACTGCTTAACAGAATTTTTTTTACTGTTAGGTACATTTTCAAGTTAAGTATAAAATAAATGTATAGGAAATATATAGCATATTACTTTCATGAAAACCAGTTGCTGCACGGCCTCTTGCTGCTTCAAAATGTTCTCTCCCAAACACTGTGGAGAGGCGGGGCTAGACTCTGAGTGGCTCGTCTTCCCCCAGTGGGAAGTCACCTTGGGCAGCCGTAACGGCCACTCTGACCATCTGATGGACGCACCCCGTCCCATGTGCAGCTGGGCTGACCTTTGCCGGAGCCTTTCTGGCCATGGTTTTGGAGGCTCTGCTCTCACCTCGGTCCTGCTGCTCAGTTCCCGCTCTCCCTGACTGTGACTTCTGCTGACTTTACCAAGTCATTATCTTCCGGTTTTCTTTTCTAAGCATACATTAAAATTTTTGAAATGGACTGTTAATTCCTTGTGGAAAACTTATTTTCATATATGTTTCCAGCTTCTTTCCTCCATCAGCACCAACTGCAGAATGTTAACCACCCCCAGATAGAAAACTGCTGGCGGTCTGACTCTGCTTCCTTTACCAGCTCCCACAGAACATCTCGGTCATCATTCTTTCAGCCCACGACTTGACTGTCATCCACCGATGCCCCTTTCTCACTACCTGGTCTGTTAGAGATTGTGCGTGCGCGTGTCTTTTAATCCTATGAAGAAGTCATTTAACAAGAACTTTATGCTTTTTAACATTTTTTAATTTATTTTTTTATTTTTTTAAGTCGGCTTCACACCCAGCGTGGGGCTTGAACTCACAACCCTGAGATGAGAGTCATGTGCCCTACCGACTGAGCCAGCCAGGCGCCCCTGAACTTTGTGCTTTTCTCCCAGCCAAGCCTTTCACCTTGCCTGTGAACTCGGACTTGCCTCTGAAGCTGGTGTTCTGAGAGCTGCTGTCAGGGCCGTGCCAGCCTGCTGTCCTTGCCTTTCACAAATTTGAAAAGCTCTGTTATTGTCTTTATGTTTTTATGATAAATTTCTCAAACTTGCCTGCAATGCAGATGGCACCGTTAATTATCTCTTTTAAGGGTGAAAGAATTAGGGCCCAGAAAGTGTCACTCACAGCAAGGCCTCTAGAACACAGTGGACAGAATAGTGAATTGGATGGGAATAAAAGTCCCAGTTTTGCTACCAACTTGCTGTGAGATTTTAGACAACTCCTATAATGAGATAAAGCTTCAAGAGGCGTGTTTGTGGAGTTTGGGGAGCAGATAAGACCACCTTTGAGGCTCTTTCTGCTTCAAATCCTAGGTTTTTCTCTCTTCCCTTTTAACATAGCCCATTATTCCCGTGTCCCATGTCTGTTCTGTTCTCTTAAGATGTGTGCGCTTGGCTTAGCCTTTCTTCAACCTTGTACGAAAGCCCCCAGTCTTCAGATTTCCTATGAGGGACCCTCTCAGCTGAGGGCAGGGAGGAGAGGAAGATCCTGCGAAAGAATGGTCACAAAAGGAGGAGATGGTAGATGGTGGTGTCACAAGGCTGGGGAGAGGAATCTTAGGAATGAATGTCAGACCTATGAAACTGTCAGACACGGAGGGAAAACCTGGGGCAAATGAAGCCTAAAGAAATGTGGGGTTTCATAGTCATGAGATCAGAGGTAACCTTGCAAAGTGGTGCTCCATTGGAAGGGGAGTAGATGGAGGCGCAGTTGCCAAGATGAAGGGCTCAGCGAGAGGCGAGGCACTGGAGGTGGCAGGCACAGCCCGTCCTTTGCGGGGGAAGTCCTTCCGGGGGGTCCTTCAGGGGTTCCTTTGGGGGAGTCTGTGGAGGCTCCTGTTCAGGGCAGCTCATGTTCTTGATGACCTTTCATGGTAAGAGCTCAGAGATGGGGTCTCACCTGGTGTGGAATCAACTGTGTATCTGAGTAGGGTGGTGAACTCCCTACGCAAAGATCAGGTAGACCTGCTTCTGTGCGCCAGTACTGAATTCTGATTTTTATACCTAGGAGTTGGGTAGCTCAGTGAGGAGGCAGTGCACGTAGAGTTACATAGGGTTCTAAATTTAATTCACTTAAATCACGAAATGCGGGAGCCTTCACTGTTGTGATGAATTTTTAATGTAACTTGAGCACGCCTTCCAGAATTTTGTGTTTTCTCTGAAGCCTGCACATTTTTAAGTGAAACATTATTCTGTAGAATTTGCTAGTGTTTGACCAGTTTTAGTAGATAGTAGAACACAGTCCAGACCTAGGTTAAATTATTTATGTGATGCTTCAGGCAATTTTCATTTTGCAACTTGCATCCCAGGCACCAGAGGTATAATGCTAGACATTATCTATAAAGAGTAGCCGTTATGACTGTTGGACTTCTCTATAATGGTAGCTATTTCACTAGAAAACCCAGTTTTATTGGTACTATTTAATGGTGAATCATATTTGCTTAGATTGAGGTTCTGTGTCTCAATTGACTGATTAGCGTTGACTGAGAAGTGTTTCTGGCATCAGATAACATTGAAATGGTAAAAAAAATTTGCACTCTAATTTGATTCTTGTTCCTTTCCTATAAATGCAGTGGACATCTCTACCACTTTTCTTTCATTTGCCCTTGAAACCAAGTGAGACAACGCATAGAAAGTGTTTTGTAAGGGCGCCTGGGTGGCTCAGTCTCTTGAGTTTCTGACTGTTGGTTTTGGCTCAGGTCATGATCTCAGGGTTGTGGGATTGAGCCTTGAGTGGGGCCCCACGCTCAGCAGGGAGTCCGCTTGGGATTCTCTCCCTCCACTCCTTCCCTGCTCATGCGCATGCGCTCTCTCTCATAAATAAAATCTTTTAAAAACAGAAATTGCTTTGTACAGAATATGGTATTTTTACTGTGTCATTACTGGTCTTAAGAAATGTAGTAGCAAGAACACCTTTAGCATCATCATCCTTGTGGGTTCATTCTGGCTCTAGAGCTAATTTAGTTGCGTGACCTTGGGCAGATGACTTCACGTCTCTGGTCCTTGGGTATCTGTAAGATGAGAGGCGTGGATGGGGACGTCGGGGTCTTCGGCAGAAAGTGGTAAGAGCATCTGTTTTGCGGCGCGGGCGTGGCACGGGCCTGAGAGTAAGTATACCGAGTGGGTCTTCCTGTCAGCAGCTGAGAACACAGTTAAAGATTAATTTTTTTAATTTTTATTTTTGTGTGTGTGAGAACCTTGATGCAGTAGGTAACTGCTCTTTTCCTTCTGTTTATTTCATTCAGTTTTCTTCATAACTGTGTGTGTACTTCTTTTCCTTATATACATGAAGTTTGTCCTGTCTTCCATTATGTTCTTTGTTGGCGTTTCCATTTCACTTTCCTTGTGTTTCATTCCTGTATCTTTCTTGTTTAGACCAAGTGGAGCACGCAGCTGGCAGTAGCTTCTATGTAGGACCCTTCAGGCACCTGATGGTAAGTGCACACGTGTACTTACCAGGCTCCCAGCGGGCTCTGCCGGCCGGACCCATTCCCGAGGCCCCTCCTGCCTCACAGACGCGAACAAGTCCCCACGCCCCTTTGTAAGAGTCCTTAGAGGTTGTTTTGGTTATAGGCTTGTTTTTGTCTTCTCTTTTAGTTTGATTACAAATAGAACAGAAACCAAGTATCAGGAAAAGAAATTTACTTACAGAATTGTAGCAGGTTCCCCCACCTGTTACTCTGTTACCGCAGTATTTGGCTTTGTGAGTGACACCAAGCATGCCTAAGTGTGAGTCGGGACACCCGGGCCCTAATTTCTGTTCTCTCGTAGACTGATTATGAGTCCCGCTGGGGCCTTGGCCTTCATTTTTCTCTCAAAATAGCAGGTAGGACAGGTGGTTTCCATAGCCCCTTTATCTCTAGTCTACGGTCCTAATGGAAAGTAACTCCAGTGTTAGATGGTTCTGATTAAGATTGTGAGGATCATTTCATGTGTCTGGTAATCTCAGTCTCATGAATGAATGATAATTAGATTCATGATAGACTCATTTCCACGATAAACTAAGTCTGTTAGTGTTCACCAAAGTTACTTGGGAATACATTTAATTGTTCTTTAATTTTTACAAGTGGTTTATTAGTGGGATTCAAAAACTTTTAAAATTCTTAAATATATAGACTGCAGAACCCCATTATATCTTTCGTGACCTGTATTGTATTGGTTCAGCCCAGTGGTTCTTAACCTGGGGAGGCCTCTCATCCCCACCCCGGACATTCGGCCGTGTCTGGAGACTTTGGCTTGTCACAGTTAAAAGTGGAGGTGCTGCTGGCATCTAGTGGGTGGAGGTCAGGGGATGCTCCTGAACGTCCTCCAGCGCATCGGACAGGCCCACGACAGAGGAAATCATTTGCGGGACGCCCGGGCAGCCTGTGGGCCTCTCAGTAGGATGCACGTGTCCCTACTTCAAGTGGTTTCTCTTCAGAGGGAATCAAGGTTTCCTGGTCTTGTTTTTTAAAGAGGGCACCTGGAGGTGGCGGGGAGGGGGTTGTGCACTTCTCACCGATTCAGTTTAGAGAGGCCAAAAGTAGACACTGACATTCAGTATCAGCTAGGTGTTTTAATATTCTTTTAGGCCGGGAATAAAACTTAAAGTAGTACTTTTGCCTTTTAGATAGTTGTGTGATTTCAGTCTGAATATGTATTAGTGAATGGTATTATTAAAATTGTGCTGTTTCATTGTAATATATATCTAGGAACTTCACTTATTTAATACTCTGTTTATATATATGGCCAATTTTTTGTATGACCTGCTAACCAGCTTTGTATAGCACTTGAGAGGCTGCAGAAAATCTTTGAATTGCTTTTGTAAGGGATTGTATTACAATAAATTGACATCTGTTTTTCTGTTAAATTTCTCAGTGTGACTTGTTTTAATGTAAGATTTATGCGTAACAGGCCAAGTGTCCACTATGCCTCCATTTTTACTTATTTCAAAAGCTCAGACCTCTACAGAGTAGGAAGTAAGGGGTGAGAAAGGGTCATTCCTTGGGCTGTTTGGGGTACATGAGGTGGTACATAATGTCTTACAACATTTTTGTGTTTGTGATCCAGGGAAAAACTTCCCTGGATATAACTTTTGAATTAAGCATCCTGGAGCCCAGGAGTCCTTACACGGTCCTCAGGAGACATGGGCTGCAGCGTTAGGGCAATTCTGTTAGCTGCCCGTAATCATTCCTGCTACACCAGTGATTGGGTAGGGACTGGGCATCACACAGAGGGAAGGGCATCTGTCGTCGTGAGGATAAGAGAACTGGCTGGAAGTAGATGGAATCCAGACGTCCTGAAGCATAGCTGGATTCCTCAAGAACCTTGTCATCATCAGATTTAGGTTTAGTGCCCTTCAGTTGACAAAGGGAGAAGGAATTGCAAGAGGAGGTTACTTCTTCCACTGTGAAAAGGTGTTTTCGTGTCCTTGCCCTTTACAGAGGGGATTGGTTTATAATGCTTCCACCTGCAGGCTCTTGGCTTCTCTTCTTACCAGCATGTGGTTCCAGTGAAGTGCCTGCTTGGGTCCTGAGTTCCATTTTAGATGCCTTTGGAAATGAGGGATGGACATGTTATTGGGAAGTTATTTGAGCGAACTCTTAACATCATGGCAGAAAGCGTCAAAGCATCTTTTTTTTTTTTTCCCAGGGACCGAAGACTTAGGAATTTAAAATAGTATTTTAGAATTTGCCTAAGACTGACAAATGGCCGATTATTGAGTATTTTGTACTTTCCCCCCCTTGTTTCATCTCTTAATTATTTGCCAAAATCTGGTGGTGCTTTTTTTAGGATTAGTATTTGCTTCATATGATAATCGATGTTTCCATTTTTAACTGTGATGAACTTCTCAATGTTACTTGTGTGTGTCGCACCTCATTTTCATGTGTTGTCTCTATTTTCGTTACTGATGTTCCTCAGTAGTGGTGCTCTGTTACAGAGAATACCGTTTTCCAGGAGCACTGAGTGGTTTCTAGTTTGTCAAGAGGCTTGTTCTGAAAGAGAAAGGACCGCTCTGTGAGGTGTGCTGGGGAGAGCATTGCAGGAGGAGAAGAAAGAAGTGTTCGGGGAGGTTGAGGAGGGAACCTGCTCTGAATCTGAAAACTGAACAAGAGCTACCAGGAAAAAGAAACTTGGAATTAAAAGAAAAATAGAAAAGAAGGGCCACAAATTCTGGTTAAATCCCAAAGAGACTCAGCTTCCAAACCTTCAGTATTAGTACTTTTCTAGAGAATGGCTTATCCATATTGAATATCTTGGTGACCTGAGCTCATTGTTCCAGCTTGTCAGAAACGCATTGCATTTTAGTCTTACCTTCTAAACTATGGGATTGGTTGGAATGCAGTTAGTGTTTCCTGAATTCCATTCTTCCAGTTGTTAATGAAATCCTGAATTGTACTGGACTTGGAGTCGAGTCCCTGGGGACCCTCAGAATTCATGCCGGCTTGACAGTGAAGTATTTGTAATTACTCTGCATTTGATATTTGAGCCACTGCGCATATGCATCCTTTGCGATTCAGCGGAGCCTGCTTCTGGTGTTTTGCTTTGACAGTTGTGGATAAGCGTGTCTTAACTAAAAGGGACCCAAGTTATACCGTCTTTTTTTCCCCAGTGTGCTTCTTACAAACAATCAGACTTTGCCAGTCCTTATTACTTGTGTGGTATTGAAACTCGGTGTTAGTTGTCTCTCTCATTTTCCTCTGACATCAGTATTTTTAACTTTTCTAGAATAGATGAGCTGTTAGTTTGATAGGGGAACTAATGCCCAAGAATACAGGGTTTATCGGTTGCTTTTTTTTCTCTAACATGACTTAAAAGTATTCTTATTCATTGTCTGTTCCTTTCTTAACTGATAGGATAATTGCCTAGAAATCTACAGTTTGCTGTCATTGGATTAGTAATTGTCTTTTTCAAGAATTCAGGGTAATAGTGAGTGAGTAAGTAAATAAATACATGTTGTGTTTTAGGGAAGAAAAAATCCCAGGAAAGTAAAAACAAAGCAAACAAAACCGAAGACCTACAGCTGAAGACTAGCGAGCCAGATTCTGCTTCTGCAAATATGAGAGATTCTGCGGAAGGTAAGCTTGGAAGTTGGACTTGTATGATTTGGGTATGTATCACCAGTTACTGTAAATCTCCTTGGGATGCCCTTTTGAGGCTTCACCCAAAAACTGGAAAGGGTTAACAGCAAATGGCTACCTGAATTTAATGCGGTGAACTGAGCCTTCCACATCTCACCTCCCCTTAAAAATATTATTAAAGACGTTCTTTGTTAAAAACGGAACTATTCCCTGGTTAAAATGAAATGAAACATACTATGTGATTATATTTATAAATACTTTATAAAGTTCAGAACCATCAAAACAAATCTCTGGTGATAGAAGTCAGACTGGCAGGGACTTGAGAAGGCTTCTCGGACACTGGCACTAGTCCATCACTGAGCAGTGGGGGGGGTACAGCAGTGTATTTACTCTGTAAATGTTTTATCTAGCTATATACTTATGATTTATATACTTAACATTGTTATGTTTTGCACTTCAGTTAAAAATTTACTTGAAACATCAAACACCTATGATTTTATATACCAGCATGAAAAGTGTGCAGAGTGAAGAGTTCTTTTTTTTTTTTTTAAGATTTTATTTATTTGAGAGAGAGAGAGGGAGCACGAGCAGGGGCAGAGGGAGAAGCAGACTCCCTGCTGAGCAGGGAACCCACCGTGGGGCTGGATCTTAGAACCCTGGGATCGTGCCCCTTGTATTTTGTTAGAAATTAAATTTCTATTTTATTTCCTCGTGTTTCTCCACTCCACATTTTCTTCTTTATCATCCCTTCTAAGGCTTGATATTCTAGGCCCTTCATGATATGAGAATTCAGAGAGAGGCATGGATTGAAAGTTCATCAGAAAGGCAGATTGCTTTGTGCTCCTTGTAGTTGAACGACCATATTGAGACCATTGATAATAGAAACGAGGGAGGCGTGTATTAATTCGTTATGTGGCAAATATATGCAGAGACTGGAGCTTTCTAAGAATTGTTTGTAGTGACCTAAACAGGCAGATTTCAAAATATAGGCTTGTGACTCTTTCAAGAAACATTTGTAGAGAAAAAAAAAAAACCCAACAGAATATTTTGGATGCCTTTTATAAAGGGCGAAAGATTGATGTGATCTGAAGAGAAACCCCAGAGTATTTGGATGCCTTTTATAAACCACTTTATTAGCACTGTTTGCAGTGATGACATTCATAAAGGATTATAATTTCCTGTGGCATTTTGTGAATCAAGAACGGACAGGTTGATTTCCTAGAGCCTTATAAAACTAAGTTCTGTGTGCTGATACCACATTTGCTGATTAAGACTTCTGTTTGAACAACAGCACAAATACTGAAGAACCTCAGTGCCTTTAGTGGCAGAATTAAAGAAGAAAATCTAACAGCCCTGTCTCTCCCCTTCAGTAATTGAAGTCAGGTTATTTATTCCTGATACAATATTAGGTCCTAGGAAGAAAAGTACCTAATATTTATCTGTTTGTGGAGTAGCTGATCAAAGTGTGATTGGTTCCTTACAGGCTAGTTGTCAGCTTTTCCTGAGTGTTCGGCATTGTCCTCAGCAAGTGGTCTGTGTCCTGAGCAAAACAGTCCAGACTCTTCCTTGTGTTCCCCAAACCTTCCTTTATTTTTAAAACTCAACAGACCTCATCGAGTGTGTGGATACACGTTGGTGTGGACCTTACTAGTTAATTAATAGAGCTCTGAGTGTTTTGTTCCCTATTACTTTGGACAGTTTTAAGTCTGAGATTGTTTACCAATCACAGGGAAAGAAAAATTTTTTTTCCCCCACAGTAACAGAAGCCACAGATTTTGGCTAAAAATAGACTCTAAAATTTCTAAGCCTTAGAGATGTTCTTTTCATTTTCTGTTGTCTCATTTTGACTTTTTTAGCAAGCTGGGTCTTTGTTGAAAATGTATTTGGAAAGGGAGTTAGCTTCTACCACCATCAAATGACTGGTGTCCCAGTCTGTGGAGAACTTGTGGGATTAATGAAGTTTGTCTTAGGGGAGAGAAGGCTGGTCTGTTGGGGGAGAGGTAGTGGACAGACAGGTAAAAGTAAGGCCAGGGGGCTGGGACTGAGCAGGTGAGCTTTCCACGAATACCTGGTGTTTGCAGAGCTGGGAATGGTTGGCCTTTTTAGCCCGTCCTCCCCACATCCAGGTGGTCCCTGGGTCTGTTGACAGGTCTCTTCTCTTGACAGTCTGGCCACTCTTTTTTGTGTCCATTGCTTCCTTCCATTTCCATCTCTTAGTGTGGGCCCCACCCTTTCCCTTCTAATACCCCAGCCTTAGAATTCCTGCCTTCAGGATTGTCCTCCTTCCAATCCCGTAAGCCACATTGCAGCCAAATCTCCCAAACGGCACTCTCCTGCTTTAAAATACCTTAATGGAGCCCCACTGCCCCCAGGTAAGTCCAGACTAATTTCTAGTGTGATACATGTTTTGATTCCTCCTGCTTGCTTTTCCTTTTCTGTCCTTGACCTTCAGGTTCAGTCTGCTCAGTCCTTCCTTCCCTGATGAACAAAGTCATTATTAGGTGTTTCTCCCGCATTCTTCGGTAGCAACCCGTACTTCCCCAAAGCATGGTCATTAATTCAGGACAGTCTTGTTGCTGCTTTCTGGTACGTGGCCCCCGTTAAAGTGAAGCTCTGCCAGGATAAGGGTCTTGACAGTCCTGTTCACGTAGTACTGCCATATAGTAAATATTGGCCCAGTGAATGAAGAGCCAGAAGTCCGAGGAGCTCTGCTTCCTTTACAGAGCCTTTCTGAATGCAGGTTTCATTTTCTTAAAAGGGGCCTAATTCAGCAGGGACTCAGGTGGTACTGTAGAGAAAGCAGCGCCATGGACCATCCCTGTGAGCACTAAATGGGCTTGTGATAGTGCCTGTCTTAGAGCAAGGGTGCTGTCCCTGTGATTCTTTCCAGCCGCTTCTCCACTTCTCTGCTTTCCTTGATAGCGTCACTCTAGCCTCCCTGTCTCCCTGCTCTGTCCGTTTTCTTAGGAACTCCATTAGGCATTTGTCCCCACTGCTCTGCTAGAACAGTCGTCACCACCACCACACCTCCACCTTGATAAATTGGATGTTTAGCCCTCCGTCCTCCTCTTAGCCAACCCATTCGTAGTTCCGGACACAGCTGATCGCTCCCTCCTTTTGAAACTTTCTTTACTCTTCTTGGCTCTCCAGATAACCTCACTGGCCATTCCTCTGACCTGTAAGTCCTGGAGTCATCTGGGGGACCGTCTTCCCGCCTCTTTTCTGTCTGCATTCATTCTCCAGGTGGCCTCTTGCAGTCCTGTGCTCCAAATACCACTTCCGGTTTGAGGACTTGTAGAGTCTGGGCTCAGCCTCTTTGTTGAACTTGAGTCCTGTAAAACAAATGACTTAATATCTTTACTCAGGTGTGTGTGTGTCCCAAAGTAACTCTTGATTTCCCCTCAACACACACACTCACCGCCGGGGGGCCGGGGGCGGGGGGAGCTCAGACCTACTTTTCCCTCAGTCTTTCAGTAAATAGTATTACTACAGTTGCTGTGGAATCCTCCTTGACTCCTCCCTCTCTCCCTCTCTCTCCTGCCCACCACAGCCAGTCAGCAATCTTGTCAGCCTTTTATCTTCAAAATATATCCAGTGTCTGACCACTTACCAGCACCTCTCCCTGCCTCCATCCTTGTCCACCTAGAGTTTTCCTTTTGTCAGTCCCTCCCCACCCCAGCCTTTCTGACTTCTTGCTGTTTTTTTGAACACATCTAACATGTTGACTCAGCTCATGCATCTGCTGTTTCCTCTGTCTGGTGGGCTTCCCTCCCCCAGATACTTGTATGACTCATTTTCTTTAGGCCTCTGCACCACTGTCATCTTACTAGTGAGCCCCTTCCTGACCCACCTGTCTGCCATCTACCTCAGGTTGGGCTCAGGTGGGTTTCTTCTGGGTATAGAGACTCAGAAGTCACTTCAGGTCTTTATTTCCTTCTTCAGATGCTCCTGAGTTCTTTTTTCTTTTTATTAAGTTTTTATTTTAATTCCAGTATAGTTAATATACAGAGTTATATTGGTTTCCGGTGTACAATGTAGTGATTCAGTAGTTCTGTACGTTACTCTGCTCATGATGGTAAGTGTACTCTTAATCCCCATCGCCTGTTTCACCCATCCCCCCACCTCTGGTAACCACCAGTTTGTTCTCTGTAGTTAAGAGTCTGTTTCTTGGTTTGTCTTTTTTTCTCTTTTTTCCCCTTTGCTCATTTGTTTCGTTTCTTAAGCCCCACACGTGAGTGAGATCATATGGTGTTTGTCTTTCTCTGACTGACTTACTTTGCTTAGCATTATACTCTAGCTCCATCCATGTTGTTGTTGCAAATGGTAAGATTTCATTCTTTTTTATGGCCGAATAATATTCTTGTGTATGTGTGTGTGTTTATATACCACATATTCTTTATCCATTCAACTATCGATGAACGCTTGGGCTGCTTCCAGAGTTTAGCTGTTGTAAATAATGCTGCAGTAAGCATAGGGGTGCATGTATCCTTTTGAATTTGTGTTTTTGTATTTTTTTGGGGGTAAATACCCAGTAGTGCGATTACTGGATCTTACGGTAGTTCTATTTTTGATTTTTTTTTGAGGCACCAGTTTGCATTCCCACCAACAGTGCATGAGGGTTTGAGGGTTCCTTTTTCTCCACAGCTCCTGAGTTCTTAATAATTTGATTAGGCTTGGAAAATGTCCTAGCTTCTAAATACATAGTTTTGGTCAGGAAGGAAGGAAAGAATCATTCTATTCAAGACAGCCTACGAAGAACCTAACCTGGTAATGTGACTAACAGTTTTCTAGTTTCAGTTTGGAATCATGAGGAATAGAATTCACAACAAGACTCCTGATATATCCAGTATTACTGGATACTGGATCCGAATCCAGTCCTGAATCCAGGATTGTTTCAATATCCAACACAGGTGTTTTTTTTTTTTTTTTTTAAGGTTTTGTTTATTTATTTGAGAGAGAGAATGCAAGAGAGAGAACAAGCATGGGGAGGGGCAGAGGGAGAGGGACAAGCAGGGAGCACAGTGTGGGGCTCGATCCTAGAACCCTGGGATCCTGACCTGAGCCTAAGGCAGATGCTTAACTGACTGAGCCACCCGGGCGCCCCTCCAGCACAGTTTTAAGTGCTACAATTTCTGTCAACACAATTGTATTTATATGTGTGTGACTGAACACAGAAGAGATTCGAAGGTCCATGTGGCCACACTTTGTTCACGTACGTATCCTCATCGCATGGTGTATGGCCTGGTGTGTAGCAGGCACTCTGTAAATATTTGTTGAATAAGTGAACAAAATGGATTCCTATTCAATATAGTTTCATAAATGGGAAGGTAGAGCTTTTTATTGCTGGTCACACTCTCCCACACGTATCTTCGGTGATAAGAGAAATAGCTTGCATAGTAAGAATTGATCATAAAGTGGCTAGATTTTGTCCTCAAGCCTGTGCTTCTGCTTCCCTGTGCTTTCTAGGTCCCAAAGAAGAGGACGAGAAGGCGTCAGTCTCTGCAGTGGAGCAGACAGCCGTTCTTCAGGAGGCGGTCAGTCAGGATGTGCCTCCGGAGCTCGTCGTCCCCCCCGCCGCCTGTGAGCCCCACACGGAACCAGACGAGAGGCCAGCAGCCACGAACTGTGAGGTGAATGATGTGGAGGAAGAGGAGGAAGAGGACGAGCTGGAGGAAGAGGACGAGCTGGAGGAAGATGGGGAGGAAGAAGCTGACATGCCAAATGAAAGTTCTGTGAAAGAGCCAGAAATACGATGTGATGAGAAGCTGGAAGATTTACTAGAAGAACCAAAACATGTGTCAAAAGAAACGCTTGCAGGCTCTCTGGAGGTTCCACCTGTTTCCAGAACTCCCAAAATGAAAGAAGAGGCCAATGGCGACATCTTTGAGACGTTTCTGTTCCCGTGTCAGCACTGTGAGAGGAAGTTCACGACCAAGCAGGGGCTCGAGCGCCACACGCACATCCACATGTCCACAGTCAATCATGCTTTCAAGTGCAAGTACTGCGGGAAGGCATTCGGCACGCAGATCAACAGGAGGCGGCACGAGCGGCGCCACGAGGCGGGGCTGAAGCGCAAGCCTGGGCCCGCGCTGCAGCCGCCCGTCGACCCGGCAGACGGCAGAGCCCCCGGAGACCGCGCCGCCGCCGCGCATGGCTCGCCGCCCTCCGGCCTCGGGCAGGACTCTCTGCTTTCGCATTCAGAGAAGGCCCCCCTGGAAGCGGTCAGTTCTTCTGTTGTAGAGGAGAACGGGGACGTTAAACAGCTGCATCCGTGCAAGTACTGTAAGAAGGTGTTCGGAACGCATACGAATATGAGACGGCATCAGCGTAGAGTGCACGAGCGCCATCTGCTCCCCAAGGGCGTGCGGCGGAAAGGGGGCCTCCTGGAGGAGCCACGCCTGCCCGCGGAGCAGGCCCCGCCCGCCCAGAGTGTCTACGTGCCCAGCACGGAGCCAGAGGAGGACGGGGAGGCAGAGGACGTGTACATCATGGATATCTCCAGCAACATCTCGGAAAACCTAAAGTTCTATATTGATGGCAAAATTCAGACCAGCAGCAGCACGAGTAACTGTGACGTCATCGAGATGGAGTCCAGCTCGGCCGACTTGTATGGGATCAATTGTCTGCTTACTCCAGTTACGGTGGAGATCACCCAAAATGTAAAGACCACGCAGGCCGCCATAGCAGATGATCTTCCTAAAGAGCCTTCCAGCGGCACGAACAGCGAGTCCAAGAAACGGAGAACCGCGAGTCCTCCCGCGCTACCTAAAATCAAAGCGGAGACGGAGCCTGAGCCCTCGGTGCCCTCGTGTTCCTTACTGCCTCTCAGCATATCCACGTCAGAGGCAGTGTCTTTCCACAAAGAAAAAAGTGTGTACTTGTCATCGAAGCTCAAACAACTCCTTCAGACCCAGGACAAGCTAACTCCTGCAGGCATTTCAGCGACCGAAATACCGAAGTTAGGGCCCGTTTGTGTGTCCGCTCCCGCGTCCATGCTCCCCGTGACCTCGAGTCGGTTTAAGCGGCGGACCAGTTCTCCTCCCAGTTCCCCACAACACAGTCCTGCCCTTCGAGACTTTGGAAAGCAAAGCGAAGGCAAAGCAGCGTGGACTGATGGAGTTCTAGGTTCCAAAAAGCCCAAATTAGAAAGTCATAGCAACTCACCCGCGTGGAGTTTATCTGGGAGAGAGGAGAGAGAAGCTGTGAGCCCGCCATGCTTTGACGAATATAAAGTATCTAAGGAGTGGGCAGCCAGTTCTACTTTCAGCAATGTGTGCAACCAGCAGCCACTGGATTTATCCAGCAGTGTCAAACAGAAGGCTGAGGGCACAGGCAAGACTCCGGTCCAGTGGGAATCTGTATTAGATCTCAGTGTGCATAAGAAGCCTTGTAGTGACTCTGAAGGCAAGGAGTTCAAAGAAAACCATCTGGTACAGCCAGCCTGCAGTGCTGTAAAGAAAAAGAAACCAACTACCTGCATGCTGCAGAAGGTTCTTCTCAATGAGTACAATGGCCTCGACTTACCTGTAGAGAGCACTGCAGATGTGACCCGGAGCCCGAGTCCTTGTCAGTCCCTGGACCCCCAGCCAGACGCTGGCCTTGGCCCAGACTCCAGTTCATCGGCCCCTGTGGCTGAGTCCCCACCCGATGTCTCTCCTTCCTCGCCTGCCCTACAGACCTCTTCCCTTTCTTCTGGGCAATTGCCTCCTCTCTTGATCCCAACACACCCCTCTTCCCCCCCAGCCTGTCCTCCCGTGTTGACTGTTGCTACACCACCGCCTCCACTCCTTCCTACTGTCCCTCTTCCGGTCCCCTCTTCCGAGGCATCTCCCTGTCTGTGTCCCTCTCCGCTCTCGAATGCCACCGTGCAGTCCCCGCTTCCCATTCTCTCCCCTACGGTGTCTCCGTCACCGTCTCCCATCCCTTCCGTGGAGCCGCTCACGTCTGCTGCTTCGCCCGGACCCCCGACCCTTTCCTCGTCTTCTTCCTCGTCTTCTTCCTTCTCCTCTCCGTCTTCCTCCTCTTCCCCCTCGCCGCCACCGCTCTCAGCCGTCTCCTCTGTTGTTTCCTCTGGGGATAATCTGGAAGCTTCTCTGCCCATGATAACTTTCAAGCAGGAGGAACTAGAGAATGATGATCTGAAACCCAGGGAAGAACTCCAGTCTGCAGTTGAACAGGAGATTGTTCAGGAAACATTCAACAAAAACTTCGTCTGCAATGTCTGTGAATCACCTTTTCTTTCCATTAAAGATCTAACCAAACATTTATCTGTCCATGCTGAAGAATGGCCCTTCAAATGTGAATTTTGTGTGCAGCTCTTTAAGGCTAAAACTGATCTGTCAGAACATCGCTTTTTGCTTCATGGAGTTGGGAATATCTTTGTGTGTTCAGTTTGTAAAAAGGAATTTGCTTTCTTGTGCAATTTGCAGCAGCACCAGCGAGATCTCCACCCAGACAAGGTGTGCACCCACCATGAGTTTGAAAGTGGCACCCTGAGGCCCCAGAACTTCACCGATCCCAGCAAGGCCCATAGAGAGCATATGCAGAGTTTGCCAGAAGATCCTTTAGAAGCGTCGAAAGAAGAAGAAGAGCTAAATGATTCCTCCGAAGAGCTTTACACAACCATAAAAATAATGGCTTCTGGCATAAAGACGAAAGACCCAGATGTCCGACTGGGCCTCAATCAGCATTACCCGAGCTTTAAACCGCCCCCATTTCAGTACCATCACCGAAACCCCATGGGCATTGGCGTGACGGCCACAAATTTCACGACACACAATATCCCACAGACGTTCACCACTGCCATTCGCTGCACAAAGTGCGGGAAGGGTGTTGACAACATGCCGGAGTTACACAAACACATCCTGGCGTGTGCTTCTGCCAGTGACAAGAAGAGGTATACCCCTAAGAAAAACCCAGTCCCCTTGAAACAGACTGTACAGCCCAAAAACGGTGTGGTGGTTCTAGAGAACTCCGGGAAGAACGCCTTCAGACGGATGGGACAGCCCAAAAGACTGAACTTTAGCGTCGAGCTCAGCAAGATGTCCTCGAACAAGCTCAAACTAAACGCGCTGAAGAAAAAAAACCAGCTTGTCCAGAAAGCAATCCTTCAGAAGAACAAATCTGCGAAGCAGAAGGCCGACTTGAACGCCGCCTGTGAGCCGGCCTCACACGTCTGCCCGCACTGCCGCAGGGAGTTCACGTACGTCGGGAGCCTCAACAAGCACGCCGCCTTCAGCTGTCCCAAAAAGCCGCGCTCTCCTGCCAGAAAAAACGTTGCCCACTCCTCCAAGAAAGGCGGGCACGCTTCCCCTGCAGGGAGCGACAAAAACAGCAGCGGCCACCGGCGGCGCACGGCGGACGCGGAGATCAAGATGCAAAGCATGCAGGCTCCTCTGGGCAAGACCAGAGCGCGCAGCTCGGGCCCCGCTCCCGTGCCGCTGCCCTCCTCGTCCTTCAGGTCCAAGCAGAATGTCAAATTCGCGGCTTCGGTCAAGGCCAAAAAGCCAAGCTCCTCCTTAAGGAACTCGAGCCCAATGAGAATGGCGAGAATAACTCACGTCGAGGGGAAAAAGCCCAAAGCGGTGGCCAAGAACCATTCTGCCCAGCTCGCCAGCAAGACGCCCCGGGGCCTGCACGTGCGGGTTCAGAAGAGCAAGGCCGTCCTGCAGAGCAAAGCCGCTTTGGCCAGTAAGAAAAGAACAGACCGGTTCAATGTAAAGTCTCGAGAACGGAGCGGGGGGCCGGTCACCCGAAGCCTCCAGCTGGCGGCCGCTGCCGACCCGGGGGACGGCAGGAGGGAGGACAGCGGTGGCAAGCAGGAGCTGAAGGACTTCAGGTAAGCCGAGTCTTCCAGGGCCAGAGGAAGTCCGAGCTGACGAGCGCGGGGGGGAAAGACGGTTGGAAGAACACCATATTCTTGCCCAATGGCTATTTTTTCCTTTTTTCCTGTAGAATTTTGACATAAGCATTTAAAGGAAGTAGCTGTTGGTTCAGTTGGAGGCACGAAGAAGGGTCACGGCTTTGGCTGCCTCAGACCTGAATTCCCAGCTTTTGTGTCAGACCTAGGACTCACCGAGTGGTACCGTTTCTTTATTAGGGCCGGTTGTGAATTGAATTTAAAACCATGAAAGAGCTCCCAAAAGTACCCTATTATGAAAAGATGAAATTCTCTCACACTTCCTTCATATCTTGGGTAATATCTCATGTCACTTTGTATTATTTCCGGATCATAGATCATTGCTCATGGTTACGGTTGGATCACCGAAGTTCGTTGAAACCACATTGCAATCTTGTTTAATATTTCTGTGACTGGAGCATAGTTATAGTAATTGAGCATGCTTTTATTATTCATGCTTTCTTGTATTGTGTTGTAATTTGAAAAAATTGCCTCACTGGTTAAAACAAACACCCAACACCGGACTCTCTTTTGAGATGCCTTATTCCACACACACACCCCGCCCGCCCCCCCCCCAACCAACCCACTCCTGTCTCCAGACATAGGACAAGAAACAGGCCAGATTCTGAAGAAAGGAGAGGAGGGAGCGCTGAGAGCCTTGCAGTGGGGGCAGAGTCTGGCAGGTCCCTCGGACAGGTGTGGCAGCCCAGGGCAGGTCGGCCCCATGTGTCAGCAGCGCCTTTGTTCCCCCAGTAATGGCGGAAGACTTCATCTTAGGTTGGAGGTGATTTCACTGTTCTATTCTGTGTCCTCCCTGTATTAAGAACTGTTCTCAGTGACACATTAAAAACACAGGGCAATAGTTAAATATGTCATACTGACTTTTCAGATTTTCCAAGTTAACTCAAGTAACCCGAATTGACGTTGTGTTTTTGGAATCCCTGTTGCCTGGATAATGCCTCCAGGTGAATCCTGTGTGAAATAGTCAACATCAGATAGAATTTCTGCAAAATATTTTAAAATCTTGTCCTTTCATAGTGATGAGCTGCTCGGCTCTAGGCTTTCTTGGCTGTAACTTTCAGTGTCTGAAAACTCTCTGGTGTTTCAGGCAAACCATTAGAATGAGTTCTGGGGAGTGACTGCCATTTTGGAGAGGTCACGAGGACTCAGGTGCTGTTATCACTGCACAGTTGATGAGTGGAGTTCTCGGTGCTGGTGTGCCTTAAGTCGTGGCTAAAGAAAGATGTAGAGAAGGGTCATTGGCCAAGGCTGATTGGAATGATTTACCGTAGGAACGAAGGGTCACATTTTTAAGAAGCGACTTTCGTGAGTGAACTAAGTAATCCGTCACGGTAGTTCCAATTCAGCATCTGGTCTCTGGCCATGGCATATGCATTAATATAGCATCTTGGAGCTTAGCCCTGGTGAAAATGCACACCTATGTATCAGCTGTTCAAGCTGCCTGCCTGTGGCAGTTTAACTGTGTACCTGTTTGTACCCCGTCTGTGTTCTGGAAGTTCCACAACAACAGGATGTTCTTGAACCGAGTCCTTTTCAAGGTTAAAGAACCAGAAAATGCCATTATTTTCACTGACTGTACTAAAAAACATCTCCCGGGTGGTTGATGCTTTAGAATGTACTGTGTGCATCCCTTTTTGTCTGCAGTGTTACCTGAAAGAATCACTTATTTTGTACTGGATCCCATTTATACGATTCAAGGGTGAGGTTATGAAAAATTAAAGTACTATAAAGATAAACTCTCTTGAGTAACTATACATGTATGAAGTTCATTCACTTGGCCTCTTACTCATCCAGTGCTTTTTGACGAACCCTGAAAACTGCAAAGGACCAAAGTGCCTAATAAAATTGTGTCTCTCTTCTTTGCTCCAGTTAATCTTAATTATTTTGCTTTATTTGGTAGTTAACAGAGGGTTCCATTGCTGGAATGCATTTGGCCTAAAAGCAAGCACTGAAGAGTCTGATAAGAAGACACTGCCATTGTTTCTAACGGGTAGATGGCGGCAGCAGGCGTCCCCTCCCCGGTGGCAGGAGTCTCTGGCACTGTGTACTGTGGGCACAGCTGAATGAAGGACGTGTGTCCTACACTTGGGGGGGGCGTGCTGCTTAGAGGTGACCACAAATTCGTGAAGTATTTTTGGCAAGTGAAAAAAACAACACGTTCCGTAGGACATCATAGTTTAATTATCTGGACAGAAGAGTGGGCATTTCTTCCAAGAGTTTGGTGTGGTCTTCTTAGCACCTTGTCGTGCATTTGCTATAAAACTGGGATTCCTAAGCTCTGGCCTCCGGAAGGTGGGTGGGGGGATGGTCATCACTGTCCAGCCCAGGGCTCTTAGAAAGCCGGCCTCATCCTCCCTCCATGTTGGGTGTGTTACACTGGAAAGGAATTGTTTTAGGTGTAGTCTTCATCCCTTCTCAGTATATTTCTGCTTGTAAATTTTATTCGGGGCTGATTTCATGGCGCATGTTTAGGAGGAGTTGCTTTGCCTTTGTTTTTTCAGTGATTTTGCTTTACTTAGCCCATTGCGTATTCACGGACTTACACCGAACTGGCCGCACATCCTTTTCCTGTGTGTCTCAGCCTGACAGACTGTGATTCAGAGCTAGTCCCCAGCACTCAGACATTTTAACATTTGAATGCCAGTTGAGGATTCCACAGTTTCTCAAGCCATGTGAATGAAGTCGGAGTTTCCCATTGAATGCTGAGGGCTCAGCAGAATTTGCCAGTTGGTCATTTCCTGGAGCACAAGACATTGTGCCAGTCGGGGTGTAAAAAAGACCCGTGTTCCAAATCCTCCTCTTAGGACAGGGCAGCAGAGGACACCGGGCATACCGCCCATCTTTAGATTGTCCCGGGACAGCTGTCAACCCAGTGGACCCTACCCTTTGTTGGGCTCACCTCACATGGTCAGTGGCCAGAGCCCACCTGCATGTTGTGGGACTGGAGTTAGATCTCTTGCTGAGGGCTCATTTCCACCTGCTGTAAGAGGGAGGAAAGACCAGGAAAGAGATAGCCGTCTTTGGTCTTTGTAAATTTCGAGGTGTTCTTAACATTCTTCAATGCTTCTTTTAGAGCAGCTTAACAAAATACTGTGTTCCCGTTAAACACTTAAAGATGGAGCAACATGAGATATACCGGACCATGTTTTCCTGTTGGCCACCGTGATGCTAAGTTTTCACATACCTGTCTCTGCCACAGACCACTCCAAAGAGACCTGCTCGTGGTCCTTCCCAGCCTCTCTCGAGTAGGATACCCAAGTTCCTGTGCACCTTCAGAGTCCTTCTGTTGTTGTTCATAACGACATTTGTTGAACAGTCTACGTACTGTTCCGTTAACACAGTCAGGTCATGTCAGGTGATGTTGCCATTCATCTTCAGTTTCCTTGTTTTCTAGGAGCTTCCTGTATGTAGAAAAGCCCCCCAGACAAAGCAAACCTTAATTGACTAAATAAAGATATTGCATGCTCAACTTAGGATAAGCACTACGGCCAAGGATACGAGATCTACCACGCTTGCAAGACCAGTTGAAGCTGACTCAAATATCCTCACACACGACTGACTGTCGGCAGGCTTCTTGCTGCCCCGGTTAGGGTCGGGTCTCCGTTGCTTTGCCAGAGCCCAGCGCGTGCACTGGGCTCCCAGACAATCGGGGTACAAGGAGGAGGGCATGTCGCCACGGCGCTGGGGGCTCAGATCTGAGCGCAGCCCTGGGTCTTGGCACACAGGAGAGAAAGGAATGATTGGAACTTAACCTTGCAGAGCAAGTTCTGGTTTATGAGTAGTACTCTGTAGATTTCAGGGACAACAAATTCTGATGCACTCATTCTAAAATGCTTCGGTCACACACCAGCTCTTGATGCCTTTCTTTTAAATGAGTTATATACAGAGAGGCATTTAGCTTCTCTCAGCTTGTTTGTTCTTTTTCTGTTTTTTTTTTTTTTTTTTTTAATATATATCACAAGCAGATTGCCAGCATAATGGAGAGGAAACCGGATTGGATATGGATTTTTTTTTTTTTTTTTAAATGCTTCTTCCAGTGTCATGTTCATATATCCAGATGGACATTATCCTCTCAGATGATTATCTGGCACTAATTTATAACTATTATATTATTGGAGACTATGTAGCAATATATATGCAGCCAGGATGCACCCCAGGCCTCTACAGATGTATGTCTACATGTAAGTATAAATGAATTTACATGCCAGGTTTTACACTTCCGTCTCTAAAAGAGAGCAAAAAATCCACAAATTGGCCTCGTCCTGAGTGGATGTGTAAGTGTTGTTTCTCTGTGCGTTCTATGCCTTCCCCTTAATTGATGACTGAGGTGGTGGAAAATGGCTTTTATTCATGTTGTTTTTTGTTCTCAACTTTAAAAGTAATCTACCTCTGAAAATGTGTAGTTTGATGCTTGTTTGGTGAATTTGTGCCACTTTAACCCTTTCGCGACCATTCCCATTTTGTTACGTTTCTGTTATGGGGACTTTTATGTTGAAATTTTGTACAAAGCATTTGTAGCAGTTTAAAAATAAAATATTTAAAATTATTTAAATTGTTTTGGACACTTCAATTGTATTATATGTGATTTACATTTTACATTTTTGTTGGAGTTGTTAATCTGGAGAGTGTTTTTGTATTGAAGTTTGCTGTTAGTTATTTTATTCTTTCTTGTTGGAGAGTGATATAAAAGACTATTCTAATGAAAACATTAAAATTTACAATTTGACATACAAAAGGGGTTGTCCGTTGATTTTAACCAATGTAGCTTTGAGAGAGAGAGAGAGAGGGAGGGGGGTTCATTACAGACAGGTGTGCCCTTTGCTCTTCTTCCCCTTCTGGTATGAAAGAAATCATCAGAGCTTGTCAGATGTCTAAGAAGTGTTTTTATGCTATTGCTAGCAAGCACTTAATAACTAGAGGGAATTCAAGTGATACGTTTTATATAATTGTAACCAATAAAAACACTTTCTAAACCCTTGTGAAAGGATTGCTTTTGTACATCCTCGGGAGGAAGAGGAAGGGGCCGCAGGAGCGGTCGGGGGCCGCCCTCGGTAGGAAGTGGCGGCACGTAGAGTCCACCCAGACCTCTCTTCGCTCGTTCCTATTTGGCATTCACCGAATGTGGGTCACACTGCTTATATCCCAACGAGAGGGTAGACATGCAATCGGGACAGTGGTGCTGAGAAGTACCTTGTGAACTTACTTTGCTAAGAGGGAAATAAAGAATTTCATGTGTGGGGTCTCGGCTTCCTCTGTGCTTGTTAACAGTTCACTTTGGGGTTCTTTCTTTTTAAGAATTCCCGGAAGAATGAAACCAGTTGTAACGTTTGTATTAAGCTTATATGGAATTGCTGTGTGTGTGTGTGTGTGTTTTAATTAAAAACGATCGAATACAAGCAGTTTCATAATGTCTTCCACTGCAGCACTTGCTGTTCTCATACTTTCTTCCTTTCTCTGCGTGTTACTGCACCTGAGGGCACAGTGGTGAAGCTGAAGGTGTGATCAGCCTCCCTTGGCCAGATGGTCCCGTCCCGTCTCTGGCTTATGGTCCTTATGGTACTCTGCTGTTACAGAAACCCAGGGGAGGAGGCAGGCGTTGGAGGAGGTTGAGGGCTTGATGGAGCTTCAGAACGGCTTTCAGAATGCCTTGTTTTAAATGTCCTGCTCAACTCACCCAGTGCCCTGTTGATGAGTTGGGCCTTGTGCCTTGTGAACTTGAGCACTGGGCTGGGAAGGAGAAGTGGGTTTCCATTGTGGCCCGGGTGCTCGCCATTCATCCATCCCTCCATGTGCCAGTGAACAGGCATCTGATGGGTGCCCTCTGTGTCCCTGCTGTGGGTGGCTTCACCTTGGGCAAGTTCTTTTACTTTCTGGATCTTCGTTCCCAATCTGGTTAGCAGGGAATGGGCTAGATAGTCTCTGAGTTTTCCTTCCAGAAGGAGGTCTTTTTTACTGGGTTTGGTTACTCACAGACTATCTCACTGGACTGAAGGGGCAGGGCCAGGTCTGGCTCCGTGGGACCCGGGTGCTGACAGCAATGCCTGAGCGTGACAGGCACGCGGACATTGACTCAGTGGAAGAGTCCCCAAGAAGTCCAGTAACTCCCACCCCACCAGGAACAGGCTGCCCCCGGGCTGGTTGCTTTTCCTCTTCATGGAGTCAAACATTTTAAAAAATTCAAAAGGCTAGTAATTGAAGCCTTACGTTTCTGCTCTTTTAAAGCACCTCTCACTGTTTTTGATTACAAACCCTTCTCTGGGCTGGCTGTTTTAATCTGGTTGATTCAGGTGCTTCTAGCAAGATGTTGTACAGAATCACATGAATTTATCGTGCACCCACCATATACCAGGGCTGTGTTCGGGAGCCTAGGTTACGTAAGTGGACCAAAATCCCGGCACTTGTGGAACTTACATTTGCTCGGTGGTCTCTCCTATTTATACTTCCTATTGAAAACGTCGTCACTCTGTCACGGTTCTCCAAAAGCTGGGTGGTCAAGAAGATGTCTCTGGTTTCTTCTTTGAGGGTAGATATCTAGAGGACTGCCATCTTTTAATACTTAGGTTAAAGTGACCATACTAAAATGATAGCTCATTTCCTGCATTTGATACTTAGGTGGATTTTGATTTGCTATCAAACCTCCAAATGGATTGACTTATATCCATAAAAGAAGTGTAAGTGGCACTTGACCTTGAAAGTGGATTACAGTGCAGGTGAGTGAGAGAAAGGCTGCCTTGGATACCAAGGCCACATTTAAAGACCCGGCTGATGGTTAGAGGAAGCGGTTTGCCATTTGTCACATTTTCGGAGACCCGGTGGCCTGTGGCCTCTTCCCTACCTGGTGGCACCAGCCCTGCTGCTCCCACTTGGGCATCTCATCTTTCAGTGACTGTCCTCCTAAAGCACCATTGAAGGGTGTATTCTAGAGCAGAGAGAGAGAGATCGAGTCGTCTTGAGAGACTGCAGGGCACCTGGCAGTGACTGGCATGCTGGTCGGGGGCAGGCAAGGCTGTCAGAAGACGAGCCACAGCCCTGCCCTCTCGTGCAGTGGCGCTCCGACAACCCAGAGAGGTACTAAGCTACCAGCTCCAAAGCCCTACAACCAGCCATTTAAATTAGATGGTGGGCGGGGCCTGGGTAGCCTATAGTTTTAAGCCCCAGGTAATGTCCGTGCATGTTGCAGACTTCCTGAAGTGAGGTGGGAGAAATGACAACGAATATGTGTGGCTCTTCATTGCTCAAGCACTCGTGTGTTCCCTGTGTGCCCCATTTTTCTGAAGGCGGGAGCGAGAGGTGACCTGGGAGGTGGGGAGTAAGGGACTATTCTGAAGCCAGGCTTGAACCCTGGGCTGTAGAAAAGCATGTGTACTTTATGGAAAGAAGAGATGATAGGCCTTGAGGGGAAGAGGAAGGCTGTCCAGTTGTGCAGTTTCTTAGCCAGTATTCTAAGGTCACAGCCCCTGTTGGGTCCCTCTGTCCGGGTGCCTGGACTTTTTTCTGGGAGTTTGCCTACAAGATGCAGGACCTTTAAGTACACAGTGCCAGGAGATAAAAGATAATAGTAGGCGCGAGGTCCAGATTGATGGGCATGATGACCTCCATATTACTGTTAAAATTCTTTTTAGACAAAATGAAAGCAGTGTCAAAAAAAAAAAAAAGATTGAATGGAACAAAGCTTGCGGTTTGAGGAGGTGCGACAAAGGGGAAAATGTAAACTACTCATTGACCCATCCTTTGGGGCCCTGTGGCCCAGTCTCCTGTTCGGGACCGCCCAGGCTTCCCTGCTGTATACCCCCCCCCCCCCCCCCGCGGTCCCGCTTCCAACCGCATGGTGCACTCCAGCTCTTCCTTCCGCCTCCCGCCCCTGGGCCGCTTCCTCTCCAAGTGGTTTTGGAAACTACCTAATAAGCCTCGTTAAGTTGGATACAGCTTTCTAGTGCTTTCTGTGCGTGAGGGACTGTGCTAAGCATCTTTCAGACTTGACTCGACAGTAACACCTTGAAGTTGGTACTGAGCGCAGATGGGGAAACAGATCCTGGCAGGGGGGTGATTTTGTTCAGAGGTCCTACCACTCTCAGCAAGTTGGGATTTGAGCTGCCTCCAAGCTACGCCATTCTGTTGATCATTTTTTATAGTTCTGTATATTTCTTAAAGCTTCATTTCCTCTGAGTGTAGAATACAGGCCTTGATACCTTCTCTACTCAGGGCTTTTCGGCTTAGTGAACAAGTAGAATCATCACGGTGGGTTGCGAGTCTTCCTGGTGCAACCAGAGCGCAGATGATCAGGAGCTGCCCCCGAACCCCCGTGTCCAGCCTCACTCTGGCCGTGGAATATGCCTCTGCCTGCCGTAGACCTTGCAGCTCTGACAGGCTTTATGGGTCAGTCTGCTTCGTCAAGGAAAATCTGCTTAATAGAAACCAAGCTCGTTGTAGTAATATCCTTTGATTTTGAAAGTGGTCCTAAGGATGGGGCCTGGGGGTCATCAGGAGTCCTCCTCAGATGTCACTTGAGAACCTTGCCCTGTCGGGCATTAGCCCAGAAGGATAGTTGATCCAGGCTTGCCTTCCCACCTCAGCCCAGTGCAGAGCAAAGGGTTACGTTTCTGCCGGTAGTTATTTTTGAACGATAGGATTAGAGCCTGGAGGGTATATGTAGGTTTTATTTACTTTCTGGATTAAGAATAAGAATTGGGGAAAACCGTCATGCTCTGCATTAAATTACTTGCAGTTGCAAAAATGATGTTCCGTCGTGAGCCACGAAGATGGTCTTGGAGATACTTTTATAAGAGAAAACTTAATGGGGCGCCTGGGTGGCTCAGTTGGTTAAGCGCTGCCTTCGGCTCAGGTCATGATCCTGGAGTCCCCGGATCGAGTCCCGTATCGGGTTCCCTGCTCGGCGGGGAGTCTGCTTCTCCCTCTGACCCTCCCCTCTCATGTGCTCGCTCTCTCTCATTCTCTCTCTCAAATAAATAAAATCTTAAAAAAAAAAAAAAAAGAAAACTTGCTGAACTGTTGGGATAATAGCATTTGTACATGCTTCTGTCTTCTGCCTCACTTGGACCAGCTGGATTCCCTTTCAGCTGCCTCGTATAGGAAGTGACCCGAAATTGAGGCGATGTTCCAGAAAACGTAAAATATTTTATGGAAGAAGTTAGTGCCTAAATGTGCCTCCCCGTGTCCAGCTAGTCACCCACTGCAGGAAGCCAGACAAAGCACCCGTCCGATGAGGGGGACATTTCACTGATGAGCGAAAGCTACGGATGGATTTTGAAGCACAGGTTTATGCCCTGAGTCAGAACACATTTAAGCGAGGCGTTTTTCCGTATCTGTATCCATCTGTGGTTGGGCAGGCACCTGTGGTATGATCTGGAATTGTGCTTGGATAACTAGCAAGTCTTAGTGTGAAATCTAAATGTAAATTTTAAATAGGAATCATTAAAAAAAGACCCGGCATCTGTTGTTGTACAGGTAAGTTAATAACCAAAGGGGATTTAGGCCTTAGGATACAGTTGTGGCGATTTTAATTTTTAATTTAAAACTAAGAATTTCCGTTTAAGATAATTGTGTTAGTTTTAGTATTTAATAATTGCCCAGAATATACTATTTTAATATTCTCTGTTGGAATGGAGTTGAAACTCATACGGATTCGATTTTCCCTTGCAGTAACGTTCTCCTCTCACTTGCTTTTTTTTTTTTTTTTAAGATTTTATTTATTTATTTGACAGAGAGAGACACAGTGAGAGAGGGAACACAAGCAGGGGGAGCGGGAGAGGGAGAAGCAGGCCTCCCGCCGAGCAGGGAGCCCGATGCGGGGCTCGATCCCAGGACCCCGGGATCATGACCTGAGCCGAAGGCAGACGCTTAACAACTGAGCCACCCAGGCGCCCCTAGTTATTGTTAATTATTGGTTATGTGATACCTAGAAGAGAGTAATGCCTCAATAAATGGTGGATATTATAACATTGTATTATTATTTATCAATTCTCTTTATTTTTTAAAAAAGATTTACTTACTCATTTGAGATAGAGGGAGAGTGAGAGAGAGAGAGAGCTCGCATGGGGGGTCCGGGGGAGGGGCAGAGGGAGAGGGAGAAGCAGGCTTCCCGCGGAGCAGGGAGCCCGATGCAGGGCTCGATCCCAGGACCCTGGGATCATGACCTGAGCCGAAGGCAGACGCTTAATGACTGAGCCACCCAGGCGCCCCTCACTTGCTTTTTATAATCACATCCGAACCTTGCCATCCTGGCTCGAGTTCAGGAACATTTTCAGATGGCTTCTATTTCCAAGCTATTATTGGACTTGGGAATTTAGGCACATTCTCCTGTAGAGTTTCAGTGGGTCGGCCATTCAGAAGACCTCTTTAATGGCCCGTATGGGTCATGAAGGCGTCGGGCTGCAGGTCTGATGGACTCTGCCTGTGCCCTGGGCCCTGAGAGGGCCCTGGGGTGTAGCTGGCCACCTCGGGGGGGAGCGGGGGGTGGGGCAGTGCTCTTGGCCGAGTCGGAGTGCGGGTCCGGGATGTTCTGAGTGCTTTGCAGGGCTTACCTGCCCTCAAGCTCTCCCAGCACGTGAGGGAGATGGCATTCTCATGTACAGTTAACATCGACCAAATGTGAGGGGCATCGGCACCTGGATTATGTCCCAGAGCTGCAAGTGGAGCCCACAAAGCGGCCATGTGATTCCAGTCTCTTCACCACAGTGACCCCACCCGCTTCATGTGCCCCTCGGTTTTGCACAGCTGTGGTGTCTCCCAAATGACCAATGGTGATGTCATCGCCCCAAGGGGGGTTTGTTGCAGAGGTTGTATAATACAGTGGGAATAAACATTGGCCTTGAGCCCTTGTGCGCTGGGTCTTATCCCTCCTGAGTACCACTTGTAACAGGTGGGCCTGCTGCTGGCTGAGCCTCGGCCGCCTCGCCTGCAGGTGGCTGTATCCCAGGAGGTGGGCTGTGTGCTTAGTGTAAGGGTTCAGTAGCTGACAGCTCTGGTGGTGGTGGTGGTTTCTCCCCGCCCCACGAAGGAGGCCAATGGCCTGGTAGCCATCCTGGGTGGAAGGGGCGGGACTTGTGTGATGATGATCCTTGTGGAACTTTTGGAGAGGCTTCTGAAGAAACTGCTTGTGCTTTTATTTTATTTGATGGATTTATTTATTTAAAAATTTACTTATTTGGGGCACGGGGAGAGGGAGAGAGAGATTCTTAAGCAGGCTCCACACGCTCAGCACCGAGCCCGACGTGGGGATCAATCTCAGGACCCTGAGATCACAACCTGAGCTGAAACCAAGAGTCGGACACTTAACTGATTGAGCCACTCAGGCAACACCTCCCCCACACTTACTTTTTTTTTTTTTTTTTTTAAGATTTATATATTTGAGACTGAGAGCTGCTCATGCTTTTAAAGGCTGGGGAAGAAAAGGATTCCTTTATGGCAGCTGACAAACATCAGTCCTATTAGTTTCCCAGAACAGATGGTTACTACCTTTGATGAGATTAGAACTTTTGTCAGAATTTTAGAAACTGGGCGGGCTCCTTCCCTCCATCGGGGTGCACCCTGGCCTCTCGAGAGCCCCTCATGGGAGCAGTGTGGGCCCATGTAGGGCTTCAGCCTAGGGTGGCCAGCCATGACCACGCAAGAATGGAATTCAAGGTTCAGAACTTTACGATGGCCTCTGGCCTTCCATGAGGAGTAGTGTGGTGCAGGCCAGTGGTCTGGTTTTGAGGTTTCACTGTGATTTCATTGCAGGTAGTGGAATGTAGGTAAGGGCGTTGATTGGCTTTGGACCTGGAGCTGCTGAGCACCTGTCACCTCCTCCAAGAAGCCTTCCCTGACCATCTAATTGGACATACTGCCCTTGGCCCTCTCCATCTCCTTACTCTGCACTACTGTTCTTGGGGGGGCACTTAACTCTCCTGTATACATTCTGTTACCGCTTCGTCACGGGTGTTTACTAGAATGAACATTCTGCCTTGGAGGAAGGACCTTTGTGGTGTTCACCGTTGCATTTCCAGCATCTGCAGCACTGTGCCTGGCATGTAGTATCTGCTGAATAAATACTTGTTGACTGAATAAAATACTTGAATCCTGGCTTTATTACTTAACCAGCTCTGTAACCTTGGACAAATGACTTAAGTGCTCTGAGCCCCGGTTTTCCTTTCTGCAAAATGGCGATAGTGATCCGATGGTTGTGAAGACAACTGTGAGCCTGCGAGGACCACAGAAGCCGCCTGCCGTAGGAAGGGGCAGTAGCTGGAACATTCCCTCGTCGTGCCCTGCCTCTGCCCAGAGAGAAAGCTCTCCGGTGGTGAGGAGCTGCCGGTCCTGCCGCCACCGACCCCTGGGCCTTTGCTGCGTCTGAGCCAGGCCGGAGCTGCTTCCTTTCTACATCAGGCACTCCCACGTCAGAAAGAGAAGGAGCTATCAAGCAGGAAAACCGTTTTTCTTTTCCTTTTTTTGTTTTTAAAGATTTTATTTACTTATTTGACAGACACAGCAAGAGAGGGAACACAAGCAGGAGGAGTGGGAGAGGTAGAAGTAGGCTTCCTGCCCAGCAGCCCGATGCGGGGCTCGATCCCAGGACACTGGGACCATGACCTGAGCCGAAGGCAGACGCTTAATGACTGAGCCACTCAGCCGCCCCAAGGAAAACCGTTTTTCGAATCAGGGTGAAGGGAAAAGCGGATTGTGATTTTGTCACCTCTTCACGTAACGTTATTTTTAAATTTTTTAAACTTTTAAAAGCCAGGTTCAGCAGAACACTTTCATTAGCTCTGTAAAATGAAAACCCAACCAAGGAACCCCAGTTCATTGAAATAATAATGTAAGAATTATCGCTGTTAACCTTAAAAGTGCTTGCTAGCCAGTGTTTTCAAGGCTTTTCACAAATTCTCCCATGGGATCATTACGACGGCTCTACGAAGTCAGTCCTTTTGTGTTCTCCATTTTACAAGTGGGGACCCTTGGCCCAGAGAGGTGAGGCCGTTTGCTCGAGGGCAGGGCAGTGAGGCTCCATTTCCGTCAGGAGTCTGTTCTCCCTCCTCCCTGCAGGGCCGGGAGTGAAGCCCCGTCCCTCCCGCTTCTTCCTCCAATGGCCTGTCCTTTAAGAAGCGGGGAGGACACTTGCCTTATTAGTCCGCAGCTGCCCACGCGTCGACAAGAAGCACCCGCTAACTCAGAGGTGCTAAACCTGATGGAGGTGAACACAGCCCTTGGCCCTTCCTGGCCCCGGTGCGTTGTGTGTGTTCCTGGGAGGTGGGGTTGTGTGGTTGCCGCTAGGCCTGCAGTTTGGCTCCATCTCCACAGCTGTGTTGAGCCAACCCAGATGCCGACTGGTTCAGACAGTCGAACCTTGCTTCCTAGTGTCCACTTTTCTTCTATTTGCACGGGAATCTTCCCAAGCCGTGGTTGGCGAGCAGGTTTCCCTAGGTGCGTGGGGAGCAGGCGTGCCTCAGAGGCGGGGTCGCGCTCGGGGGGAGAGGGCCGGGCTCACTGCCTGGTGTCCGCCTCACGTGCAGGAAGGCCTGGCGGTGCCAGGAGTTGGCTGTCTCTGGTCCCACCTCTCTGCTGCTTCGCTGCTTTTGGAAGCTACACCGGACAGACCTTCACCTCTCCTTGAAGGCTCAAGGTATCTATCCAGTTACTACTTCGTGGTGGAAAAGCGATGCCCTCAGAGACAGTTCAGGTATACAGGATCCTGAAACTTTTTGAGAAGGAGGTACTCCTCATCGGCCCCTCTTCCGTCCTTTATGGAGCCTGTCTGCGCTCCCCACGTCCCCAGATAGGCTTCTGTTAATCGTCTACGGGCAAGGAAGCTGGATAGCAGTCCTATTAACGTTACGTGCAAAGAGGTGTGCTAGGCCCTGTCAGAACACCCAAGGACTGACCCCGTGTGCAAAGGGCCCTGATGCCCGAACGTGCCTTTTCTGGCATGATTTTTCTACTCGTTTAAATAGGTCTTGGCTCTTGGTTCTTTGCCGGCGCATGACGTTGCGGGACAGCTGACCTTGTGAGAGGAGAGTGTTAGGTGTAACAAACGTACAGACGGCTTCTTCTCTTTCCAGCTCCTGAAGCACACGTGAGTTAGAGAAATGACTTGTAAGAGAACAACGGGAATGGGTGGCGTGTGCACGCTCTTCCGCGGCTGAGGTGTGCGGCCAGGTTCTGAAACAGAACTGTCGTCGTCTTGTTGCCTGATGCCCACCTTTATGTGTGAAGACATACTTTATTTAGTGCTAAGTGCGAACCAGTGGTTGGACTCCGCCAAGGAAGTACACATTCCCCCATCTCCTCACTTGGCGCACAGGCTGATGGGCCTGCACAGTGATTTTCCTCTCTTTTTCCAGATCTTGCTCCAGAATCTTTTCAGAATTTCTCTAATAACCAGTGCGTAGGTATGTAGGTGGTTTATACTCTTACCTTTATCATTTATATTTAGACTCCTGATTGAAATTTACTAGCAAGTTTACTATGTTAACTGCTTTGGTGTAGGAACCAACTGGTTTTTGTTTGTTTGTGTTTTTTTTTGAGAGCGTCAACAGGAGGTGGGGTGGCGGGGGGTAGGGGAAGAATCATTAGATCGACCTGGGGCTCGATCTCACAACCCAGGTCATGACCTGAGCTGAAATCGAGAGCCGATGCTTCACCGACCGGGCCACCCAGGCGCCCCCGGAACCAACCATTTCGACGCATCCAATGAACTGGTGCTGGATACTGTAGTTGAAGTGTGTGCTGTTGTGAATGACGTCATCACCCTAATTAGTATGCTTCTGTCTTTTAAAACTATTTATAAAGATCACAGGTACAGCCTATTAGTGTCAGCTGACAGCGGGTGTTTTCTTAAGGCGATGTCCTGAATTGTGTTGGACAGGTGCTTAGGTGAGGGGAGTATTTTGCTGGTCCCGTGTGTATCGTCTTGTTAACTTCAGTTTGAGGAGCTGCGTTGCCTCAAGGTGTCCCCGGGTGCGTGAAGGGGCCAGAGTTAGGATTACTTCACCGGCATGTTCCCTTCCTTGGGCCACCTGCATCAAACCCCACCCAGGAGGCTTACTTAAAATTCCTGACCTACTAAACCAGGATCTCTGGGGTGGGTCTTTGAAATCTTTGTTTTTTATCAGCTACGCAGACCCAGGAGTTCTCCTCTGGGTCATAAAAATAAAAAGAACAAGTGACACCGTATCACCCCATCTCATTATTTAACTTGCTTCCAGTCTTCATTGGAAATTATTTTGTTTATTAGCAATATCTTGGATATAGCAACTTCCAGTTTTCAGAACACTTCACTTACATTTCTCCCTAATCCTAAGAACCATCTCATGACAGACGAATAGGGCGGCTCCACAGGTGGGGGCACTTCTAAGTGTCAGAGCCGTGGTGGAAATGAGGATTTTCTGCTTGGCCATTGTTGCTCTTTGTGTATCTTTCGGGGGGGGGCGGCGGAGATGACCCTTGGCTCTTACCTAGTGTAGTCAAGCTGCGCGGCGGTGTCCTGCAGTGTGCGTTCACCGGTCCCCAGCACCCATGCGGCCCCCAGTACGTCGTCGGTGCTCACTCAGTGTCCGTGCAATAAAAGGGGTGGGCGGGGAGAAAAAATTTCTAGGAATAATGAAGTTATCACTCTGCTTAGCGGACCCCAACTTAGGACTTTTTGGCTTCAAGTGTGAATTTTGGGGCACTTAATTGTTGGCAGCTGAATAGAGAGTGTCACTTGCATAAGTAAATGACCAATTAAAATCAGGTTGAAAGAAAAGGATTGGTTCTTTGGCGATAGTAAATTACAATCAGCATTAAAGCGTTGCCACCTCAGGGCACAGGATGCGTCAGGAAAGCCGAGCGAGAAACCAAAGAGGCCACGAGGAGGTTGGGTGCTGCAGTCCAGTGTAGCTGCTGGCTCTTTAACTCAACGAAATTAGGGAAATTCTGCACCAGTGCACATGAAGGCTGCTTGTGACTGTCATCGAGCATCCTGAACTTCATGGGGGGAGCGGGGTGTGGAGCTATCCAAATTTTCCTTTACGTTTTTAAACACTTTCCTCCACTTTTTGGCTCTGAAAGTAGGGTCGCCCTCTCTCCATCACCAGCTTTAATTCTACCTCTGATACCCGGCATCTCCTAAAGGGTCCCTCACTCGTAGAACCTCCAAACTACATGGCAGTGGAAGATACTCTTGCGTGTAATTTTTGTTCCAAATAGCGAATCCCTTCCTCTCTGATTGATTTCACCATGTCATCCGCCCGTGACAGGGCTGTGCTGGACTGGGCTGTGCCCCCACCAGGGCCTGCGGCTCAGCATCACTCACCGTGGCCTCTCCGCGCGCCCCCCCCCCGCCCCCCGCCGGCTCACTGGCGTTCGAGCTGCTGGGTGATGGGATCCTGCCACCGCCGCCGTCACAGGATCGTGTGCGCTCCATGAGAGGGGCCCTGGGCTCTCCCGTGTGCACGTTCAGTCTTCACGTCCGGCACGGTCACCGCCGCCTAAGGAATAGCGTGAGGAAGTCTTGCAGAGTGCCGGGCCTGCCAGGGCAGGTGCTGCCAGGAATCTTGCAGAACTTCTGGGACGATACCAACTGGGGATCAACTGAAATATAGTTGAAGTTCAGGCAGTGTTTGGTTGACTCAACCCTCCCTGTTGGATGCTGTGCGTTCCCTCAGGAACGCATCCTGATGACAGCTGCAGGGAGAGCCCTGGATCTTCCATCCCCAGCGCTCAAGTTCAGTGCTGCCAAAAGTCAGCAGTGTTTGTTCGCAGACCTGTTTATGCCCCTCGTGTCTGGTTTTGTACTCCTGTGACTCATTTACATAGTATCCAACCCGACAAAATATGAGCATGGAGTTTATGGAAAACAGGTCGAATGCTTAGAAAGGCTCACAGTAATTTGCTTAAAAGCTGTCATCCAGTTAGGTGTGGGTGAGAAGCCATTAAAATTTTGCATGAAGGCATAGGAAGGTTTTGCACTCTGATTGCTTTTATAAGTGAGTTAAGTCTTGGTCCCACTTTATACAGTACCCAGAAATCACAGGCGATGCCTCACAGGCGCGATTTAGTCGGGAAAGACCGTGTTGGTCTTGGGCGTCCATCCATTCAGGAGTGGATGTAGGGCGCTGTGTGCCAGGCACTGTTGAGGGTGTAGAGGTGCCCGAAACTGGTGTTTCTGGGGGAGGTGCGGGGAGACAGACCATGAACAAGCAAGGAGCTACACGGAATGTCAGTTGGTGAGTGCTGTGGACAGAAGAACAGGGAAGTGGGGATAGAGAGATCTGAAGTCAGAATGGGGGCTACCATTTAAAACGGGGGGAGGGGGCAGAGAAAGCCTGGCTGCAAAGGGGAACGTTTAAGCAAAGACTTGGAAGTGAAGACGCAAGCATGGGGACCTAGGGAGGAAAGCACTTGGCAGAAGGAATAGTAAGTGCAAAGGCCCTGAGGCAGAAGCATTCCTGGCATGCTCAGGGAACACTGGGCAGGCCAGAGTGGCTGGAGGGGAGCAGGGGAGAGGAGGGGAATAGGGGGCGAGGTCAGGGAGGTAACCAAGGGCTGCTACAGTCATTGTAAGCTTTGTACTTGGAGTGAGTGGAAGGCATTGGAGGGCTCTGAGGGAGGAGTAATATTGGATGACTTGCCTTCTAAAAGAATCTCTCCTGCTGATCTGTTAAGGATCGACTGAAAGGAGCCAAGAGTAGAAATACAGACTAGGAAGGGAATGCAGGTGAGGAATGATGGTAGTTGGATGGGAGTGTAGCAGTGGAGTTCTGGGTGTATTTTGAAGGTGGAGCCACAAGGTTTGCTGAGGATTGACTGAGGATTGGATGAGAGAATTAAGGATGACGACAGTTTGGGTTTTTTTGTTTTTTGCCATTAAGTGATGAGGTGAAGACTCATTGGATCCAGTTTGGGTGGTGTGTGTGTCCTGGGAATTCAGGTTCAGGCATAGAAAGTCTGAGATGCTGTGAGGCCCTCAAGGAGAGATGCGGATGGGGTAGATGAATATACAGTTTGAAGTTCAGAGGGAAGGACCCAGCTGGAAATGTAAATTTGGGTGCCCTCAGAGTACACACAGTGTTGAAAACCACGAGATTGGAGCCCCCAAAGAGCGAGTGTAGATGAGGAGGAGACGCCCAGGGATTGAGTCTGGGGGTGCTCCAGCGTTGGGGAGATTTGGGAAGAGCCTGGAGGTGTTCTGGGCTGAGGGTGTGCAGGGGACCGATGTGGCATCTGATGGCGGTGGTGGGTTCAGACTGGGCTCCGTGTGCTGGAGACCCCTCTCCTGGACTTGCGGAGGCAGGCTCTGCTCTGCAGCTTTCAGAGGCTTTTCTCTGGACGCCCCCTCCCCCCCCCCACAGCTCGCCTCTGGGCCTGCTTAGCAGGTGGAGATGCCCCCTAACTTCTCCCGGGGAGGCATCTCCCACAAGCATCCCCAGCCTTCCTTCCATTTCTCCAGGGCTGATTTCTATCTGAAACCCATCTGCAGCAAGCCAAGGGTGACCCCGTTGAAAATGCAGGGACTGTCCTCGGCTGCTCACAGATTGTCACATCTGCTGCTTGTAAAAAGCGAAAGATCCTCATGTAACCAGATTTGCTATTCACAGGTCAGAGAAGGCCCAGGGTAGAGACTGGGTGAGTTCCTACCCTGGTCTTGTTCCGATTTGCCAACTCCCCAAATCCCCTGGTGTAAAACTTGCTTTGAGACTCAGGAGGACAGGAAATATTTGGGGGTGTGAACTGGTAGTAACAGTTCTCGCCCCCACCCCCTATCCCAGAGGAGTGGCCTTCAGGGACAGACACGACCTCTTTGGGAAGTCCTGTCTCTTTTCCTGGAGATAAAGTTATGCATTTTT
>NC_138372.1:9022168-9047173 GCF_054177405.1 Leptonychotes weddellii
CTAGCACAGGGCCAGGTGTATAATAGGTGCTTGACTGATGAATACCGATAATCACTAGAGTGCCTGGTTTTGTTTAGTGTGGAGACAGGAAGGCTGGCACCCCTTAGTAAGTCTCAAGGACATCTCCCCACCAAGGCACATGACAGCACATACGTGCAGAGTGGAGAACCTGACTCCCAAAGATTATACTAAATCAAATTCAGGACACATTGCTTCATATGGCTGATTTTATTTTACTTTATTTTATTTTTTATTTTTTAAAGATTTTATTTATTTATTAGAAAGCACACGCATGAGTCAGGGGCAGAGGCAGAGGGAAAGAGAGAAGCAGACTCCCCGTCGAGCAGGGAGCACGACACAGGGATCAATCCCAGGACCCTGGGATCATGCTAAAGGCAGACGCTTAACCGACGGAGCCACCCAGGAGCCCCTGAATGGCTGATTTTAGAAAATTTCTGTTCAGAAAGGCTGAATTAATTTTTCTTTCTTTGTGGTGCTCTAAAGGGTCCTCCCGGAGGCTTAGCATAGATCAAAGCCACCCCCTTGCAGAGTCTTGTGCCTTCAGAGAGCACATCCGCTCGGCCCTCCACCATGTCCTATGTACCTGGCACAGAGCAGGCCGTCAGTAAGTAGTGATCACATCAATGGGGGAAATCAGTTTGGGGTAAATGACAGCCTGCGTCGTCCTCTTGGGATTTATCCCGCCTGTCAGCACATTAAAGGCTCAGTAATCCTGCAGAGACACGCCTGTTGGGCTTCACGAGCCCATGCTCTGGAGGTGAGTGGCTCAGGCTTCCATCCCAGCTCTGCCTCTTGCCAGTGTTGTGTTCTTGGGCAAGCTGCCGAACCTCTCTGTGCCTTTAGTTCCTCGTGTATAAAATGTACAATACCCATCTCACAAAGGTCTTGTGAAGATTAAATTTGTGATTCCAAGTCAAACATTGGGCACAGCACTTGGCACATAGTAAAAGCATGGAGATGTTGGCGGCCAGGACGCAGATGGTAACGCAGACACACGTGGCATCTGGGGGAACCAGTTCTGCGGAACCTTGATTTGGGAAATGGCAGTTACATGGGAGACGCATTAGGAAAGTTTTCATTCCACCTCTGCTCCTACCTTGGCTTTGAGTCCCTGGGCCTGGGGGTCTGTCCTCCGCAGGGAGGTAGCCTGTTTGAATGGCCTCCCCACCGAGAATGAGTGGGTCACAAACCAGGTGAAATGCAGGGTTCTGGGGAGGCCCAAGCAGCCCAGAGTGGAGTCGGCCAGCCGGGGTCCAAGGCATCGAGCACCTACAGACCTCCTCTGCGTCCCCGTCAGTACAACAGGATGAATTGTCCCAGCCCTCTATGCTACAGCCTGAGTCAGCCAGGGTACAGGCTTGGGGGATGGCGGGACGGTGCGGGGAGGCGGGGCAGGTGCGCCAGCAGACTCTGCCACCCAGGCCCCGGCCCCCTCTGCGGATGAGGCCTCCAGCCCCACAGTCCACGGCACCCTTGCCCTTTGGGCTGTGTCACTGTTGCGGACCGACGCCCTGTTCAGGCCCACAGCAAGCATGTCCTCGTGGCACACCCAGGCCCCCCGAGACAGCTGGTAGAGACACCTCGGTAGCAGAAGAGCCCCCTGAGCTCCCACAGGCTTCTCCCCTAAGGCAGCCAGCCGCCTCTTCTCCTTAGTGTCCTGGAATGGGCACCAGCATCAAGACTTAAGAAACCCCATTCGCAGGGCAGACGCACCCAGGGCTTACGAGACTCTCAGTCCCAACAGCTCCAGACCACGCAAAGGCTGGTCCCTGGAGTTGACTGCATCTTTTTTTTCCTTTGGCTCGTGTCAACTTTAAAAGGCAGAATGGGGGCGCCTGGGTGGCTCGGTTGGTTAAGCGACTGCCTTGGGCTCAGGTCATGATCCTGGAGTCCCGGGATCGAGTCCCGCATCGGGCTCCCTGCTCAGCGAGGGGTCTGCTTCTCCCTCTGACCCTCCCCCCTCTCATGCTCTCTCTATCTCATTCTCTCTCTCAAATAAATAAATAAAATCTTAAAAAAAATAAAATAAAATAAAAGGCAGAATGGTCATAATAATGAAGACTTAGCGTCTTTACAGAATTTTACCTTTTAAAGGAACTTTTCCACGCGGACCTCAGGGGAGGCGCATCCGTCCCTTTCTGTCCCAAGATGGGAACCTGCTTTGTGTGCGTTCATCTGTCTTGACACGCGTGTATTTGCTCGTGTTTTGGCCTCCCTCCTGGTCGTAGATGTTTCCTTGGGTGTTAGAAAGCAGCCCGTTTCTGCTCAGTGAGAGGGGAGGGGGACAGTGTTGGGGGCGCCCTGGAGCTCGGTTGAGGGGGCCAGAGCAAAGTGTGGTGCGAGGTGTCTGTGTCCGAGGAGCCGCTCGTCTGTCTGTCCTGCCGGGTCCTGCCGGGGCTGCTCGGGCCTGAGCTGGGCTCGTCTGGGTGCTGGCTGTTCTCTGCCCGTGTGGAGCCTCTGGACGTGAGCCTCTGCCCTGAGGGGAGCGGGGAGGGTCTGTCAGGGAGGCCTGAGGCCTGTGGACTTGTGTTCAAAGAATTATAAAAGTGGGGACCTGGTCCCACGGTTTGGGTGGGGCCTCGGGAGTGAGAGGAACCTTCCGGGAAGTTACTTCCTGGGGTGATTTGGTTTTCGAGCAGTGTAGACAGGCGTGTTTGGGGGTCTGGGCTCCACGTTCGCCATTTACTTGTTCAGGGAACATTCTTCAAGCACCTCTTGTGCCAGACAGGTGGGTGGGTGGGAAATGAACAAGATTGTGCCCTCCGGGGCTTGAGTTCGGTGTCATGTGTGGGGCACCTGCCTCCCACGGCTCCTTGTCCCAAGTCTGTGGGGGCTTCACTCTGCCCTCCCTCCCCATTTTTGTCCCCTCACTCCTTCCCCAGAACAACTTGCATGTGACCTTGAGTGCGTGACCTCCTCGCTTGGCTCAGTTTCCTCACCGAGAATGAAGGGCTGCTTGGCATGGCTGCGGGGGTCCCCTGCCCCTCTCCGAGCCTGGCAGGGCGGCAGGGATCTCCCCACTGGTAGCTCCCTTTGGCTGAGGTCCCCACAGGCCAGGCCAGCCTTCCTGTTGCCTGGGTTGTGTTACGAGCTGTCACATGCTGGGTATTTGGAGTGCAAGCCAAACAGCTTTGGGGAACTGATGGCCTCCGAAGACCTCAGATCCTGGCATGAAGGCCCCATGAGGCAGGGACGCGATTGGTCTTTCGGATGCATGGCAGCCAAATCCGGAGCTGGCCCGGGCACGTGGCTGCCTTTAGAGTTGGGGAGAGGGAAGGAGAATCCGTGTGCGGAGAGGCGGACTTCAGGTCTGGATCAGATCTGTGTGGATCCTGGCTCCCTCCCTCGCTGCCCTTTCCCCATCTCTCCGCAGCTCTCTGTGTCACCGCAGTTACCTGACTTGTCTGTGCTACTGCCCTCTCAGCCACAGAAAGGGCACAATAACCCTTCTCAGGTGGTTAGAGGGAAGAGCAAATGAAAATACTATCTAAGCACAAAGCTGCCGGGGCCGGTGATGCCCACCGGCACGTGTTAGCTGCGGGTCTCCCCCGGCCCCAGCGTCTCCACTTGAAGGAAGCTCAGTGACTGTGCAGGCCAGTGGGTTCAGACCTTTGTTGCTGTCCCCTAAGGGCCACTTGCATTATCCTTGTCCAGGCTTCAGAGCCAGGCCCCTCTTAGGCACGGCCACCTAGCACGTGGCCTGCATTGACGCCCTGCTGAAGGTGTCCTCAGCCCCTCGCTCCCCTGACTTCAGTATACAGAACCCCTGTGTGCTCCAGGGAGCTTGTTAAAATGCGGGTTCCTGACTCAGGAGGTCCAGGGGCGGGGTGGGGGGGCGCTGAGCGGCGGCATTTCTAACAAGCCCCCAGGGACTGCGGACCATACTCTGAGGAAACAGATCTAGGCTAGTGGCCCTCAGAGTTGGCTTTTAAAGTTTTCAATGCCTGGCATGCAAACCGGCTAAATTAAAATCTGTAGGGCTGAGGCGCGGGCTGCAGGATTTTTTAATCTCTCCAGGTGACTCCAGTGAGCATTGGAGTTTGAGACCCCCCCCGCCCCCCACCACCCCACCTCTCAATGCCAGGGTTCCTCTGAGCTGACATGGTTCCAGCTCAAAGCCAGCTCCTGGCCTCGTGGGTGGCTGTCCTGTGGGCAAACGGTTAACCCCATCTGGCTTCTTGGAATATTGAAAAGCACTCTTTGGTCCCCATCACTACAAGAACTGCCTCAGGGAGGGGCAGCCAGGCTTAGGGGTCAGATGGTCCTGGATTCAGAGTTTGGCTGCACCCCCTATTGACCAAGAGAACATGGATGGAACTTTGGGCTTCCTCACCTCTCTGTCTTCCTCTGTAAGACACAGATCATCCTTGTCTCTGCCTCAAGTGCTGCTGGGAATATTTGAGGAGCTCCCATAAAGCATCTGAAGTAGCTCTGGGCTCATAGCAGGTGCTCAAAATGATACCATTGCATAGTTTTCCTTGCTTGACATCCTCATTTTATAGGTGGGATGGTTCTGGTTCAGCGAGGTGGAGGCATCCTCCAGAGGCCACACAGCAAGTCAGCAGCAGATCTAGGGCTGAAATTCAGGTTCCTGCATCCCAGTGTTGGGCCATTTGCCCTGCCTCTGAAGCCCAGTGTGGGGGCCTCATCTGAGGCGGTGGGGGGCCCTCCTGGGAATGGAAGGGGCTGCTTGGGGAAGGTGGAGCCTTTAAAGATGCCACCAATCCTGAGGCGGCCGGTGGCTGGCGCCAGGAAGCAGGCGGTGACTCCCACGGCCCCGACCTGTGGGGCTGCACCTAGCCTCCAGGGAATTTCAGCAGCATCTCGGGTTGTCCCACCTTGGCACTGGCTCCCACACACTTTGCCTCTCCCTTCACCTCTGGCAAGAGTGCAGAACATCAGACACGGACTTCAAATGAATTGCACTCTGAGAATTTATGGAGAGTTGTGTAAGACTCCTGTGTGGCTGAACCAGCTCTGGGGATTACGTTCCAGGACGTCCCTCCTGACTCCTGCAGAAGGAGGGACAAGGCAGGCAGGGGACTCTACTCAGCATGTCCTGGCAGCCTGGTGGGGGGCATGGAGACTCCTGCAGGGACCAGAGAGCCCCTGGCCTCCTCCCCTCCCAAGCCCTTTCCCCTCTCGGCCTCCCTTGACCCAACTCTCCTTGAGGGAGCTCTCTGGGTCCTCCTCTCTCGGACTCACTTGGGGTTTGTCTCCGCCATGCCCTGGAGGCTCCTGTCACCGTGGTTACCAGCAGCTCTGGGCCCATGCTGAACACGGCTGTGGTTCTCCTTCCTGGCCTCCTTGACTTTTGGCAGTGGCGGACTCTCCCTGGCCGGGCTTGCCACTGCTCTCTCCGGGCTCCCTCCCATCACCACCTGCCTCTCCCCATCCCGTCCTGGGTCCCTCCCCTTGCTGAGCCAGCCGGGCCACCCAGATGCTGACCAACCCCAGATTCATCCGTTCCATTTCAGCCACCCACTTGACCTCTCTCTTGGGTCGAATAAACACTTCAAATCTAATCCTTTTCAAACCCTGAAGCCTCTCCTGCTATCTTCCCGTCTTGGCTAAAGGCAAACCATCCTGCTCTGGAGTCCGTCGAGGCTGAGGGCTGCCAGGAAGAGGGCCATGCGTGGACATGCTGAAGGGAGCCCAGCATAGCTGGGCCAGCGAGGGGGTGGGGAGGTGGGGGGCCGGCCTCTGTGTGTTGAGAAACATGGTCACTGTCCTGGGAGCCCGGGATTGACGGTTGCAGACAGGGTGTGTCATGATCCAGTGTGCTTTTGGGGAAGGGGCAGGTTGGTCTTCCGTAGAACAGGTGGGAGAAGGGGCCGATTAAGGGGGGGAGCTCATGGGAGACCCGACTGGGCCCGTGGAGGGAGGGCACCGGCCGCCCTCTTGCTCTGACCTGCTGGTGTCATCACCACCGGGAGCATCCCACATGTGCTGAATTCTTGGAAGGCAAAGTGCCCTCACATCCCGGTCCCCGGGCTCTTCCCAGCCCAGCTCTGCCTCGGCAGGCCGGCAGAGAGGGCCTCTGTTTACAGTTGAGGAGGCCAAGGTTCAGAGCCTAGGAGGCAGGGAGGGCCTTACCCTGGGCCACATAGCCAGCGAGGACGAGGATCGGGACTGACAGTCATGCCACCACCGCTGCCTCGGGATGTGTCACAGCCCCTGGCATCGCCTCACTTGGCCGGCCCCTTGCGTCCCCACCGACTGCCCCCGTGCCAACACCTGCAGGTGGATACTCGAGTACTGGCATGTCCTGTGCTGAGAGCTTCCTCTAAATTTAATCAGCACAACCACCCAGTGAAATTACTGCTCCTGTATCGCAGATGGTGAAACCAGAGCCCAGAGAGGCCCCTGACTTGCCAAGCTCACACAGCTAGGAACTTAGAATCAGGTCGTTGTGCATGAACCACTACTGTACTGAGAACTGGAGAAATACCTGGTTCCGCAGATGCTGTTTCTCAGCGCCTGACATCTCCGCCCCAGGGAACCACTGGGCTCTCAAGAGTTCTCTGACCACAGGAGGGGTTTCGTGGTCAGGAAGGAGACTGTCCTGCTGGACATCACTGCCCTAGTCCTAACAGGAGACACCTAGGTGGTGACCGGGTGTCTCCCCAGAAATGGTGGCGCACGGAGCTGAAAGGCCTGGGCTCTGCTCCCCCAGGAAAGTCTCCGAATCTGTCTGAGCCTCAGTGTCCTCATCTGTGAAATGGGTATAAAAAGTGCTTGTTCTCCCCACCTCCTGAGCTGCTGGGAGGGTCCAGAGATAAGCTTAGAAAGTACTTGGGGATTACAAGGGCTGTGTGCATGCCAGCTGGGGTTGCCCCGACTGGGCCAAGCCGTGTGCTGTGGGGTGGTGAGAGGAGCCTGCCTTTGGGGGCTTTGCCGCCGATCATAAGCTCTCGGACCCCGCCGATACCCAGGGCTGGGGAGAAAGCTCGCCCCCTAGTGGAAGTGGCTGTGGTTGCCGCGCGCAAGGGAGCAGAGAAATGCTGGACAGCTAGAGAGGGCCGGGAGGCCAGGGGGGTTACCTTTGTTCGACTGATCTGGTTTTTGAGTGTTTAGAAGATGTGTAATGCTGGTAACAGAGAGGGAGACGTAGAAATTGATGATGCAGGGCCTGCCTGCCTGTCTTCAAAGCTGCGGCTCATCCTGCTGCATGCACTCCATTAGAGACGTTTCTGCAGACGGGACGGTGTAGGGGGACCTGCAGTGTGCTGAGACTGCCCTTTCTTCCCCAGCAGGACAGGGGCATGCAAGTCCCAAGTTTCCAGGCAGCCTCACAACGGGCTGTCCCTCCCACGGTCGGGTCGGCTGGCTGAGGGGCTGTGCTCACATTGGGGTCCCAGCCAGCCCCCAGGCCACCTCCTGGGCTTTGTGATTCTGAAACTTTGATGGTCCATCTGGGGCACAGGCTTGCCGCTGAGCATGGGGTTGTCTTTAGTTTTCTGCCTTGAATCTTGCTCAGCTAGTAGAAGCCGCTGACCACAGACCTTGATCGCACAGCATTGGGAGGAATTCACACAAGGGCAGCCCCGCACCTTGGCCAAGAGCCAGGCCCTCACTTGTCTGTTTATATGTTTGTTTGTTTATATGTTCACTTACTTCATTTATTGAAATAGGTATTTTTCGATCGCTCCCTTTGCCAACTTTGACACTATTCCCGTTCTGGATCATTCTCTGTCATGGGGGCTGTCCTGGGCATTGTGGAATGTTTGGCGGCATTCCATCCCATCCACTAGATGCCCCATCCACTAGATGGGCCGCTCCACTAGATGCCATAGCAACATCCTCCCCTCCGTTGGGACCACCAAAAATGTCTCCAGACACTGCCAAGTGCTTGCCCTTGTTGAGAACCACTGATCTAGGCCCTGATGTGTCAGCTTCGAGACTGGCCCCATTCCCGTCTCTTGCTCCCTCAGACGCAGTGGACTCTGAGCCAACACCTGATACAGGTGAGGTTCCCGCAAGTGTTCACCCTTCCCGCTTTCCCGCCCACCTCACCTTCCTCCTCTCCTGACCGGAGGGCCTGCTCACTTCCGTTCTTCTGTCTGGGGGACAAATTTGGGACCTGGGACAAGTTACTTAGCCTCCGGTGGTCTGTTTCCC
This sequence comes from Leptonychotes weddellii, assembly GCF_054177405.1. NCBI lineage: Eukaryota > Metazoa > Chordata > Mammalia > Carnivora > Phocidae > Leptonychotes > Leptonychotes weddellii. The sequence continues at coordinate 9,030,311 of NC_138372.1, forward strand.
ATCTGTAAGTTAGGGCTCATATAATATCCGCCTTGGTAGGTGTACGTAGAGTAGGATAGTTGGTATATGTAAATACTTAGCACATTTCCAGCATATGTGTTGTTCTCATTGAGCAGCTATTTATTTTTGTTGTGCTAAGATGGGGATGCATCAGTGAGTAGGACAAAAGCCCTGACCTTGGGATTTCACAGCCCGTGAGGGAGGCAGATACATAATCCTCCAGTTGTGATTCAGTGTAACAGGTGCTGTGGCAGGGAAGTACGAGGGGGCAGTGGGAGCCTGCAGGAGGGCTGCCCCATTCAGGAGTTAAAGAAGGAGGGCTTCCTGGAGGAGGTGGTATCCCAGCCAGGACCTGAAAGATGAGTCCGGGTTAGCTGGGTGAAGGAATGGTCTAGGCCACCTATCTTTTAAACAATTCTTAAATGCTTTCCTGGGAAAAAAAAAAAATCTCATTTAATGGGCTCTGGTAGCAGAGAGGGCCAAATTGTGTCACAGGATCCGGGCTCACACCCCCTCAGAGATTCCTGAAATGAAAGTGCTTGGTGCAGTGAGGCTGGGATAGCGGGCCGAGGGCAGAGCTCGTGGCTTGGAGGAGACCCACTGCAGGTGATGGATGTAACGTGGTACCAGAAACTTCCCCAGATGTTTCCGGGGGCGGGGGCAGTGCCTGGGGACGCAGGTGGGAGCACAGAACAGCTGCCGTCTGCACGGCAGGGCTCCATTCCCAGCTCGCCTGTCCCTCTACGGGGGTCATCAGGACAGCCCTGCTCAGTGCAGTGTCGCAGAACCCAGCTGGGGGATGCTTCCGCTCACCCTGTCCCTTGTAAGGGGAGGGAAGGTGGTGGGCAGAGCTCGGTGGAACTCACGTGGGTCGTTAAAGTCCACATCCCGTGGGCCTCAAGGTGCCGTCCGGGGCTCCGGGGGTGGGGTCCTGCTGATGGTGTGTGTTGTTCCTCTCCCAACAGCTACAGTCTCCGCCTGGCATCCCGGTGCCCTCCTCCAGCCGCCCCGTACATCACCAGGCAGTGTAGGAATGTGAGGGCCACAGCGGCAGCCCAGTTCCAGGGACCCCTCTTCAAAGAGTAGATCCTTCGCCTGCTCCCTGACAGGTACGAGGAGGGTGGAGCGGCTTCTGGCCCTGTTCAGGTGGCTCTGGGGGTCGAGGAGCGCCGGGCTTGGGGCTTGGGGTGGGCTGGGAAGCAGGGAAGAGGGTGGGCATGATCTGCCTGGGTGCCGGTGGGGGAGCCACGGGGCCTTCCTGCAGGCACGTGTGGACCCCAGCTCTGCCACTTCCTGGCTATGGGACCTCCACAAGTTACTCAGTCTCTCTGAGCCTCAGTTTCCACATCGGTAACATGGGGATGACAGTGGTACCTACTTCACAGGTTGTGAGAATTACGAGTGTCACGCATGCAAAGCAGGTAGAAAGTGCCTGATGCACAGAAAGCGCTAGCTTTTAGCTGTTACTAGCTGTGTTAGCACCAGCAATTAGCTGTGACTGTTGAATAAGAATAGCAGGAACAAACAGTAGCCAGCACTTAATCGAGACCTTCAGAGGCTTTAAGCCCAGAAAACATTGTGTAGTCTTTATTCCCACAATGTGTTTGAAAGTGAAAGTGATAGTATTCTGCAAAATATAAAACTTAAATTTAGTTGAACTGGAAGTCTCTTCCTAGATTTTCTGATGGTAAAACCTGAATTCATTCATAGAAGCCGGACTTTCCCTCTTCAGGGGGGCTGGGCTTGGCCAGTGAGCTCAAGCAGGCCTGGGCTTCTTTGTTGGTGACGTGGCATGTCTTCTGTCACTGTGTCCCTGAGACGACGATGGGAGGACCCCACGTGCCAGTTAAAGATCCAGACCCCAAGGTGCAACTCACTAAACAAGCATCCTGGTGTGCAGGGCCTGGGAATCTGTATTAGGTGGCCCCGTGATTCTGGGACACCCCCAAGTGTGGGGATGCCTGCTTAATGGAGCCAGGGCTGTTCAGGATGAGAATGCAGTTGTTTCGGGCAAGAATGGGCTGACCTCTGAAACTTTGGGGTCTTCCATCTTGTATGTTCCTCCCTCCGCCTGCCCTGCCACCTGGAGGGCTCACTCACTTCTCCCTTCCTGAAGCTGCTGGAGGCTCTGGGCTCTGGGCTTTATTTCTCTGGGGACCAGGGAGGGGCATGGAAACAGAATCCACTTTCCCCAGGGACTCTGTTGTCTTGAGCAGAACTCAGCCTGAGTCTCCAGAACAGGCTCCTGAGAGGGCAGGTGCCCCTGAAGTGGGAATGCTGGGGAGCAGAGTTGAAATGTTTGCTAAGCGCAGAACTGGAAGGCCCAGGAGAGGAGATGCCGGGCTGGCATCTTCCGGACAATGGGAGGCAGCACCAGGACAATTCTGGATCCGGGCATGGCCCAGGCCCCTCCCTGTGGTGGCCGCTGCCGTGTGGATGTCTGTGTTGATGGGCGCCAGGGTGTGGCTCCCAGCCCAGAGCAGGTGTCCTTTGCAGCCTGAGGGAGAGCCAGGCACACCTGGACTGATTGGGCCACAGTCTGGGCTGTGTCCGTTGGCCACCGTAGTCTCTCGTGGCGATGTGGTGTTTGCCAAGTATTGCTAATTCAGGCTCTGCCCCGGCGGCCAGGGCATGACCCTAGAAGGATACGTTCTCTTCCCTTACTTCCAAACATGTGCAGCTTCCCAAGCAAGGTGCTCAGATGAGTAGAGGCCCAGTGTAATTTGTGTCTGTGACTGATTTTATATATATATGATTTAAAAAAACAACACCTTACTTATACTGTTTGTCTTAGCTCGGGCTGCATAACAGAATACCACGGACTCTAGGGCTTAGACATTTATTTCTCATGGTTCTGGAGGCTGGGCATCTGAGCATCTGAGGCCAGGGTGCCAGCATGGCTGGGTTCTGGTGAGGACCCTCTTCCTGCCTTACAGGGGCCACCTTCTTGCTGTGTCCTCAGTAGTGAAGAGAGGAGGCTCTGGTGTCTTTTGTGAGGTCACTAAACCTGTCATGGGGGCCCCACCCTCATCTAAACCTAATCACCTTCCAAAGGCCCCACCTATCACACTGGGGATGAGGGCTTCCATATATGAATGGGGGGGGCAGGTCAGTCCATAGCAGTGTTGCACATGTTTCCAGAATGGTTTTTTAAGTGCTGTGACAAAGGGTTTTAGCATGGGAAGGATGTGTGCATCAAAATCCCCATTTTACAGGGAGGGAAACTGAGACACAGGGGCAAGTGGCAGAACTGGAGGCAGAACTTGAGGCGTCTGACTCCCAGAATGGATGGTGGACTCTAAGGGGTCTGTGCTGCCCCCCCGAAATCATATGCAAAACCGTCTGTGCATATGGGGTCTGTTCTGAGGGAAGAGTGCTGGCCTTGGAGCACCCAAGGCCCCAGGACTGCACCTTCCCTGCTGTGCTTGCCGGCTTAGAGGCTCTGGCTGGTTTACCCACAGTCTGAACCCAGCGAGGAACTAGCCTCCTCTCCGCCGCTGACTCCTGGTGTCCCTCCCTTCTCTGGCTTTATGGATGTCATGGACAAAGCCCAGGGCTTTCTGTTCACCTTTCGGCATGAAACACGCCACCCCGTCTAGTCCTGTGAGAAACTGCCCCCGCACGTCCTCGGTGCCTCTGTCTCTCTCCATTGCAGGAAGCCAGCACGCTTGGGCCCCGGGGTCTTTGAGGGGGCTGTCCAGGGAAGGGACTGGCATCTCTCACTCATCTGGCCACCTTCGTGGTCTTCCCCTCGGCTGCCGCTGCCCTTGGGGCAGGCTTCCCAACACTGGCCCTCTCCTGGGGTCCCAGGAGCAGGGTGAGTGGGGTGATAAGAGAACCCCCCTCTGACAGCCTCCGCTTGGCTCCAGCCCCAGTGGTCCAGCCCACAGCCCCTGCCGCTGGGGTCCCCACCCTGGAGGGCTGCCTCCGGCCTAGGGATTGGCAAGCTGCCTTCCTTTTGTGGATCCCACTCGATGACCCTCAGGTGACACAGCCCAGCCACACCAGGCTGAGGGTACGCAGGCCACTCCACGGCTGGCTCCTGTGTCCCCCGGCTCGCTCAGGGCACATGCAGGCCTCCACTGGGAAGGGAGGCCCCCTCTCTTGAAGGCACCCTCGTATACTGCCCCATCAAGAGATTTCGGCGGGGGGGTTGGAATGGACCTAGTGTAGCGGTTAAGTGCGCGTTTTCTGGAGGTGTCCCGGCTCCAGTAATCCTGGTAGGTACTTCATGTCTCTGTGTTTCAATTTGCCCGTCTGTGAAATGGGTTACTAGTAATGCCTGTCTTGTGGGTTATACCGTAAGCCTGGAACAGATTAGTATATGAAAAGCCCTTAGGAAAGGGCCGGGTATGTCGTAAGCCTGCTGTAAATCATCACATAGTGGTGTAGTAATAATAATAGTAGTCAGTGGTAGGAGTGGCAGTTCTAGTAATGATGACCAGGTCCTCGCAGTGAGAGAACAGAGCGCCTGAACGTGGCCCAGCACGATGCCATGCTCAACTTCAACGCCGTGCAGCAAGTCTTATCAGGTCCTGACTCCGGTGCCTGGCTCTGTGTCAAGTACTGTGGGTGGGGTTCCTGTGGAGGAGGCATGCAGGCGAAGCCATGCCCCCATAACAGAAGGCACTCACAGGCCCCGAAGTGGGCTTGACCTGGGTTCAAGTCCCATGACTGCCACTTGTCATCAGCCTGACCTTGTAAAAGTCACTTGTCCTCTTCGAGCCTCTCTTTTTTCTGTGCAAATGGGGATCTGGGGATCTGTGTCACCTGCCATGAGGGTCGCCGGAAGCATTAGAATGAAATCAGGTGGTAGCGTAGTTAAAATGGCAAAGTCTTTGGCAGGATTGATTGAAGCTGACATACGCGTCCCCTGGACCCAGCAGTTACACTGCTAGGGAGACACTCGGCGGGAATGCGTGCACGTGCACACCAGAACCCACACGCGGGAGAGTTCGCGTGTTGTATGTGCACACCCTACCACCCAGCACTTCTGCTCGGCATAACCACACACGCATGTGCACCACACGTGTCCTCCAGACATAGACAAGCGTGTCCTGGCAGCATGACTCATGGTGGCCCCAAATTGGAAACTGCCCACTTGTCCTTGGCAGTGGACCAGCCAGATGAAGGTGGCATGATCCTCCAGTAGACTCCCATAGCAAGGAGGTGGACGCAACTGCACGCACAGGCTTAGGAGGGATGAATCACAAAGGTGTCGTGCGGAAGGAGCCAGACACAATTTACTTAAGTCAAAAATGGACAAAATCAATCTATGGTGATAGAGATCAGAGTGTTTATTCTGGGGGGTAAGGGTTAGTGGCGATCCTAGAAGGGAGCTTGGGCTAGGGGTGAAGGGGTCATGCAGGTGTGTTCACTGTGAACATTGATCAAGCTGTGCTTTTCTTTGTATGTATGGTGTACTTCAATCTTTCATTTTTATATATATTTTTTAAGATTTTATTTGTCAGAGGGAGAGCACAAGCAGGGGAGCAGCAGGCAGAGGGAGAGGGAGAAGCAGGCTCCCTGCCAAGCAGGGAGCCCAATGCGGGGCTCGATCCCAGGACCCCGGGATTCGATCCCACGACCCCGTGAGCCGAATGAAGGCTGAAGCTTAACGACTGAGCCACCCAGGCATCCCCAGTCAATCCTTTAACTGGAAAAATTAAGTGAGGTAATGCTTCAGCAGCCCAGGGTAGGCACTGAGTATGCGGCCACTCTTACCATTTTTCTTTTCTTTTTCTCCTCAGCACCTGAAGTGACCTGGAATCAGTGAAGCCAAAGGGACTGGCCTTCTGCCCTGCAGGGAGTACCGACCTATTCCACTTTTATGAGCCTGCGAGAGAAAGAGAGTGTGTGTGCGTGTGTGCGTGTGTGCGTGTGTGTGTGGTCTTCAGACGAGGGTCCCAAACCCCAGGGAGGCAGGAAGGCAGCTGATTCCACACCATGGATGACACTTGGGTGCAGCCCCCGGGACCGAGCTCTGCAGCTCAGCCTTCCTGCTGGGGTGGGGCCTCTCCTACTATGCAATTTTTCAAGAGCTCCTTGATCCTGCTTTTTGCTTCTCAAGTTGTCTTTTGCCATGGCGGGGACTGTGGTCTGGCTCAGGGGTCGGCTCCAGTCCTGTCCGAGCAAGGCCGTCAGGAGGAGGCCAAGTTTCCCTTGTACCCACCCCACCTGCCCTAGCCTTCCACCATGTCTGGGAATCAGCAGCGTGTGGACGCGTCGGAGCCTCGCCGATCGACCCCCTTGGCCTGCGCACTTCGAAAACCTCCCTTCTTTGCCTGAACTACTAGCTTGAGTCGTTTTCCAGATTTAACATTCTCGTCGGTCCATTTGGCGGGAGAAAGTCCCCATCCCCATCTGCAGATCTGTTTCCTCCCTTGGGAGAGGCGGGGGATGGGACGGCATGTGGGGGATGGGGAGGTCTCCCCGGTGCTGCTTTTGCCTCCCTTGGTGGGACCATCAACACCTTTAGCGGCTGACCTCCTCAGAGTAGCTGAAAAGGGAATCAACAATTGGGAAATGAAAAATAAATTGGAGGATTAAGAAGCACAGGGGGGAGAAGAAGAGATTTCCAGAGGCCACCAGTCGCCTACCAGGGAATGACGGAGCCGGCTCCCGCTTTGTGTGGGAGCAGTCCATGTCTCGGAGAAACGGGTGAGCTGAGCTAGGAGTTGGGACCCAGTTCAGTGAGGGTCTTGGGTTTTGTGCCTTTGGGGCAGACCCCAGACACGGATATCTGAGACCACTCTGGCGCTGTTTTCTCAGCTCTGTTTCCAGTCGTGATGTATCGAACCCACAGTGGAAGGAGAGCACTTGGAAGGACGTGAGTGGTCACACACAAAAAGGGACTTTTTTTTCAGGGCTACTATGGTTGATCTTGCAACTCTGTAAATATGTACGTAGACACTTTTAAAAGCACGTATTTATGTCCCTGACTGTAAATGCCCCCTTTTTAAAGTTTTATAACTTGTGTTATTTAATTAATCAGTCGACTGGCTGCAGTGTAGGGTCTGATGATGGTCCAGGAGGAAGGTCTCACGAGACCCTCACATGGGCAGAACAGTGCCGATCGCTGGCCTCCATTCACAGTTTTCCACTTGCCACCCAGCTCCAAACCACTGTTTGTTTTCAGTTTCCATAAGCTGACATCCTTTTGCCCACTCCTAAAATCAACCCTCACAAGCATGAAAAGCTGTGGCTGTTCCTTATCCTAACGATACAATTTTGTCCCATAAATGCCAACACTCATGAACTGTACCCCAGCCTCTCAGTTCTTGAGGGTTCCCCTTTTCAGCAGCAAGGAAGGCTCATGAATCCAAAGCTTCGAAAGTCGCCTTCAACTGATGGTGAATTCCAGAAAATGTTGTGGGGGGCTGGGGGACACTCATTTTTGCATGTGCAAACGTGCCGGTCAGCCTTCGAACCTCTCAGACTAGCGGAAAGGGCTGTGAGTGTCCCGATCACGAAGATGGGGGTGGTCTTCTAAAGACTGGTGTTTCCTGGTCAGTGGTAGTTTTCGGGCGTGGGTGTGGATCACGGAAGAGAATGGTTCTGTATCTGCCATGTGAAGAAAATTAACAATAAAAGTGTGAAGCGCGATTGTAAGGAACATGCCTGGGAGTGATCATTTTGGTTTCTGTGTTTTGTGTCCATTTTGCTGATTTCTGTGGGGAGGGGGTGGGTTGAGGTGGCCCCAAAGGCCCCAGTCTGGCAATGAGAGCAACGAGAAGTTTCGAGGAAGCTCACTGTGGAAATATCCTGCCTGGTAAGCAAGGTTACTCTGCCTTCAAATCACTCTCCCACCTGCCAGCCAGTAAGCTAAGCCATTTCCCTAAGGCTAGACAGGCCTCTGTGATTGTAAATACATTCTTCTCTTTAAATAGCTTTATTGAGATTGCATTCACATACCGTACAGTTAACTCATGTAAGTGTACAAATCAGTGTTTTGTGGGGTTTTTTGTATATTCAGAGTTGTGCAACCATCACTGCATTCAATTTTAGAACATCTTCAGTCACCCCCAAAAGAAATCCCGTACCCATTAGCAATCACTCCCGGTTTCTCCCCTCCGTTGCCCTAGGCAGCCACAAGCCTACTCTCCCTCCCTGTAGGTTCACCCTTCCTAGACATTTCACACAAATGGAAATCACTCAGTATGTGATCGTTTACGACCAGCTGCTTTCACCGCGTATGTTTTCGAGGCGTGCTCAGGCTGCAGTACTCTCGGCACTTCATTCCTTTCTGTGGCCTAATATCCTGTTGTATGCATATATTTGTGCAACATTTGGGACATACTTACACTTAAAGGGATCACTCATTGTTTATCTGGAATTCAGCTATAACAGGTATGCTGGACTTCAAGCCCAGGGCTGTCCTCCCAGGGACCATTTACGGGGAACTGCCATGTGCCAGATGCTCCCCGCACATTCCCTTCTATCACGGCATCCCACCAGGACAGGTACCTCAGCCACTTCACAGATGAAGAAACAGGCTCAGGCACCTTAAACAATTTGGGGCCACACGGCTGGCAGATGGAGGCCAGGAACTGGACTCAGCCCTTTCAGGCCCAAAGTTCTGTATTTCCTTCTTGCCTCTCGCTGCTGCCTCTGCTGCTAGTTTCTCCAGCTCTCCAGCCACCTGCAGGTGGAAACATTACAACACAGGTCAGTCCCCAGCTGCCCAGAACAGAGCAGTCGGCTGCTGGACTTCTGCTCCACCCCAGATGGGCGGCCATATGAGAAGCATATGTTTAAAACTATGGGTTCAGTCCCAGTTCTCCCTATTGGCTGGGTGACCTTGCTTGGGCTCCCACTGGCCTCAGCTTGGTTCCTTGTTTGTACAAGGGGATGATCACCCACCTTCCTGTATCCTAGCTACCACTGTGTTTGCTTAAAGTTGACTTACCCTTCTGGGGATCACCTGGCTGATTGTTAAAGGAGAGATCCTTGGCCTCCCCCCTCCCCCCCCCGCCCCCTAATCTGTTGCATCAGAAGCCCTGGGGGTGGGTGTGGGCCACCTGGCCAAAAAGCTCTGCACGGCCCACTAACTTTAACGCCCGCCAAGGTCGTAGCATGTCTGGAAACAAGCATCCAGGCCTCAGGCCGACCACTGAATCAGGGGCGCCCCAGGGGTTTGCATTAACCAGGTCTCCGGTGCTTGTTCTGAGCGTCAAGCTGTGCCTGGCGCTGGGTCGCCGCCGGGACTGGGGGGCGAGCCCCAGAGACGCACACACGCCAGGTGCTGGACAGGTCCTTAAACCGTCCCGGGTGCCCCGCGGAGAGCCGGGGGAGCGCGGCAGCGCGGCGCCGGGGGCGGGTTAGGGCGCGGCGGAGCCGACTCCAGGGCTGGCCGCGTTCCGGTTGCCCCGGCAACCGCCACCAGGAGCGGGTGCTCCTCCTCCTGACGTCGTGTGCCAGGTCACGAGCAGCCTGACGCTGCGTCACGCCTACGTCACGCGCCTCCGGTCGCCGGGTCACGTGGGCATTTCACCGTTCACGTCATCAGGGGCAGGGTGAGCGCAGTGCCCGCAGGTGGCTTGGGAGAGAGCAGGAGCGCGCTCACACCACGTTTCCTACAGTATGTTGTTATAATTGTTTTACATTAGTTGTTATTAATTGTTTTTAATCCCTCACTGTGCCTGATTTATAACGTAAGCTTTCTGTCTTAATAACCCGAGCTTTATCCTCGTCTGTCCCTGTGGGGAAGTGCGCAGTCTCTACAGGGTCGGTCTCCCCGGAGGATAAGGGGACGACTGTGCGCACCACTTTCCAGAAACAAGGTTGGCGCCGGGGAGGCTGGGCCACCGTCCTGGGCACCTTGGTGGGAGCTAGTGGGGGCCCTCCCTTGGCCCCGGGGGTGAGCCAGCTGCTCCTCGTTAATGCTGATGGAGGTCAAGAGGAGCCTGGAGGTTACGGAGCCGCTTGGCGGGGAGATGGGTGGAGCAGGTTCCTGAGCGCCCTGCCCTGAAGTGGGTGGCTTGGCATCCGCCCCCGGCTCAGGTGTGAGCGGAAGGCGGGCTCTGCAGTGGGGTGTCCAGCTCCTGAGCCGCCAGGCCCCTGAGGGCGCAAGTTCTCCAGGCTAGGAGACTGGAAACCTCAGGCTGCCCCACCAGCCTTGCCTTGCCGTGGCTCAGCTGGAGAAGACGCTGGCCGGTGGGGCATGAAGCATCTAGTCCAGGGGGAAGTGGCTTCTGCCCCAGGGATGGAGCCTAAAGTAAGATTCTCACTTCTGATCTGCCCTCCCACTCCCACAGCAGGGTCACATGAGGAGCAGGTTTGCTGGTAGGGGGAGGCAGGGGAAGGTCACTCCCTATCTTGTGACTTCCAGTTAGCTGACTTCCACGCAGGGCCTTGGGAAGGGGAAGGGGGCCATTGAGAGTCAGCACTTGCACGAAGCTAAGAGTGTGGGTGTCCTTGGATTTTGCCCCCTAAAGTTGCCTCATTTGTGTCTTCCTAGCCCTGGTCTTGGCAGCCTGCGATGCTGTGTGTTTCTCTGGACTGTGTGCACATCTCTGAATCGATCATGTCACTATAAAAGTCCTCTGAGGATTTCCTGTGCACTTAGGATAAAACCCAACTCCTTTGTCTGGTTTAGAAGCCCCACTGGCCCCAGCCTCACCTTACACACCACCGTTTTCCTCCTTGCTGTCTCTGATCCAGCCATACCAATTGTATTTTTGCTTGTCTTTTGCCACAGGGCCTTTGCACAAACTGATCCCTCTGCCTGCATTGAGTTTCTACCCACAAGTCACATGGCTCTCAGCTTAAGTGTTGTCCCCTCAGCATCCTTCCCTGACCACTCAGTCTAATGTGGCCTCCCTGTCACCTGTCATTTGGCCTTGTTGATTTGATTCACTACCTGAGATTTTCTAGTTTCTCAATTTCTCTAGAATGTCAACCCCTTGGGAGCAGACAGACCTAATCTATCTATTCCTTTGTTGGCTATTGCATCCAGCACCCAGTAGGTCTTCAGGATTCACTGTGGGATGCATTGAAAGACATCCTGGGGGGAATGTGACCTCAGAGCAGGCCTCAATGAGTTGGGGATCAAATGCAGCTGTGTGAGATTGGCTGGTTCGAGGCTTCTGATCTGGGTGGAACGTTGGGCCCAATTTTCAACCGTGGCCTGCTTCTGTGTAGGAGTCTGTCTATGCAGACTGTTTTCATGGCCAGAGGGGGAAATAAGGTGGCTTTTATTTTATACCCTTTTAAAAAAAATGTATTTATTTAGTTTAGAGATGGAGAGAGAGTGAGTTGGGGGGAGGGGCAGAGGGAGAAGGAGAGAGAGAATCTCAAGCAAGCTCCCCACTGAGCACAGAGCCTGATGCAGGGCTCAATCCCAGGACCCTGAGATCATGACCTGAGCTGAAATAAAGAGTAGACACGCAACTGACTGAGCCACCCAGGTGGCTTTTATTTAAATGTCACTACTACAGAGGTAGGGTTGCCAGGTAAGACCCTGTACACTTTTTTTTTTAAGATTTTATTTATTTATTTGACAGCGAGAGAGGGAACACAAGCGGGGGGAGTGGGAGAGGGAGAAGCAGGCTTCCCACAGAGCAGGGAGCCCAACGTGGGGCTCGATCCCAGGACCCCGGGATCATGACCCGAGCTGAAGCCAGACGCTTTTAACGACTGAGCCACCCAGGCGCCCCTAAGGCCCCACACATTTGAATTTCAGATAAACAAGGACTGATTTTTTTTTTTTTTTTTTTGGTAAGTATAAATATGTACCAAGTATAGCATGGGACATACTTCCACTAAAAAATGGTTTGTTGTGGGTCTGAAATGAAAATGCAACTGAGAATACTGTATTTTTACTTGCCAAATCTGGCAACCCTAGTCAGAAGGCAAAGCCCCTCAGCTGTGCCCTTCTGGAACATCCTGCCCAGCTCCAGCTGTGCTCTCTGAGCTTGTCAACCAGCCCTGGCCCTCAGCCCAGCAGCTGGGGCGGGGGCCCCTCCTGCTCTAAATTATAGCTCAGGGCTTTGGACGTGAAGGCCACCAATGTCAAGTGGGGCCCTGAGGACTCTCAAGAGTGCTCAAGTGGCTTTTGACGCCTGCCTGCATTTTGGGGTTGTGGCTCTGACTTTTGCTTGATGCCTAGGAGTTTTGTTTTTTAAACCATCTTGTCTTTCTTGCCATCTGTTGTGAAAGACTCCTTGACAGTGGGGCAAACAAGTGGACCAGTTTTGTCAGTGGCTGGTAGGATGTTGCCAGATGCCATCATTCTTGGGCAAGGAGGGGTTTCTACAGCTGTGGGCCCCTTGAGGCTTGTCAGAGCAAGCTGCGTGGCCCCCACGCCAGCAGGGGCTCTTCTGGAACCTGTCTGCTTGGTCAGCTCCGTGTGAAGTCTGGCTGCTGGGCAGGGGGCACGCTAGCCCACTCTAACTCCGGACGCAGGGAGGCAGGGGGCTGCTATGTGGCTGCTGGTCCCCCATGGGGCAGGGAGACCACACAGAGCCGCTAGAGGGGTTCCCTCTTGGCGGGACCGCTGCCATGGGAACCCCCAGTCGTGTTCTCACTCAGGCTGGGTTTTCAGAAGTCCTCTGTGCTCCTTCCAGTCTTCCTGTTCATCTTTATCCCTGTTCGGTCGTGCACTGCGGCTTGCCCCTGAGCCACCTCCCCGTCCTGCTGGGGGAGGCCCAGCGAGGACAGGCCGCACGCAGACTGGTGAGGGGCTGGGCTCTGGGTGGCCCTGGCTCTGATCCTGGCTCTGCCCATGTGGCCTTGCACAAATAGCCCCCTGTGTGTGATCCCTCACAGCCAATGTGTGTGTGTGTGTGGGGGGGGTCCTGGGGAGTGAGAGAAGGCTGTGGAAGGTGCCGGCTGGCATCTGTCCTGCAGTGAGCCCTCGGGGGCTGGGAGGCACTGCGGAAGCTCACTGGTCTGTTGTTGGCGGTGTGCCATCATCTGACGTTTTAGGGGTGACTTCTGGATTGTCGTAGTTGACTCGTTTGTTTTCTCAGTTCTGGAGGTTGGGAGTCCAAGATGAAGCCGTGGGCAGGGTTGGTTTGTCCCGAGGCCTCTCCCCTCGGCTTGCAGGTGGCCGCCTTCTCGTCCTCTTGTCCTGTCGGCGGGTGGCCTCCCCTCTGTGCACGCACATGTCCCTGCGGTCTGACCTCCTTGTTCGTAAGCATGCCCGTCCTATAGGATTAGGGCTCACCCTGTGACATGTAGCCTTAACTACCGCTTTCAAGGCCCTAGCTCCACATACATTCACATTCTCAGGTGTACCGGGAATGAAGATTCGGACGTATGAATTTGGGTGGGGGTACAATTCAGTCTATGATACGAATATTCGGATATTCTTCTGTCCCCTTGAAACTGCAAGGGGGATCCATGGAAGAGACTGCTGAGTCTGTAGTAGGTGTGGGCCTTGGGGTATAATGCAGGAAATCAGTCTGAGTCTTTGCCTTCTTTTTTTCTTTTTTTAAAGTAGCCTCCACATCCAGTGTGGAGCCCAGTGTGGGACTTGGACTCACAACCCTGAGCTCAAGACCTGATCTGAGATCAAGAGTCGGTGGATGCTTAACAGACTGAGCCAGCCAGGTGTCCCTGAGTCTTTGCCTTTTAACCTCATCAAATGGCCCCTCCTACCCCTCCCTGAGGGTACACTGGCTTGTTGCTGGTTCAGTGTTGGTAAATCATCCCTAGGTTTTGGAGTCCAGACAACTTTGACCTTTGACCTCACTCTCCCACTGTGTCTGTATCGGTCAGGATGGGCTCTTCATGCTGTGGTAACCAACAGAATCTTCGTTGCTGAAGACAGATGCTTCTTTCTTGCTTATGCTGCATGTGGATGGCGGATTGGCTAGGAACACTTTCCCCACATTTGCTAACTCCTGGGTGGACACGGAACAGCTCTATATGCATATAGGTGAATTACATGAAGTAGACGCCCTCCTAACTCCCACCCAAGACAGGAATGGAACGTTGCCAGTCACCCAGGTCCAATTACAGCTGCCCTCTTTCCCTCCCAGAGTAACTACTGTCCTGACTTCCATAGCAGTTACTCTCTTGTATTTCGTTTTTAATGAAACTTTAAATTTTGAGATTAATTGTAGATTTGTGTGTAGTTGTAAGAAAATAATACCAAGATCCTGGGAACCCTTTGCCTAGTTTTCCCCAGTGATAACTGTAGTAGTCAGCACCACAATGGGATATTGACATTGATTTGGTCAAGATACAGGACATCTTGGGGCGCATTGGTGGCTCAGTTGTTGAGCTTCGGCTCAGGTCATGATCCCGGGGTCCTGGGATCGAGCCCCACATGGGGCTCCCTGCTCCGCGGGAAGCCTGCTTCTCCCTCTCCCACCCCCCCTGCTTGTGTTCCCTCTCTCACTGTGTCTCTCTCTGTCAAATAAATAAAATCTTTAAAAAAAAAAAAAAAAGATACAGGACATCTCATCACCACGGAGACCCCTCACCTTGACCTTTTATAGCCACATCAGCTTTCCTCCCTTCTCCTTAACCCCTAATAATCTGTTCTCCATCTCTATAGTTTTGTCATTTCGAGAATGTTCTACATGGACTCACACAGTATGTATAACCTTTTGGGATTGGCTTCTTTCACTTGGCATAGCTCTCTCGACATTCCTCTAGGTTATTGGGCGTATTGCTAGTTTCTTCCTTTTTATTGCTACGTAGTGTTCCATGGTGTGGATGCACCCCAGCTAACATCTTACCCGTGGGAAGGCGTCTAGGTTGTTTCCAGTTTGGGGCTACAGTGACTAAAGCTGCTATAGATACACTCTTGCATACAGATTTTTTTTTTTTTCTGTTTGTGCAGTTTTCATTTCTCTGGGATAAATTCTTGGGAGTGCAGTTGTTGAGATGTATACCTAGTTTTGTTTTGTTTTATTTTTAAAAAACTGCCCAACTGTTTTCCAAAGTGGCTGGACTATTTTACCTTCTCCAGTGTATGAGTGATCCAGAGAGTGATTTCTCTGCATCCCTGACAGCATTTGGTGTTGTCATTATTTTTTATTTTAGCTGTTGTGTTTTTTGTTTTTTCTTAAAGATTTTATTTTTTTATTTGACAGAGAGAGAGAGAGAGAGAGGGAACACAAGCAGGGAGAGTGGGAGAGGGAGAAGCAGGCTTCCCTGCGGGGCTCGATCCCAGGACCCTGGGATCATGACCTGAGCCGAAGGCAGATGCTTAACCACTGAGCCACCCAGGCGCCCCAGCCCTTGTGGTTTGAATTTGCATTTCTCTAATGGCTAACGATGCACATCTTTTCACATGCTTATTTGCCATCTGTATATCCTCGTCTGTGAAATGTCTCCTGTCTTTTGCTCATATTCTAATTGCATTGTTTGTTTTTTACTGTTGCATTTGAGGGCTCTTTATATATTCTAGACAATAGTTCTTCACTAGATAGGTGGTTTGCAAATACTTCTAGTCTGTGGCTTGTCTTTTTGTCCTTTTAATAGGGTTTTTCACAAAACAAAAAAACCAATTAAAACATTTTTTATATGAAGTCATGTATATTCTCTTATGGATCATGCTTTTGGTATCAAGTCTTAACAACTCTTTGCCTGACCCTAGGTCTCCAAGAGTTTCTCCCGTGTTTTCTAAAAGTTTTCTATTTTACATTTAAGCTGGTGATCGATTTTTGAGTTAATTTTTGAATAATGCATGAGACTTAGGTCAGGGGTCTTCTTTTCTCTTATGAATATCCATTTCAGTGTCATTTGTTAAATGGTTGTTTCCTTCATTGAATTGCTTTTGTATCTTATCAGAGGTCGGGTGGGCATGTTTGTGGATACTCCTGGATTCTCTGTGTGCTTTCTCCTGTCTCCCTAGGGCAACAGTCTTGATTATTATGGCTATACAGTAATTCTTGAAATTAGGTAGACTAATTCTTCCAGCTTTATTCTTTTTTTTTAAAATCCCAAATTGTTTCGCTATTATAGCTCCTTTGCCTTCCCATATAATTTGAGAATAATTGTAAAATTTTAGGATAATCTTGTCTGTATGTACAAAAAAAAAATCTCGCCAGGACTTTGACAGGAATTGTGTCCAACCTATATATCAATTTGGAGAGAATCGGCATTTTTACTATGTTGACTCTTTCAGTCGTGAACATGATTTATTTAGACATTATTTGATTTATCTGTGTTGTGTAGTTTTCAGCCTAAAAGTTGAGGAACATGCTTTTTTAGATTTTACCTAATTCTTTTTATCTTTTGAATGATTGTAAGTGGTATTGGATTTTTGACTTTGATGTTCATGTGTTCCTTCCAAGTGTAAGAAAATAAGGTTGATTTTATATGTAGATCTTTTATCTTGTGACTTTGATGAACTCGTTTGCTAGTTCTAAGAGTTTTTGGCAGATTCCTTGGGATTTTCTATATAAACAGTCATGTTATCTGCAAATAGGGACAGGTTTTTTTTTTTTTAGCATTTTGAATTTTTTTTTATTTTTTATTTTTTTAAAGATTTATTTTTTTAAATTTTTTATTATTATGTTAATCACCATACATTACATCATTAGTTTTTGATGTAGTGTTCCATGATTCATTGTTTGTGCATAATACCCAGTGCTCCATGCAGAAGGTGCCCTCCCCAGTACCCATCACCAGGCTAGCCCATCCTCCCATCCGCCTCCCCTCTAGAACCCTCAGTTTGTTTTTCAGAGTCCATCATCTCTCATGGTTCGTCTCCCCCTCCGATTTCCCCCCTTCATTCTTCCCCTCCTGCTATCTTCTTTTTTTTTTTTCCTTAACATATATTGCCTTATTTGTTTCAGAGGTACAGATCTGTGATTCAACAGTCTTGCACAATTCACAGCGCTCACCATAGCACATACCCTCCCCAATGTCTATCACCCAGCCACCCCATCCCTCCCACCCCCA
>NC_138372.1:9047673-9095769 GCF_054177405.1 Leptonychotes weddellii
TTTGGATTTCCCTGATGCCGAGCGATGTTGAGCACTTTTTCATGTGTCTGTTGGCCATTTGGATGTCTTCTTTGGAAAAATGTCTGTTCATGTCTTCTGCAAATAGGGACAGTTTTATTCTTTTCTGATCCGTATGCCTTTTATTTCCTTTTCTTGTGTAGAACTGGTATTCATTCTTCTTTAAATATTCGGTAGAACTCTCAGGTGAAACCAGTTGGGCCTGAAGATTTCTTTTTTGGGAGTTTTGTATTACCAATCTTTTCAAAGAACTAGCTCTTTGTTTCACTGATTTTTTTTTTTCTCTATTGTTTTCCTCTTTCCAGTTGCATTGATTTCTGGTCTGTAGTGTTTCCTTCCTTCTGCTTGCTTGGGATGTAATTTGCTCTTATTTTTGTAGGTTCTTGAGGTGGGAGCTTAGATTATGGATTTGAGACTTTTCCTCTTTTCTAATTATACATTTTGTGCTATAAATTTCCCTCTCAGCATTTGGTATGTCCCAGAAATTTTGGTATGTGGTATTTTCATTTTCATTCAGTTCAGTGTACTTTTGATTTCTCTTGAGACTTCCTCCTTGACCCCTGAGTTATTTAGAAACGTGTGGCTTAGTTTCCAAATCCTTGGAGATTCTCCTGATATGTTCTCTCTCTTTCAATTTCTAGTTTGAGTCCTTTTGGTCAGAGAATCCACTCTCCATGATTTCAGTTCTTTTACGTTTGCTGAGGTTTATTTTTTTCCCACTTTTAAGAAGCTGTAATTGACGTATAGCTTTGTCTTCATTTTAGATATACAACATGACTTATTTATCTATATGTAGCAAATGCTTATCACAACAGTTTAGTTAACATCCATCACTTCACATAGTTATACATTTTTTTCTTCTGATAAAAACTTTTAAGATGTACTCTCTTAGCGACTTGCAAATATACAATATAATATTGTAAACTATAGTCACCATACCCTACATTATGTCCCCGGGGCTTATTTATCTTATACCTGAAAATTTGTACCTTTTGAAAATTTGTACCTTTTGACCACCTTTAGCCATTTTGTCCACCCCTACCCCCTGCCCCTGGCGAGTCCATTTTCTGTATCTATAAGTTCAATATTTTTAGTTTTCACATATGAGGGAGATCCTACAGTATTTGTCTTTCTCTGACTTGTTTCACTTAACATAATGCCCTCAAGGGCCATCCATGTTGTTGTAAGTGGCAGACTTTCCTTCTTTTTTATGGATAAATATATTGCATTATATATATAATATATTCTACTGTATACACATACCACGTTTTCTTTATCCATTCATCTGTCCCTGCACATTTAGTTTGTTTCCATGTCTTGGCTATTGTGAATAATGCTGCAGTGAATGTGGGAGTGCAGATAGCTCTTCTTCGAGATCCTGTTTTCATTTTCTTTGGATATTCTACCCAGAAGTGGAATTGCTGATCATAGGATAGCTCTATTTTTAATTTTTTGAGGAAACTGCACACTGTTTTCCATTAGTGCAGACCAATTTATATTCCCACCAACAGTGCATGAGAGCTCCTTTTTCTCTACATCATATCCAGCGTTTGCTTTCTCTTGTTATTTTGGTAACAGGTGTTCTAACAGGGCATGAGGTGGCATCTCAGGGTGGTTTTGATTTGCATTTCCCTGATGGTTAGTGATGTTGAGCACCTTCCCATGCACCTATTGCGTGATCACATATCATGTTACTCGATGCTATTCTTATTTTTGTACCCGTTTTGTTTTTTCAGAAGTTTTTAGGATCTTCTTTTTATCCTTGATGTTCAGAATCTTCGCAGTGTGACTAAGCATTTTTCATTTGTTATACCTGGTGGGTACTCTGTTGGGAGTTTAAAACTTTTTTTTTTTTTAAGATTTTATTTATTTGAGAGAGAGAGAGAGCGAGCAGGGGGAAGGGGCAGAGGGAGAGGGAGAAGCAGGTTACCCGCTGAGCAGGGAGCCCGATGCGGGGCTCGATCCCAGGACTCTGGGATCATGACCTGAGCTGAAGGCAGACGTTTAACTGACTGAGCCATGCAGGTGCCCTGGGAGTTTAAAACTTTTAAAAAAATATTATAAAATATGTGAAATCTAAAAATAAAAAACCCAAATCAATAAACAGGCAAACAAAAAGCAGAATGAGACCTGTAAACACAGAGAATAAACTGACGGTTGCCAGAGGGGTGGGTCATGGGGGAATGGTCGGAATGGATGAAGGGGTGTGTGAATAACAGGCTTTCAGTTATGGAACGGATAAATCACAGGAGTGAAAGGCACAGCATAAGGAACATAGTCAGTGGTATTGCAATACTGTTGTGTAGTTACATATGGTAGCTACACCTGTGAGCACTTGTTGAGTCCCTATGTTGTACATCTGAAACTAATGTAACATTGTGTGTCAAATCCACCGAAATAACAATATTAAACTGTTGTCATATTTATCCAAGTCACTCAAGTCACTGATTAATGAGTGACGTTTGAACACCTATCTTTGTTTCTCATTGTCCTATTAATCATTAACACCAACAGAAATATTAGCTAAGATTCTTGTCAAAATTATACTTGTTATTTACATTAATAGCTGCCTACAGATAAAAAAGTTTGGCAAAAACCGATGAGACATTCTGTGAGAATCAATTGACTATATAGGAGTCTCATTAAAGAATATTGTATATTATTATCTATAAACTATGTGCTCTATACTCTGATAAAATTTAAACATGTATGTCCACAAAAAACAAACAAACAAAAAAAAAAACCTCCATTCCTCCCCCACCCCCAGAACTTCTGTTGTTTTTATGTTTAGCTCCTGGATTGATTTTTTTAATTTTCATTTTTTTATCTTGATCTTGATTCTTCTATATTTTTGTGAGACTCTCTGAATGCTATTGCTCTTCTGTTTTTAACTTTAGTCATTTTTAAATCTTAAGAGCTATACATTTTTTCTGTCCTTTTGTATTAATATCTCATGATTTTATGAGTACAAAATTATCTTCACATTTTTTTTCAGTCATCTTATACATAATGCATTGCCTGGCTGTTTCTACAGAGCTGCTTTCTCAAGCTTTTATTTAGACATTATATAGTTCTTTTATATTCTAGGCACTGTTCTACGTAGTTTCACAGTGTTTACTTAATCCTCCACCCTTGAGATAGATAGTCCTTTGTCTCCAGGCAGGGGCAGAGCTGGGATTTGAACATAGGGGCCTCTGGCTTCAGAGCCCACTGTGCATAGAGACTAGGTGGTCCTGCTGGGGTCAGCTGGTTCTGAGCTGTCTCGTCATACTTGGGTGACAATATCTGGATGCTCTGAGGGGATGAATTCTCCCTAGTGTGGGTGGTTTAGTCAGGAGAGGTCAAGTCCATTGCTTGCCTTCTGTTTAGTTGCTGATGGGGCATGTCCCTCCTCTTACCATCCTAACCTGGGTAGGAGCGGGGACCCAAGCTCTGCTCACCAGATGCCCTTGTCTGAGACTTTGACTCCTGAGAGAGTGATAAAATACCAGAAAAAAAAAAAAAAGTTGGCAGTCATGCATCTCAGCTGTTGTTCCCTGACCAGATACTGTGCCTTGATACGGCTCCTGAGATTTTTGCTTCCAAGTTCCTGGAGACGTCTTAGATGTTTTTGTATCATTTCGAGTTCTGGTTGTAGGTTCCAGTACTGACTGTTCCTTTCTTCAGTAAGAATAAGAATCTATTGGAGGATATGGAGGGCCAGATTTGAAACATGGGCACTGACCAAGGCTGTTCTGGAGGGTTAAGAATTTGGAAGCATGAAAGTCCTATTTTAGTAGTATTGTTATGTCATCAGGCCACCCCCCTCCTTAGCTGCCCTGGAATTATTCCTAATTGTCCCTTTGTTTGTTCTACTCTCTCCAGACTCAAAATCTCCATTGGGAGGGTGGGGAGCCCACTAATTACCAGGAGCTGGGGGAGAAGAAGGCAGATCCCCCCTGCCTCCCTTGGATTCTATAGCTGAAGGTTGAGGCAACTCATACCATGCCTGTTGGGTATTGCCCCAGAATAAGGAAGTCAGATTCTAGACAAGCCCACCATACTGCTGATTTCCATTACAAGTTTCCCCACCTTTGGGTTCTGCAAATTTCCTATTTCTTTCCAATAATTAGTCTTTGGTTACTAGCCAGAATCCTGTGTCTTGTACTCGGAGATCCCTAAGTGAAATATGTCCCGTGGCTCCTGTATGAACTTTGTTTTATTGGTGCATCCTAGAAGTTTAGGGACCTTAAGGTCTAGACTCGCAGTTTGTTCTTGTCTCATTAGCTTGATTATAATGTTTAGGGGAATAAATAACCTGCAGGTCTTTTGCTGATAGCAGCTTAGTGAGAACTGGCCATGAGGAACATTTTCCATATTCTTTTTTTTTTTAAAGATTTTATTTATTTATTTGAGAGAGAGAGAGCAAGCACATGAGAGGGGGGAGGGTCAGAGGGAGAAGCAGACTCCCTGCCGAGCAGGGAGCCCGATGCGGGACTTGATCCAGGGACTCCAGGATCATGACCTGAGCTGAAGGCAGTCGCTTAACCAACTGAGCCACCCAGGCGCCCCATTTTCCATATTCTTGGCTCAAGAGTTAGCAGTTCTCATTGATGTGTCAATGTTGAGCCAAAGTGCTGGTACTTGGAGACGGGGCTGTGGAATGAGTCAGTGTGGCCAGTCCATTCTAATTTGGCACATTCGAGGTTGACTACTTTTCATCAGGGAATTTATCATTTGGGGCTGGGAGGCAATTTCACGTGAAAATGAATATGTAACTCCTTTGCCCACTGCTGTGATTTGGAGGGAGACTTGGCCAACTCTGGGGGTCCAGAACTCCCTGAAGTTGTGTTTAAAATAGAAAGTCATGGTTTTCAGGGGCTCACAGGGGTCGACAGTACTCAGAAAAGATGAGTCATTGACTTGTTTCCTGAATTCTGAGTTTCTTAAAAATGACCTTTTAGATAGGCGTGGTGGTTGTGTAACTCCATAAATTTACTAAAAACCATTGCATTGTGTACTTTGAATGGGTGAGTTGTAAGGCAGTTGAATTGTATTTCAAAACTGTTAAAAATGGACCTTTTGTTAACCTATTTTTAAGTGGGGGACCTCCTGAACGAGGGACCCGTCTTGGGTCCTCAGTGAATCTGGACATTATTGAGCTTGTTTGTATGTAATTGCCTGTTTTTATGTATTACTTTGGCTCTAGATGCACCCAACTCTGATAATTGTGTGGTGCTTCTAAGTGAGTTATTTGGCTTCTAATACTGCACTGAGAACCATGTCTAATTCTATGGTGGGTTAAAAGCCGGAGCTAATTTCATTTATTGCCCCATAAATTGTGGTGGTTATAGTAATGGGAGAAGACATGAGCACGGTGAAAGTTTAGCCAAGTTCCCTTACTTTCATGACCCCCATTAGTATTTTGCACCCTGTTAAGGTAAGTGATGAAGTGCTCAGGACGTTTAGGGGGAAGTGCTAAGTAGCGATGTTGGGTCTGCAGGGCTGTAATCGAAGCCACAGCAGAAGAAAGACTGATGTGATTCCCATGTGAGGTCCCACTGACTGCTTCAGAAAATAAGGTTGACATCAAGTAAAAAGCATTCAGTAAAAAGAATTCAGTTGCACCTTGCATGTAGCCCTCTGAAAGCAAGTCTGATTGTATCCTGTTCCTAGTTGATTCTTTTTTTTTTAAAGATTTTATTTATTTATTTGACAGAGAGAGATAGTGAGAGCAGGAACACAAGCAGGGGGAGTGGGAGAGAGAAGCAGGGTTCCGGTGGAGCGGGAAGCTGATGTGGGGCTCGATCCCAGGGCCCTGGGATCATGACCTGAGCCGAAGGCAGACACTTAACAACTGAGCCACCCAGACGCCCCTCCTGGTTGATTCTTGGATGGTTTCTGTGCCTGTTTCCACAGTGTGGGGGCTCCTGATTCCTAAAGGCTAAAGGCCACCTGCCCTGTGTGGCTTAGAGGGCTGTGTTGCAGCTTGCCGACCATGGCTGTTGATAAAGGCAACTTAAAGGAGATTGTGTGCAGGTTAGGGGCCCGTTGGTCCCAGTGCAGAGCTAAGACTCGCTAGTTAACAGGATGAATAGAAAGGGGACACGAGGGCCACAGGTGGCTGAATGTCTGCTACTGAAGTAGAAAGTGAACAGGACTCTTCCGCGGTACATTCTAGGTGCCCTGTTGATCTGCCTCCTGAGAGCGGTCCTGTCTCCTCCCACCTCCTAGGAGAGCTGAGGAAGTCATTCGTATCTAGGAGATCAAACACAATTCATCTTCATCAGGGTTCAGCAAACCTGTTTGGTATGTACGTTGTGTTCCTCCATTCTGTAAATGTATGGGTGTTCTTCAGGCTAACTGGTATTGATACAGTTGAAATGTTCTGTTCCCTGTAGTGACCAGCTGTCCCTAAGCTCTTGCTAGGGGCCAAGCTGTGTGCAAACTGCTTTGAATAGGTTATTTTCCACCCAATCCTCTTAATCCCATGAGGTTGGATATACCCATTTTTGTGTAAGAGAAAGCCAAGGCTTAGAAAAGTTAACTGAATTGCCCAGGACTAGACAGACAGTAACAAGCAGGGTGATAGAATTCTGTCCTGGTTGAATTCCACGGCTTTTAACCACTGCCATTGCGCCCCCTATTCTAGACTGTATTTCTCTCTGTGCTTTCTTGGCTATTTTTTTTCTTTTTGTGCAGGCGTTTGGGGGTGCTTTAGCTGGGAAGGGGAGTGAGCAGCTGATGGCTATCATCATGTGCCGTGGATTAGCAAGTCAGTCACCATCTAGATGGGGCAGATGTTGGGGCTGTGGGTCAAATACAGCCTACAGCTCAAAGAATGATTTTTTTTTTTTCATTTTTCAATGGCTGGGAAAGAAAGAATGATACTTTGTGATACCTGAAACTTATATGGAATTCAAATTCCAGTGCCTATAAATAAAGTTTTATTAGAACACAGCCACGTCCATTTTGGTCATGTATCATGGCTGCTTTCATGCTGTAATAGCAAAGATGAGTAGCCGTGACTGAGACTGGATGGCTGGCAGAGCCTAAAAGATTGATTATCTGGCTCCTTCTAGAAAGCCTTTGCCAGCCCTTGATCTGATGATAGGTTTGCTCTCCCAGGTAAGAATGATTTCCTAAGCTCTTTTGGGAGGTGTGTGGAGACGGGACAGTTTTCAGAGGGCAGAGCCACAGGGCAGCTAGGTACAAAGCCAGATCAGTGATATATATGCTTATCAGCACTGTTGTGTTAATGTTCTTTGCTGCCACAGTGTGCTTGCTCTCCAGTGGGTCCTGGTGACCCGGGGTACCATTCCTATCTTGGACAGCTGTAATTGGATGGTAGGAACCCTGGGTCATAGCTTTCTGTGTATGACATGAAGGGGTTCAGAGCATATAATCCTAGAATATGCCCTTTTGACATAAGGATTATTTTGAACTGAAGACAATCGAGAGAAAGTAGACCCAAGAAGAACACTCTGCCCTCTCCTCACGACAATTCTTAATCACTGGGGACAACTCTTGATTCTTTTGGGGGCAGAGACAGCACCTGAGGAATCTGTATGACAAACCTTAGTAAGCAACTCTTATTTTCCGTTAGTCTCCGCCATATACTTGCCACCCCTAAAAGCCTAAACCTGTTCTCCTGTTTCTTTTTGCTTCTCTACACGTGTATTGTCCTTTGTTCAGGTGTTGTATAAAGCCCAAGTTCTCACCACCCCTTTGAATTCCTCATCCGCGTTTTTCTCCTGCACACGTGCACTGTGTATGTTATTAAACTTCCATTTGTTTGTCCCTTGTTAGTCTGCCTTTTGCCTGTCTTATTTGCCGGGCCCCAGATGGAGAGCCCTGGAGGGTAGAGGGAAAAAGTCTCTCCTCTGTTGCAGACACGAGACTAGGTAACTTAGACAGAGGGCTGGGGGCAGCAGGTTTCGGTTAAGGTTCTCCCTGCACACCACTGTATGCCTTAAGGAAGGAGTTGAAGGTTGGACGTGCCCTCTGGCTGGAAGGGAATTGATACACACAGGACACGGACCGTGCTGCCTGTTTTGCCTGGTGTTAATTGAAGCCTCAGTAGTCTGGGGAGGGAAGGACCTCATCTCCCTGTAAAGATGTTGCAGGTGAGTCTGACAATGGGTGATACTCAGATGCAGTTCGTGAGTACTGCCCCAGGGGCCAGGTGTCATGCTGTGGACTCGAGGACTTAACAGGCCAACTCCACGCCCTTGGGTTCTGACTAATGAGTTCTGAGGTTGGCATCCGGGTTCAGACGTGTGCCTGGAAGCCTGACGTGTTTCTCCTTCATCATGTTGGTCTCTCAGCGTTTAGGCAGTCGCTATAGAGTGGGTGGCATGGTACAGGACTTCAGGGGTTTGGGTTGTAAGCAACAGAAGCCGACTCTGGCGAGTTCATCCAAAGACAGTGCACTGGGAGGCTGTGGGAATGGTTCACAGGATAGGAAGAGAAGCTGAACATCTGGGCCCTGCAAGGACAGGAGTGGGCAGCAGCCTTAGGGGGTCTAAGAAGCAGGAAATATAGACAGCTGATACCTTTGGGATAAATTGGTTCTCACCATTTTCCTTACCTTGATCAATATCAGGTTGCCTTGGCATGAGGATTTCACTTGACTTTCGCTCTCTGTCTACTTCTTTGGCTCAAAGTGGACAGGATCATGGATTGGCAGTCCACCAAGACTTTGTGCCATGGTGGAGGGGACCTCCCAAAGGACACTGAGTTTCTGTTACTGGAAGAAGGGGTAAGTGCTGTTGGGCAAGTGAAAACCAGGGTCTTGCTATGTGTCGTGAACTGTAGGAGTATAGAGGAAAATGCCCAACTCAGCCCCAGAGGTCAGGGAAGAGTTTCTGGAGAAAGAAACCACTAAGCTGAAACCAGAATGACAACTGAAGTTAGCCGTAGGGCAAGAAAGAAGCAAAACATCACAAGCTAAGGGTGCTGCAGGTGCAAAGGCCCAGGGCAGGGGACATTCCAGGCTCTTCCCTGTTGGTCTCTAGGAATGACAGGTCATTTTGCCCAAGGACTTGTGCTTTTAAGGATCAGGGTCCAACCGTCCTTGAGCTTCCCAAGGTCAACTGAGCATCATGGAAAACCTCAGGCCATGATTTCCTGCTTCCCAGGGAGTCTGCAGGATTAAATAAAATCTTGGGCCCTCCTGCACTGAGAGCTGATAGGAAGAAAAATGCCGCCGCGGCCCTGAGCACTTTTATTATTCCACCTTGGCTGCAGTGGGGGAGGCCGCTGGTCATGAGCTGCCGGAGCTGATTTGCACCGGCGTTAGTCACAAATTGTGGCTTGACATTTATAGCAGCTGTGATCCACACATATTGATTATTTAGGAAAAGGAATGAAGCTGAGCTGGCCGAGCAGCTGCCTTGTTAAAAATCTGCTCTGGTTGCATTTCATCCTGCTGGGAGAAGGGGGCAACAGACTCGGAAAGGGGAGGGGAAGCACTATCTAGCTTAGATCTTGTTCATGTCTCGGTGGATAGCAAGCAGCTTTTCTTCACCATCTTTGATTAATCAGCTCCCTTTTATTCATGTGAAAAATCCAGACACCCAGGAGCTCCTTGGAAGGAATTATTGTTCTTTGCCTCTTATGCTCAATTCGTTCTGTATTGTGTTCATTGGGCTAATGAAAGCTGCGCGAAGGTCTCTCTTGGCTGTGCTGTGATGAATTAGCACTTCCCCTGCAAAATGTATTTCTCAGATTAAGCTGAATTTGTCCCCCTCCCCCACCACCATCATGAGGTTGTTTCTTCCATGCTAATGACTATGGGAGCCACGGGAGGAGTTTGGACCCCTTTTCCTTCAGGGATCACTTGGCCTCCCCATTATAGTCCAGATTCAGATGGAGCAAAAGCCCGAAGATAAGCATAAGGGCTGCTGTAGCACGAGCCGCAGTGTGGACCGACGCCCGGCTCATGCCTGCTAGGGAGCTGAATGGCATCGGGACCTGCAGGGACTGTCCTTCGGCTGTGCATGGCAGGCAGACAGACCCCAGCTCCGGCAGGAGTCTAGGCGGAGGCCTGCTAGAACCTGGCCAAGCTGCGGGCTCTCTGACAGAGTTGTGCCCTGTCCAATGAGAGGATTGGGCTTGCTGAGTCTGTTAGTCGGCTGGGGCCGCAGTGACAGAATACCACAGGCTGAGTGGCTGAAGCAAAAGAAAATTATTTTCTCACCTTTCTAGAGGGCAGGAGTCCAGGATCAAGGTGCCTGCAGCGTTGGTTCGTTCTTTTTTTTTTTTTTTTTTTAAGATTTTATTTATTTATTTGACAGAGAGAGCACAAGCAGGGGAGTGGCAGAGGGAGAGGGAGAAGCAGGCTTCCAGCTGAGCAGAGAGCCTGACATGGGGCTCGATCCCAGGACCCTGAGATCACAATCTGAGCCGAAGAAAGACGCTTACCCGACTGAACCCCTGGGCCCCCTGGGTTGGTTCTTTCTGAGGGCTGTGAGGGAGAATCTGTCCCAGGCCTCTCCTAGCCCCTGGGGGTTTGCTGGCCATCTTCGGCATCCCTTGGCCTGTAGAAGCCTCGCCGAAGCCTCGCCCCAGTCTCTGCCTTCATCTTCACATGGCATTGTCCCTGTGTGCATGCATGATGTGTCCCAACTTCCCTTTCTTAGAAGGACATCAGTCCTGTTGGACTAGGGCCCACCCTAAGGACCTCATCTTAAACTTGATTACGTCTGTGAGGACCCTGTCCCCACGCCAGGTCACATTCTGAGGTACTGGGGGTTTGGACTTTAACATGTATGTACTTTCTGGGGGGGTTGGGGTGTAGTGATTTAACCTATAAAACCTACCTTGGGACTAGTTATGTGACGATAAATCTCTTTATTGTTTAAGCCTCGTGAGTTGGGTGCTGGTTACCTGTAGTCTACCTGAATGGCTGACAGAGATCGCGGTAGCCCCGCCGGGTCTAACCTGCGGTGACGTGGGTTTCCCACCACCATTCCTGCTAGGAACAGTTTCGTTTTCTTGCTGTTGGAGATACTCATGCGTAGGCCCGGGAACCAGAGTCCTGCATGAACCTTCCAGCTCAGGGGAGAGCGCACACAGCGACAGCGGTCCTCAGGGAAGACGGAGTTCAGAGGGCTTGGAGAAACAAAGAAGTGAGGCAGCACCGACATCTGCTGGAAGCACCACCCCTTCTCTCTGTGGTTGCCAAACCTCGTCCTGCTGGCCCCGTCCAGAGTGGCTTTTTCCAGTGTGTCCCCCAGGTGTTTCGTTTGTAACCTGATTGTGGTACTTGGTATCATTGTGGTGTGGTGAGGATGTACCCGTGCTTGGAACTCTGGAGTCCACGCCTGGTTTGTGCTTAAATGTATGTCAGGTACATGGAGCTTCTTCCACTAGTCTAAAGGGACACGAAACTTAGGAGCCTAGTGAGGACAGAGCAGTGGCATTAGGGTGAGAAGCACGAGCTCGGGGCTTGGCGGGAGGAAGGGATGTGGTGGTGGGGAGGGGACAACAGGAGAACCCCGAGAGTGTTTGTAAGGCTGTGTATGTTTTTCTGAGGAAAGGCTCATGTGTTTCATCGGATTCTTAGAAGGAAGGCTAGGACTCTAGCCCTGCCTTGGGCCGTGTTGTAGATGGGATGCTGGTCTACCCTACATGCAGGATTTTGGTTCTTCATGTCATTTAGGATACAGATCTCAAGGGAAGTGGAGGTCCAGCCATATCAACATGGTGCCCTTACGTTGGTGCACATGAGGATTGCCCAGAGCTCAGGATGAATGCAAGCCAGGTGGTCCCTTTCACGGAAGAACCAACATCTGTCGTCTCCTCCCATAGAAGACGGTCCAGCCTAATGGTCAGTTCAAGGCACTGCTAGTTCCGACACAGAATCCGGATTTGATTCCAAGCTCCTCCCCTCTTAGCTGTGGCAATTTGGGCACTCACTGTTCTTCTGAATCTGTTTTCTCGTGGAAAATGGAAATGAAAATAGCTTCACCGAGGATGGTGTTGAGGATGATGTAAGGTCATGTACTTGAAGGGCTTGATTCTGAGCTTGGTACCGAGCATCTGAAATGTCAGTGTTACGAGGGGAGGGGAAGATGGCGAGGTGTAGAGCTCACCAACCTCTGTCCTTGTCCCTGAACCTTGCCTCTGTCCCTGACCTGCTAGTTTTATGGCTGTAAAATGGAGCTTCGTTCTTCCATTTTGTAAAGGAGAGCCGAAATGTCCTTTGTGCAGAGCTGTTGCGAATGCTAGTGATAATGTGCGTGAGAGGCCTGGCTGAGATGAATTCTCCTGTGGCAGACGTGAGCATTACCCTGGCACCAGGCTCTTTCAGGTGGGGAGTATGTCCGGGTCCCGTGGCTACTGTAACAAACTACCACAGACTCAGAGAATTAAAACTACACATATTTATTTTCTTACAGTTCTGAAGGGCAGAAGCCCGAAATAGTTTTACTGGGCTAACCTCAGGGCGTCCTTAGGGCTTCTGGAGGCTCTGAGGGGGGAATCCTGTTTCCTTGCCTTTTTCTAGTGGCCACTGTTATTCCTTGGCTCATGGCCCCATCCTCCATCCTCAAAGCGTACCACTCCTGTCTGTCATTACATTGCCTTCTTTCATCTAGAGGAAGTGACTTACTTTGGGACCACCTGGATCATGCACGCTAGTCTCCCCCATCTCCAGAGCCCTAACTCAATCACATCTGCAAAGTCCCTTTTGTCACAGAAGGTAACGTTCATAGGTTATGAGACGTGAGGACGTGAGATTTTTGGGGGGCCATCATGCAGCCTACCACAGTGGGTTAGCCTGTCAACTGTTGGTCTACTTCATAGTGTTGCTCTTTTGCCCATTTCTACTCATGGCATAGAAGCAGTTGTTTTTCTATACCTTGATGTGGGGAGGAGGTAGGAAGTGGGGTTGAGTATACCCCAAAGCGGTGGTTTTCAAAATGTGGCCTCTGGATCAGCAGTGTCAGCATCACTTGGGAACTGGTGAGAAATGCAGATTCTCAGCCCCACCTGAGACCTCCCCAGTCAGACACTCAGGGGTGGGATTCAGCAACCTGTACTTTAAAAAGCCCTGCCTTGTGATCCTGCCTTTATTTTAAATTTTGGTATTGTATCCATTGTGAAATTTTTTGCATTCATTTTGATCTCTAATAAATAATGTTTCAATAAGACATATATTATTTGTTCTGGCTCCTAAAAGTTTGCACCTGAGATTGAGTGTCTCACTCGCCTTACCCTAGTTCTAGTCCTGGGGAAAGCCGTGGTCATCAAATCTCCCATCCAACATCTGGGTCTTCACAGGAGGTCCGGGTACTGAGTAACAGAGGCACTCAACCTACAGGGCCGATCGGAGATGTATTCTGTGAGGCAGTGATGTCAGACCTGGGAGCTGAGGGCCAGAGGAAGGGGTAACAGCGTTTCAGGCAGAGAGCGGCAGGTGCAAAAGCGAGGTCCTCGGAGGGGGTATAGCACATAGGAGGGACCGGAAGGACCACTGTGCCATGTGACTCCCTTAGCAGATGTTTACTAAGCCCCCAGAGCTTTCAACAGTCCGGAATTTCAGCCCCCGTATTGCACGGGAGAGCCTGAGAGGGGCGACTAGGACAGAGGTTAGGTGTCCGCATCCTGTGTGCTGTTGGTGAAGCATGCCCTAGGCAGTCCTCCCAGAACCGGTATTTGGCACCCAGCAAATAAGGCAGGGAAAGTACAAAAGGCTGAGTGTCTCATAAAAGATGCATTTAGCACTGGTTTCTATTTCAGCGCTAATAGCATTAGCTGTTACGTAGAAAGTAAGAGAACACAATTACCCTGTTTTAATAACAAGGTTGACAGCACAGCCCTAATCCCGGAGGAGCCTTGCTTTACGTTTTCAGTTTTCTCCAGCCATTGAGTTCTGAGTCCCAAGCCAGCTTGTAACCTTACGTCTCCGTTGCCTGGAATGGTCCTGGTTTATGCCTGACATACCAATATAATTGTGAATAGCGCTTCCTTTCACCTTCCAGTGCCCCGGTTTAGGCAATAAATGCCGTGATCACCGTAGTGATACAGAACTGAGAAAACTAAGCCCGATTTGATGGTGCAGTTCCCGACTGGCTCCTTAGAGATTTCTAAGGGGGGGGGGGTGGTGGGAAGGCGGGGGAGAAATCCACCAAATCTCAGACT
The DNA here is from genome assembly GCF_054177405.1 of Leptonychotes weddellii. Lineage (NCBI taxonomy): Eukaryota > Metazoa > Chordata > Mammalia > Carnivora > Phocidae > Leptonychotes > Leptonychotes weddellii. Next base: position 9,061,819 of record NC_138372.1, read on the forward strand.
GCCCATTCATCCACCTTTGTGCGTCTGTCCATGCCGGGGACTGTTCTAAAAACGAGGCAGAAAGACATCCTAGGAACCGATATCGGCGTTTTTGTCATACTCAGGAAAAGCTGAAGTAGAATGAGGGAAAGGGAAGACAGCACTAAGATAAAGTAGTGTTTGCTTTCATTTAACAGCTCACTTCGCAAATGTTAAGCTTTTTTCCAGTAACAGTGGTCGGGGAATAGAAAACTTTCCTGGTGAAAGCTGATATATTGCCCCAACTCAATGTTTAATTAGCTTAAAAATTCCAATTGTACGACTTTGTCCTAGACAATGGGAAGGAAAATGGAGGTCCTCTCACTTGTCCTGTTGCTTGAGGCTGAGGGCTAAGTTTGGTGTGTAACCCCTCAGACCTTTAAAAGTGACTTTTCTTGAAGTACAACAACCGCACAGAGTCCATGGTGGAGCTCCTGTGTTGGGAGAATGTTGCAAGCCCCCAGATGTCCCCTGGGATCCTCCCAATGACCCCCTCCTCCCTCCTCCCTAAAGATGGCCAGTGTCCTGACCCCTTTACACCAATGATTATATGAAATTCACAGGACAAACTAGGTAGACTCATCCATGTAGTTCATGTCTGGCTTTCCCTCTCAACCTTGAGAGTCATCCATGTTGCATATTGTTCATTTCCATTCCTGAGTGTATGGAATATACACATTTATCTTGTATGGCTGTTGATAAAAATTTGGGTTGTTTGCAGTTTGGGGCTGTTCTAAGGAATGGATACCTCTGTGAACATTCTGGTAATACTAGACATGCATTCTGTTAGGTGTCTACTCAGGAGTAGAATTTCTAGGTCAGAGAGCAGGTGGGAAGGTCAACCTTAATATGTCAGACAGTTTTCCAAAGTGTTTGCACAAACTCATGCTTCCACCAGTAGTGTGTGAGTCCCTGCTGCTCTACACCTTTGCCGACACTTGGAATTGTCAGTCTTAAATTTTGGCTATTCTGGTGGGTATGGGATAGTTATTTCATGGTGGTTTTAATTTGCCTTTCCCATTTTAAATATCCTCTTTTGTGAAGTGCTTGTCTGAGTCTCTTGTCTGTGTTTTTATCAAGTTCTAATTTGCCTTTCCCATTTTAAATATCCTCTTTTGTGAAGTGCTTGTCTGAGTCTCTTGTCTGTGTTTTTATCAAGTTCTTTGTCTTACTGATTTGAGGGGAGTTCTTTCTGTAATGAGAGTAGCAATCTTTTCTTGGCTATTGGTGATGCAAATTTCTTCCCTTTGTCAAGAGTCACTATTAAGAGAGTGGAAAGACAAGCCACAGAGTGGGTTCAGTTCTTAACTTTGATGTCTTATTATCAGTCTTTTTCTTTATGGTTAACGCTTTTTGTGTCTTATTTAAGAAACCATTGCCCATTCAAGTTCATAAAGATATTCTTATCATCAAGCAGTTTTTCTTTTTCTTTAAGGATTTATTTGAGAGAGAGCATGAGAGAGCGAGAGCGAGAGCGAGCATGAGTGGGGGGAGGGGCAGAGGGACAAGCAAACTCCTCGCTGAGCACGAAGCCTGACTAGGGGCTTGATTTCACGACCTTGAGATCATGACCTGAGCCAAAATCAAGAGTTGGACCCTCAACTGGCTGAGCCACCCAGGCGCCCCAAGCAGTTTTGTTTTAATTTCCCATCGGAATCTATAATCTATAATTGACGTTTGAATATGGTGTGAGGTTGGGGTCAAATTTTACTTTTCTTTTCCCATATGGATTTCCACTTGAGGACCACTGAGCATCTCTGTTGCTCTGCCATGGTGAGTCACCTTCTGGACCCTTTATTCTTATCTCTCTGTCCATTTGTGTATCTTTGGGCCAATATCATACTCTCTTAATTACTGAAGTTTAAAAATCTGGATAACCTGGTAGAGCAAGTCTTCTCACTTTTTGGTGATTTTCAAGAGATTTGGCCCTTTGCCTTTCCAATTAAATTTTATACTCATTTTGTCAGTTTTCATAGAAAATCTGTTCAAATTTTAATAAGATTAAATCTTAGATCAACATGGGGAGAATTGAACATTTTGCAACATTGGATCACTGAATCCATGGCCTAATGGTGCTCATCCATTTGAATGGATGAAAAATGCATTTCTTCATTTATTTAGATTACTTTCTCTCCATCTTTTAATTAGAGTTTTCTGTAGAATGTGTTGAGTATTTTTCATTAGATTTAGTCCTAGTTATTTGATATGGTTCAGTGCTATTATAGTTAAATTTTTTTATTTTCTGTTTTATGTACAGAAATATAATTTATGTTTTACATATACCTTATATCTAACAGCCTTGCTGAATTTATTCTAATAATTTATCTGTAGATTTTTCTTTTTGGATTTCCCTACAACAGTCATGTTATGTGCAAATAGGGACAATTTTCTTTAATTTCAAACCTCCAATTTCTTTTCTTTTTTTTTTTTTTTTAACTTCCAGTATAATGCTGAATAGAAGTGATGATAGTGGTCATTCTTATCTCAGTCCTGATTTCAGGGGGGAGCTTTCAATATTTTACCATCATGAATTATGTTTTTGTACATTTACCATTATGAATTATGTTTTTCTATGGGGTTCTTTTTGTTTTTAGTTAGATATGTTGCCTTTTTATTTATTTGGCTATTTCTTTCCCTATCCTGGCTGGGAGGAGACTGGTTAGATTAATTTTTTTGTTTTTTTTAATAGACTATATTTTTTAGAGCAGTTACAGGTTCACAGAAAAATTGAGAGGAAGGTACAGAAATTTCCCATAATCCCTCTGGTCCCCCACATGTACGGCCTCCATCATTATCAATACCCTGATTAGAGTAGTACGTTTGTTACAATCGATGAACCTAGGCTGACACATCATTACACCCAGAGTCCATGGTTTCCATTCGGGTTCATTCTTGGTGTTGCACATTCTATGGGTTTGGAGAGATTTATAATGATATTATCCATCATTATAGTGTCATATAGGGTCTTTTCATTGCCCTAAAACCCCTCTGTGCTCTGCCTATTCATCCCTCTCTCTATGGGCTTTTAAATATGTACTCTCTATCAGCTAAAGGAAGTTCCTTTTTATTTCTTTTAACATTTCTTTGAAACTTGAATTAAAGTCTGGCATGGGGACAATTTTTGTAATGTTCTACATTAAAAATGGATATCTTGCAGTTGTTGAGCATAATAATCTATATGTGCCCATTGGTCCATATGTTAATTATGTTCCGTTTTTCAATATTTTCTGCTTTTTTGTTTTTCTAATTTTCACTTGTGGGTTTATTTTTCCAGATTGTTTATCCATTTTTTTTTTTTTTTGGCTTCCTATTTTGAGGCTTCTAGAATTGATCATTTTGTTATTAGGAAAGATATTTATGGTTGCTAAAGCTCCTCTTCTTTTGTCTGGTAGTAACAGAGATAGACCAGCTTTCTTTTCGGTTCCCTTTTCTCTCCTGACATCTTTTAGACTGCTTATTTTGATATTCATTGTCCCCCTCTGTTAATCTGGTGATCATATACCCTTTTCCTATACTCTCAGTGGTTACCACTAGAGATCCCAACATGCATTCTTGTCTTATCAAGGTCTAGTATACACTAATGCTCCTGTGTTTTCCTGGGCAATGCAAGGATCTCAGGACATTCTAATTCCATTTACCTTCTGTCAATTTCTAAGCTATTTTGGTCAAATAAATTATTTGTCAAATAAATAAATAAAATCTTAAAAAAAAAAAAAGACTTTCTCTGTTGCTGGTTTTCAGTATGTTACTGTGATCTGCCTAGGTGTGTTTTTCTCCTTATTTATCCTGTTTAGGGTTTATTGAGCTTCTTTAATCTTATTTCCGTCAGTTTTTCTTAAATGTATCAATGATCTCTTCCGATAGTGCTTCTACCCCATTTTCTCTTTTCTCTCTTTCTGGGATGACAGTTACACCTGTTTGACCTTTCCACTGAATCACTCTCATTTTTCTCTGTGCTTCATTCTGACTTTCTTCTGTTTTTCCAGCTCATGAATTATTTCATCCTGTGTCTAATATCAATTTGTCTACTTACTTTCTCAATTAGGTGACTTTTTATAGTGTCCATTTTGCTGCCAAAATTCTTTACCTTCTTCTGTTTCCTTGATCATCTTAAGCAAACTTTTTATAGTCTGTATCTGAGACTAGAGTTATCTGGATTAGCTGTGATTGTCTTTCTCTTGACTATTTCTCTTGCGTTTTGATCGTTTTGTCTTTTTTGTATCTGGTTATTTTTCCTCAAACCTACAGAAAAAACTATAAGAATAGTACAAAGAACTTTCCCCTCACATGCCATTTGAGAGTATGTTGTAGACGTGATGCTCCATCACTCCCAAATATTTTAGGGTGCTTTTCCTGCACATCAGGGACATTCTCCTCTTCAGCCACAGTGCAACCATCACACTCAAGGAATTAACACTGATCCTTCACTACAATATAATCCATAGACTCCATTCAAGTTTTATTGGACCAATTCAGGATCACAGGTTGCATTTCGTTGTCCTGCCTCTTTAGTTGCTTTTGATCTGGAATACCTTTTTAGATTTTTCTTAATGGTTATGACCTTGCCACTTTTGAAGATTACAGAACAGTTATTTTATAGGATGTTCCTTAGTTTGGGCTTCTCTGATTTCCTCATGATTAGATTGATGTAATAGATCTTTGTTAGGAATGTTGCAGAAATGTCCTTCTGAGTTTGTCTTATTCAGTGGTACATGATTTGGTTATTCTATTACTGGTGATGTTAACTTGGGTCACTTGATTAAGATAGTGTCTTCATCAGGTTTCCCCACTGTAAAGTCACTCCCTTTTCACGCTGAAGTTAATAAATATTTTATAGAGACATAGTTTGAGACATTAAGTATACTGTTCCTCATCAAACTTTCATCTACAGTTTTGGCACTCATTGATGTTTCTTGCCTGATTTATAACTTCGAATGGCTGTCAAATGGCAATTTTCCAGTTACATTATTTAGAATACATTTATTGGTTGGCATTCTGCTATAATATAGAAGAGCTTTCTCTGATCTATTTATGCTTTTATTTATGTATGTATATGTGCATGTATTATGTATTCATCCATCCATCTACCCATATGGATTCATGGGTTTCTACTTAATGAGTTAAATTCATTATTATCATTTTTTATGCTCAAATTATCCTTGATTTGGCCAGTGGGGCTGGCTTCTGTGTGTTTTTTGGAATGTCTCCATCCCTCTTTCTGGCTGAACAGGACATCAAGCTCTTGTGTTTTCCTCATCTCAGCCTTGGAATCAACCAGCTCTGGTTGCTTTTAAGGAAGAATGGTATTTAGAACCCATGAGATCTCATTGCTGTTGGGGTGTCATGGCTTCTAGGCACTCTCAGGGGACAGAATTAGGGAATATAGTAGGTCTAGTATACTGGCATATTATATATATGCACACATCTAAATCTGGATTTATTTCTTTGTATATATATTTATATATGTTAGATTATATATATATATACACATATACATATATATATATATACACACACACACACTCACATACTTGTGGATATTTGTATATCTATACATATCTGTACCATCCGATGCCTTCCTTGCCTTTCGTGGGCTCTGACCCCCCCCCGCCGCTTTCACTCCTTACCTTACAGATGCCCCCTCATCTTGCTTGCGTTCTGACTCAGCATTGGGTCCCAGCACCCCCACCTCAGGCATGGATTTTTATCTATCTTGTCCCCTCTTTTGGATTGAATTGAATTACTCAGGAGGGAAGGAAAGTAGATAGCTGGTTATTTTTGATTCAGTGCTAGAGAGTGTATATGAAATTAGAGAAATAATTTAAGACCTAGGATTGACAAGACTGAATTTAAGTCCCATTCCTCCAGAGGAACATTATGTTTACTTCTACAGGTTCAGTTGTGACAGAATAAAAGGAGAGTGGCCTAGATTTACTCATCAGTGACTTCTCTAGAGAAAGAAAGGCTTACACTTTCTAGAGGAGTCTGTCTAGAAATTTAATTAAGCTCCTTTTGAGCCAAGTACTATTTTCGCCTTTGCTACCTTTAAGGTTACTAGGATAACTTAGTGCCTAGGGCTGCATCAAGACATGATTGTATAAGCAGTGTTCTACGATTCAGTTCATGTGAAAGTCCAGAATAGGGACATTTACAGAGACAATGATTCATGGTTACTTAGGTTGAAGGAGAATGGGTGTTTGTGGGGGGTGATAGATAAAGTGTATGGGTTTCTTCTTGAGGTGATGAGTATGTTCTAACATTGGGCTGATGTTTGTACCTATTTGTGCATATCCTAAAATCCATTAAATCGCACACTTCAAATAGGTAAGTTGTATGGCATTTGAATTCTATGCCACTAAAACTGTTGAAACATTTTGTAAAAATGACATTGATTGTGCCTTGCTTGGAACCTTGAGTCAACTGGAGACCTCTATGGACCTTGCACCAGCAACACAACTTTTCAGTGAAGTCCGTGATAGCCAGCCACAAAGCAGAGACTCAGTAGAACCGCTCCTCTTGGGGATCACCTGTTCACGGCTGTATAACCTTGGGCAAAGCACCTGAATTTCCCTAAGTGCAGGTTTCCTCAGTCTGGGAATGGGGCATGTTAGTATCTGTTATTAAGTAAGAATGTCCGTGGAACTCACAGCATGGCTCATGGCACGGAACAGCCTCTGCTGAGTGGTCTTTTGCTATGAGACATGAAGCATCATAAAACAAGTTGCTCTGAGCTCAGGGTCATGTTTTCCTAAATTGTCCTTCACTTTGCCTCTGCCTGTCTATGATGCCTGGCAGTGGTGCTCTGCACCTTTTGGGAACTGTAGGTGATAACAGCTGATGGGTTGAGCCTGATCAGTCAGAGAATTGGTTTTTTAACTCTTCTGGGAGTATGAGTCTCAGCGAAGTCACGGGAGCCTTCTGGGGCAGATCAGTTTGAAGTCTGAAAGGTACCAGGGGAGATTTTTAGAATATAGATATGACCATTGATGTGAAGTAGAGCGAATTTTTATCTTTCCTAATCTAAAGAGCCCTAAGTGGCCTTCAGAAGCTTTTTGGTATAATGGCATTTAAGCGAGCATTGCCCAAATGACTTGCTTGTGCCAACCCCTCCTTCCAGCCCAGTCTTTTCCTTCTACCGATGCAAAGCCCACTTCTGATCACATCCAGTTGACATAGTCCCCCTCTTAAAGGTTTCCCTGAAGGTGCTAACCCTCACCTATATTGGAATGGCAAGACCTTTCATGATCTACAGTTCACACTGTGGTGTGTTTTTCTGCTTTGATTCATCATTCTCTGTGTTTATCCTGTCCGTACAGATTATGTGTTGCTTCTCCCACTCTTTCCTTGTTCCTCCCCTCCACCCCTTTCCATGCCACACCTCTACTCCATCTGCCTGTGGCTAGCATTGTATCAAGTATCAGGTAGATAATTAATAAATGATCTTTATTAGCCCAGATATAACAAAATTCCTGGGAGTCAGTAAATGTTTTCTCTAATGTGGTTTTCTTTTGACCTCCATCTTTGGAGTTGTTTATAATACCTGAACACATCTCTAGGAGAAATAGGCTTGTATTATAAATGAATGGAGACTAGATTTGGTGTAACAGGAAGGCATACATCCCACAAAAGGGGTATCTGCTGCTCCAGCTGATTACTAGCAAGAGACACACAGACTCAGCACCATCAAATCTGACATGTCTTGAAAAATTGGAAATCTGGGCTTTTTAAAATGTTGGTCCACTGACTCTAAAATGTTACCATTGACAGCACAGTATGGGGGGACCTAGCAGAATAGGAGAGAGCTCAAAAAGAGACCCATGGGTGTTGGAACTTGATAGATAACAGTGAGGTCACACTGGGGAAAGGACAGGTTGGGCAAATACGGTTTTGGGAAAACTGGTTCACAGTCTCGAGAAAAGCAGGACCCTACCTTATACCAGATATAAAAGTAGGCTGCAGAGAGACAAGGCCTGCGTGTGAAAGGTAAAGCTCTGAAGGCGGCTGACTGTGCCACCTTGGGGAAGGAGGTTTTAAGCAAGACCTTCAAAACAGACTGTAAGTCCAAGAAGCCATGAATCTGACCACATTAAATTGAAATATTTCTCGTCAAGAAAAGACACCATGCGTGAAGTTACCAGTCAGATGACTGACAGGGAGGAGATACTGGCAAGGTCTAAGTGAATATCCAGCAAGATCAAGGGAATCAACAACAAAGTCAGAAATGAGAAAAATGACTGGAAAAGCGGGTCGAGGCTGTGAACTGGAAATTTCCTGAAGAGTGCTCAACTTCCTAGTAATTAAGGAAAGCAAATCAAAAGGATGAGCTATGACTTTATACCTGTTAGATTGCCCGGCTTCCTCATATTTGCCAATGGTGGCTATTGGTAAAGCTGTGCGAAAGTGGGACCCCGCGTGCAGCCCTAGGGAGCCATTCTGGACTAGTGCTTGGCACCATTTCATGAAATCAGATTTGCATCTGTTTTTGGATAATTCCACTCCAGGGTACGTAGCCGGGGAAATTCTTGCACAGATCCATCCCTCCCCCTTGATGCCACTTATCCTGGTGTAACTACTAATAGTGCTTCTCTTCCTTCTGGTGTCCCGACTTGGGTGACATATTGATGACTGGCCATTAGGTGGCATCATTACTGTGTTGTTTATGGTCTCAGCGCTGGAGGCAACTCAGGTGCGTCGTGAGCAGAGTGAGATGTGGTAGATTTCTCTATGGAGCACCATGGAGCAGGGAGCAGCAATGCGCTAGGTGCGCAGAGAAGGGAGGAAAAGAACCCATGCTTTTCCAAACAAAAGATCTGCAGGTTGAATTAGCGTATAAAGGTTTACCTTGGATTTTTTTTTAAAGATAATTTTTTTTAGAGCACAACAGAATTAAGAGGAAGGTTTGGAGATTTCCCATAGACCCCTCATGTACAGCCTCCCCCATAATCAGCATCCCACCAGAGTGGGACATTTGTTTCAGCTGATGAACGTGCATGGACCCATCGTTATCAGCCGAAGTCCATAGTTGTAATGCTTGCTGTTGTAACTCTCTGGGTTTAGACAGATGTATAATGACATGTATCCATCCTTAGAGCATCATGCAGAGAATTTTCACTGCCCTAAACATCCTTGGTGTTCCTCCTATTCATCTCTCCTCCCCACAGTCCACCTGGGATTTCTCGTGGGGGCAGCATAGTACTTCATAGGTAGGATGCATTAAAACCTGTGGAGCTGCAGAAACGTGGGAAGCTAACCCATCTCCCATCCTGCATGGGGTTTCTGCCGTTCTCAAGAAGTCTGTTCTCCTCCTTGAGTGCGTTAGACCTCAGTCGTCAGAGGGAACGGTCTCTGATGTTCCGTAACGTCACGGCTTGGAGAAGAACCTCTGCCGTGCAAGAAAAGGGCTGGTCAGGCGTTCCAGCTACCTTAGAGTGAGAACATGAAGTTGACTTCATTTAACTCCTGGAAGTTTGTCAGGGCTTCCTGTGCCCTGCCTTAACCATCCCACACAACCCTCTGAACACCACTGAGCTGTACGACTTGCTGGCAGAGAGCTCCAGTGGAAAAGCTTCTGTTTGAGAGCCTTTCTGGCCCGCACATCAGTTGGAACTTTACTCTCTGTATCTTGAACACCGAAGAGGCAAATGGCTTTTCAGCCCAGGTCCTCCTTGGGTGCCCTGCCTGCCGCTATGCCATTTCCCCTTCTCCTGGTGGACGCGGTGCCACCAGCGTCCTGCCAGATCCCCAGCAAAAGTATCTGAAATGCTGGCTGGAGAAGATGCAGCGTCTCTCTCTCTCTCTCTCTTTCTCTCTTTCTCAAGTTAGCACCTTTGCGATCAGCAGATGGGATGTCAAAATAGAGACACAGCACGCACTGCAACAGCTGTTGTAATCCCGTGGATGTGGACGGTATTCCTCCTTCCCCGCCCCCCCCTTTCCAGGGGAACTGTCCCTTTGGGGTGGAGCAGGTGGATTGTTCTGTGCCCAGAAGAGGTCGGGATTGAGGGGCATGAAGTGCCCAGACCATGTCGGTGCCATGGGGGATGTGTGGCATTTGCCATCTCTTCTCTTCTTGCTCTTTGGATTTCACTGCTGGCATTCTCCTCTCCTGCGTCTGGCACTCCCTGGGCTGTGGGCATGAAGAGGTTACAGCAGCCAGGAGCCTGCTGGGCTGAGTTAGCACTTCCCTCTGCATCCAGAATATCTCCCAAGTACCGTCCCTTTTGCATCACGGAAAAGGGGTGGTGGTGGGGGGGGGGGCGCTGCAGTAGGTCGGAGCTGGGGCTCTTTAACCACGTCTCCCTTTCTTCCCCACAGCTCTGCGAGGAGGGGGACGTGGGAAGGGAAAGGCATCGGGAGTGAAGGATGAGCCGGGGACACCTCACCCCAGAGCTGCAGAGTGCCCGCGCTGCGCCCGCCCGCTGCTCTCCCCGCCTGCATCCGGCCGCCCAGGGGCGCTCAGACGCTGCCGGCCGCTCTCGGGCTCCAGGAGGGCGGACCGCAGGGCCTCGGTCACGGGAGCTGAGGGCCTGGGAGGCCAGTTCTCCGGGGCGCCCCGGGCAGCCTCGCCGCCGGCCCTCCTCGCTGGAAGGAGACGCTGCAGAGCGTTGGCGGGGACCTGCTGGGGCCTGAGCTCTCCAGCCAGCCAGCCCCGGAGGGGCAGCATCGCGGCGGACTCTGCCCCTTCCAGGTGACTCCCAGGAAGGCAGAGGGGGACTGCATCCCTGTCGTCGTCCCTCCCAATCGAGAGGAAAGGTTCCTGTTGGGCAAAACTTCGATTTCCCTGTGCGTCTAACTCTGGGAGTGTGCAAGATCTGCCAAAGCATAGAGGGTTTCATTTTTCACTTGCTGGTGTTTGAGGAAAACTGCAAGGAGTGAGTGGTAGGAGGAAGAAGCTTATAAACTTCGGGAGTGGGGACCTCTTCTTGGAAGTGACAAGTAGCCTCAGACCTACGGTTCCTGGGCCAGTGACGTTGTCCTTTGCTTGGACACTCTGAAGGGTCTGGACGCTGCCACATGACCCACACCAAAGACCCCAGGAGAGCCATGGAATCCACGCTGGCGCCATCCAGTTCTGCCATGGGCCCGGTCACCTTCTCCCACGTCTTTGGTCAGCAGTGCCAGCTCATGGAAGCAGGTAGGAGGGGTGTCGTGTGGGGAGCAGGGTGCTAGCCAGGGGCCCCAGCAGCGGAGGCCCCTGTGTCTGTCTGCCCCGTCTCTCCCTGGATGTAATTTGGAATGTGAGATTCAACTAGCCAGTGATGTGATTGCCTGGCATATTCACTTTAAAGTTGCTAGGACATGCCACCAGACAGAATGTGCCACTGGGGCACGGTCAGTGAGGGCCCCCATTTGTCTTGTCGTCTCTTTTCTCTGTGGCTACCTGGAGGATGAGGGCGGGAGCGTCAGGAGGGATCTGATGACGTGGTGGCTGTGGCCCTCTTTTCAGGGCAGGCGCCAATCCCAGACTGGTCGTCTTCTGTTAGAAGACAGCCTCTCTCGGCTGCCGAGGGAGGTGTGCGAGCCGGGCCTCTCCAGCCAGTGTTGGAGGAACTTAGCTGCTCACGATCGTGTCCGTCCTGCAGCCTCTCCCAGCCCTTGGCTCTGCTGCAGGGAGACCCCATTGCTCTTTGCCCCTGACATTGTCTTCCAAAGGCTCGTGTGTTGTACAGAGGGGAAACTTGGGGCTGCAGCCTCACCCTCTGCCAGCCATCTTGCTCGGATGTGCATCGGTCACAAGGAAAACCAGGTGAGGGTGCGTGGCTTGGTGCAAATGGTCATGGGGCTGGAGCCCACACGCCACTGCTTGAAGGTGCTGACGGTTCTGCTGGAGTCCCACAAGATTCCAGGTGGCCTCATGTCGGCCCGGTTCCCTGCTCTCTGAGTGCATCCCTGTTGGGAGAAGGACCACGTGCTCTCCACAGGTTTCGTGGGTGTTCAAGCGTCAATTGCGCATTTTGGCTGTGAGTCAGGAAGGCGATGAGAAGAGCACTGTTTTGGGAGTCCGGGGGCCTGTGTCAGTGTTGATGCGAAATTTCCCAAGGTGGTTGCGTGACTTTGGCCATGGCAGACCCCACCCCTTTCCCCGGGCCATCCATCTCTAGCTGCAAAACAAGAACCGGACTCACGGCAGCCTGATCCATCCACACCTTCCATTCTGGGGGCTCTGAAGTCCCGGCATAACAAACGAGCCGGTCACGGGAGCTGAGGGCCTGGGAGGCCAGTTCTCCGGGGCGCCCGGGGCAGCCTCGCCGCGGGCCCTCCCTGGGGACAACAAACGAGCTGGTGTCTCGGGATGGAATGTGTCTGCACAGGGTGGCAGCTTTGGGGTGGGTGAGCGAGGGCTCTGGAGCTGGACCGCCAGGGGTCCCGGCTGCACCCGTTACAGGCTGCATGACCTCAGGCGGGTGACTTCTCTGCCCCTCAGTTTCTTCGTCTGTAAAATGGGGATACCTCATATACTTCATAGTGTCCTTGCAGAGTTTAAGTTGGTGCGTGGAAGGCTTGTACTCCTGGCACGGTGAGTGGCAAGTATTCATTAATGTTTCTAGAGGATGCTGGGCGCGCATCCTTCCACGGGCCAGTCGGGGCACCTTGGACTGCAGAGACTTCGGTTCGAGGGGTCCGAAGCATTGAACACCCTTCCCTCCACATGCACTTTGGCTCGTCCAGAAGGTTGAGAATCTCCCACTTCACGCATCTGTGGATTATTTGGTCCTCAGTGACTTCGGTGCCTCTGCCCCACACGAGAAGGAGACTTGGGAGCTTGCCTGGACCGAGGTTGCACGCCCCTTTCTACTCCCCTGAAGTTACTGTGAGAAGGCAGGTTGGATTTCTAAAGTGCCTCGGTGCTGTTCCCTGTGGCTTTATCCTCTAAGCTTTTGGAGGCATCCAGGCCTAAATCAGCCTGTGAAATCCTCTGTCTCCTTTAAAAACAAACAAACACACAAACAAATAAACAAAACCCCTTTATGTCAGGGAAGCACAGGGAATAATCATGGCCAGCAGTCTCGAGGGAGAATGCTCTCCCTGAAGACATGCAAAGATGAGTAAGCCTAAAATAATGCTACCCGATTTGCAAAGCAATGTGACAGTCCTTTCCTCCTATTTTTCTCATTTTAATTTGATAATGGGAATAAAAGAAACTTTAAAATGGCAAAAAAAAAAAAAAAAAAAGCTAAGTCAGAAGAACTCACTCAATTAGGAGGTGAAAAGGATTGAGAGAAAATGTGGACCCCTCTCCAGCCAGCCATTTGGGGTTCAGTTGGCATTACAGATGAGACCTTCCGTGTGTGAGAAATGACCTCATGGCTGCAGGAGCTCACCGCTGTGTCCGTCATGGCTCTTCCCCAGTAAGATGCAACCCTCAGTCAGCCGGCTTCACTGAGCACCTACTATGTGCTTTCTCTGCACGGTTCCAGAACTACAGAATCTGAGAGTAAGTCAAAAGGTGATGCTCTTGGGGCACCTGGGTGGCTCAGTCAGTTAAGCAGCTGCCTTCAGCTCAGGTCATGATCCCAGGGTCCTGGGATCGAGCCCTGCGTCAGGCTCCCTGCTCGGCGGAGAGCCTGCTTCTCCCTCTCCCTCTGCCTGCCACTCTGCGTACTTGTGCTCTCTATCTCTCTGTCAAATAAATAAATAAAAAATATCTTAAAAAAAAAAAAAGGAGATGCTCTTCCTCAAGGAGAAGATGATCTACTTGGCAAATGTAAAGCGTATTGAGGAAAAGAGAATTCTACACAATGTGACTTTTTTTTAAAAATTAATTAATTAATTAATTTATTTTTTAAAGATTTTATTTATTTATTTGAGACAGAGAGAATGAGAGAGAGAGAGCACATGAAAGGGGGGAGGGTCAGAGGGAGAAGCAGGCTCCCTGCCGAGCAGGGAGCCCGATGTGGGACTCGATCCAGGGACTCCAGGATCATGACCTGAGCCGAAGGCAGTCGCTTAACCAACTGAGCCACCCAGGCGCCCACGATGTGACTTTTTAATGATTCCGTTTTTCAACAATCCTTCCAATAAGTCTTATATAAATTACCTTAATTTTCAAAAATCCTAACCAGTTTCTACAGGCAAGGGAAACACTCAGGTTGTCTGCATGCCCCCCTTCATCCCACTAGGAAGTAGTGAAAGGCGAAGGTGAACCCCGGTCAGATGCCCAAGCCTGTGCCTTTAACCGCTAAAGTATGTGGTCCCTGGTGAAGTCGGCTTAGTCTCTTGTGTCTGTAAGTATCCTATGTCTTAGGAGAAGTTGATTGTTCAGAGATGGAGCAGTCAAAGATGCTTAGTGGGGTGGGGATGGGGGGAGGAGCATAAAAGGGCCCATTGGACTTAGGAGGGCAGCAGTAGAACCCTGGCAGCGAGGATGTAATTATGCATGGGTGGGGCCAATCAGAACTTTGACCCAGTTCATGGTAGCAGGATTGTGAAGGTCCGGTGGGGCCATGGAAAGAGTATGGCGTTCTTTCTCATTTAGTCCCAATTCAGCTTTTTTGAGCTGACTTTTTGCTGTCTGTCTGAATTGGATGAACCCCCAAATCCTAGACCAGGAGTTGGCAAACTATGGCCCTGGTGCCAAATATGGCCCACTACTTGCTTTTGTAAATAAACTTTTATTGGTACACACCCACATCCATTCATGTTCATTTTATCTGTGGCTGCTTTTGTGCTACAACAGTAGAGTTGAGTAGCTGTTACTAAGACCATGTGGCCCATAAAGCGGAAAATATTTGCTGTCTTGCCCTTTGCAGAATAAAGAGTGCTGATCCCTGCCCTAGACCCACATATGTAGCACAGAATGGGGGTAGATAGAACTTGTGTGGGACTGTGTGGAAGGGCTCAAGCCATGCTTCCTTGCTGGGACCTTTGATAGTATATGGTGCCTTGGTTTTCTTATTCCTCCTCCCCGCTTCACCATGCACAGTAGGCATTGCTTTAGGCAGGGAGCAGTTAGAGTAGGTCTGAAAGCTCTAGTAAGAATAGTTCCCACTGTGTTCCGAGATCTGTAGGACCTGTGCTGGATGAGCTCGTGTCTGCCGCCTCTTCAGGCCACCCTGCAGGCAGACGGTGCCTTTCCTGTTAAATGGGTGAGTTTAGATGTTGGCAGCCGTGGGACTTAAACCCCAGTCAGCCCGACCCCAAAACCTGTGCTCAAAAAGGGCAAAACTGCAGCTGCTGCAAAGGGTTTTGTTGTTGTTGTTGTTGTTTTTTAAATGTGTCTTGTCTTTCTCAAGGAAGTGGAGAGAGTGATGTTCTGGCTCTTCTATTGGCTTTGATGCTGTTGTTCACCCTCTTCCCCCTCCAGGGTCCTCCACCCACTTTGGGAAGGCTAGCCCTGCAAGTTCTTTCCCTTCTGTTTCTAACCTCCAACCCAAATTTCTCCCCTTTCCTCTGGACCCTGCTCTAGCCCAGAAAGGTAGGAGAGGAGTTAGCCTGGAGGCTGTCACTCTTCATTCCTCCTGCCTGACTTCCTTCAGGTGGGAGCTGAGGGCCACACTCCCAGGCCGGCCGCTGGAGACCTCACTGTATTCCACATCACTTGTTTCTGGCTGTCTCTAGCACCTGACAGAGATGCTGGGAGGAAATCTAAGGGGATGGGCAGTGCAGACTCAAGCTGCTGTCCTTTTGGTCTCCGTGTAGCTGAGTAACTCCACTTGCCCATCTCCTCCTTGGTCCCCAAAGTGTTGGATGGGGGAGACCGTCTGACTTGGTGTTTGGCTGTGTCTCTGCTACAGGCTCTTGACTGAGCCCTGGGCCTGACAGTCTGTGGGCCGTGGTTCCTGGGTGGCTTTGTCTCTGGTACCAGGCTCAGACGGGCTGAGCCTCCCCTGTGTCATTCTAGGCCCATTTCCAACTCGTCTTATCCGGGTGCCAAGCGTTTCCGCAGGGCTGTTTCCCTTGACCAGAACGACTGAGGTCATCCTGTCCAATATATCTTGCTGGCATTGCATGACATCAAACCTGGCTCCAGGGGTAGGACAGAGGAGTGGAGGGAGCAGGAAGGCGAATGGGCTTCCACACCTGGGCCCGCTGTTCTCTTGCACCCCTCCTGGTTGCCGCTCAGAAGCCCCCCACAAGTTGCTTAAGGAACAGTTCCAGCTCACTGCCATGTAGAAGCTCCAGTGTATGCAAGCCATGTCTGTCTATCTGTCTGTCTGTCTGCCTCCTAAGTCAGGCTGATGCCTGGAGCCAAGGTCTGGTCATCTTTTGACTTTATTACCTCGTTCCTTCCGAAGGCTGCCAGAGGAACCCCCTTTCCTGCCTTTTGAACAATAGAGGGATTTATCTGAATGTACAGCCTATATGTATTTGGAAGCCACTTGCCATATTTATAACCAAGAGAAGGGGAGAACTAGGAGTTATGCCATCTGCTGCGAGCCGAGCACATTGGGCGCGTTTGCACAAGTGAAATAGATGAAGATGAGCAGAGCAAGGAGCCCTGTTTCCTGTATTCCCATCTGTGGGAATGGGAACTTGGTTTTAAGGTCTCCTTTTAGATCCCCAGGAGATGGCTGGCGAGGACCTGTTCCTTGCCTGGCTGTTTCTGCAATGGGAACAGCGTGTTTTGACCTTCTAGGCCAGGAATGGTGGTCGTGCCTGCTGGCTGTTGAGCAGAACCATAGCTGACGCTTGATCAGGTGCTTATTCTGTGCTGGTCGTCATGCTGTGCTTCCATGTTACCTTATTTCCTGCTCGTCACGTCCTTGTAAGGTGGTGGACGTCATCCTCGTTTGATAGATGAGACTGAGACCCATAAAGGGAAGTGCTTCTCTTAACAAGTCAGTGGTTGGGCCAGGATTCAAACTCAAGCTGTCTGCATCCAAAATCTCTACTTATTCCTGTTCTTCTGTCTAGACTCTGTCAAATTCCTCCAGCTCCTCAGGAATTCATCTCCGGATGTTGAACACCTAGGCCGGCAAGTGAACGTTTTCTGAATGGACGTGGCCTCTGCCGTAACAACAGTTATTGGAGACAGTGTCCACCCTCCAGAAGTTTGTGGCTTAAAGGGGGCGTGACCTTCATCCTCCGTGTGCACAGTTGTTCACAGCACGTTGTGTCATGGCGTGACTTCCATTCGTTGGCGCTTTCTGTATTAGGCTCTGGGCGCCCCAAGGTCAGGAACTACCGTCGTGGCTGTCTTCGCATCCTCCAGACCTCATGTGCTGTTTATTGGCAGCATTGTTGTCCTTATCAGTAAGACCACGGCCTAAGTGTTCATCCTTTTCCAGGCTAGCTGTCCGTCTCGTGAGAGGCCGTTAGCACAGTACAGAGGTGTGAGCGGAACCTGGCAAAGCAAACTAGCTGGTATGTTTGTTCTCTTTCCCAAGACTAATTCTTCCTGGCCCTCGAGTTAGCGTGTGGAATCAGGGCAGTGGGGGGAACAATTTATCCCAGTGGTCCTTCGGGCTGATCAGATTGAGTATTCTTGACTCCAGGCTCTTGAAGGGAAAGAGGCCTACTTGTTGGTGCGAAGGACAAAGTGGCGGGCACCAGCTGCCCGTTGCCCTCTTCATCTCCTCCCGACCTAATCTCCCATCCTCAGCCCCCACGTGGGCTTTTCTCAGCATCCCGGTGACCTCCTTAGGATGCAGCTACTGTCAGTGACCCTCCCTGTGTCATACCTTGACCTCAGGAAGTTCCCGCCGGTGGTGTGTGTTTGAGGGGAAGGCAACAGGGACAAATTGGATGCTTGTCACAGTGGACTAAGTCACGTGTGCAGGAGTCCTGGCTTGTGAGCAGCCCAGGTCGTCCCATCGGTCCTTACATTAGAAGCAGCAGCTGGTCTCTTGTTGCCTTCTTTCTCCAGAGACCTGTTTGTCAGAGGCAGGGCCCATGTGGTTATTAGTATGGACTTAAGAACTCAACTGCTTGGATTCAAATCCCAGTTCTGCTGTTCACTAGTTGTGTGACCTTGGACAAGTAGCTTAACCTCTCTGTGCCACAGATTCCTCATCTGTAAAAAGGAAATAGTGGCTTACCTACTTCACAGGGTTGTGGTAGGTCTGACAATGAGCTAATATGAGTGACATGTTTGTCATAGTGCCTGCCACAGGATGCATCATATTTGCAGCCTGTTTTAGTTAGTGCAGCATCTGTCATAGAATACAACAGACTGGCACCTTAAACAGAAACATATATTTCTCAGAGTTCTGGAGGCCAGGAAGTCTGAGATCAGGGTGTCAGCAGATCTGGTGTCTGGTGAGGGCCCACTCCCTGATTTGTAGATGGCTGCCTCTCATTGTAACTCCTACAGTGGGGAGCAGAGAGAGAAGCAGACTCTCCCGTCTCTTCTTCCAAGGGCACTCATCCCACAGTGAGGGCTCCACCCTTATGGCCTCAGCACCTCCCAAAGGCCCTGCCTCCAAATACCATCACAGTGGGGACTAGGATTCCAACATGCGAATTTTGGGAGGACATTCAATTCATAACTGTCATTATTACTGTTCCTTATTAGCACATCATCCCTATCCTGCCTAGTGAGACAGAGTTTAGTAACACCAGGAATTGAAACATTCCTTGTGGTTTTGTCTTTCTGACCAGTAAAAAGTTGCTCCTTTTTTCCCTTGGCTAATCACTGTGGTTAAATAAAAATTCCTCAAATTCAACATTTGTCATCCCCAAGGCCAGGAATCGCCAGATCTATGAAAATTGCCATCCACGAATCACAAAAGGATGTTTAAAGAAGGTCCTCATTGGACCTGGCTTACCTAGGACAGGCCTAGTTCATGTCAGTCTTCTGGTATAATTACTACAGCACCTGCCTTCATTCACAAGCATGTCCCCCCTTACACGATAAATTAGATGGTCAGCCTTAATAAGGGGCAGCTGAATAAATAAAATTCAAATGTTACTTAAAACATGGAGCATCTGACCTTGGAGGAAGTAGTTGAAGGTTAAGAGACAGCGGAAGGAGCGAATATTTGGTTTGGAATGGGGGTCAGACAGATCAGGTGAACTGGGCGCCAGTTCTCGGCATGGCTGGGGGGGGTTTGCTGATGTTGCCAGATCTTATTCTCTAGGAGAACCCTAGAGTCCTGGTCTTCCTATAAAATCTCCCAGTTTTTGAATGGGTGTCACCAAATGCAAGATTTTGAATTCTGGAGGGCCAGACTGGGACAGCTGTGTCCAGCCTGTTGGCCACCCATTTACAATGTCTGGTTTAAGCCCTCAGCTCTTCTTAACAGGTCTCTCGTTTCAGTCTGTGGGTTGCTTCCAGCCTCAGTGGTATTCCCACTTTCTGGTCTCCCATTCCCTTGCCTTGCCTTGCCTTGAATAAAATAAAAGCGTTTAGGTTGAGCCCTGAACCCCAACTCTTGTCCACATCCCCTTATACAACAAATGTGGTTTTGCTGGACCAAGTATTGTACCGGGCCCTGGGGCTTCAGAGCGCTTGTTTGTGAGCTTGAGTGGTTGGTGTTTTCTCCCTCATCTTAGTCATGGAGAAGACTTGGCAGCAGATGGGAAGTGGGAACAAACAGAACGAATGTAATCCTGAGGTGCCAAGGCATTCCATTTTTTGACTCAAGGCTACGGCCGTTCCAGAGTGGGCAGGTGGGTGCCTCCATGAAATGGGAGGTCTAAGCGAGACCCTTAGTGCACCGTCCCCAAGAAGCCCTGGGTGGTCAGGAACAGAGCTGGCTCTCTGTTGATGGCAGCGCTGAAGGGCAACGGGGAAAGCTTCGATTTCTTGAGGTAGTGGGTACCGCTGAATAAGAAGGAAAATGGCCTATTTGCGGGAGGACAGGTGAGAGACCTCACTTCACCCTCGGTTCTCTCTTCAGAAAGTGCTGGGACTAAGTGACTGGTGGGCTTCCTGCTGGAAGCTGGCCTAGGTCGTACGAAGAGCCCACCAAGAAGTGAGACCTGCAGGTACTTTTTCTTGCCCAAGGTGTAGTTGGCCTTTAGACTCTTGTTCTTGGACACATTTACTCAATCAACTTCATGGGGGCTGTTCTCCCGAGGCCGTAGGTGGATGAACCAGCTTCTGAAAAACTCATTAGCTGATTCTCCTTATCATTTCCAAACCCTCTGCCAGATGACCATTTAAAACCAAGGGCAAAGCTCTCATCCAGACAAGTCTCCTCCCATCTCTTCCCAGATGAAATGGGACGGTTGTAGGTTTAGAAAATCTGAAGGAAAAGCACAGTCCTCCATGACAGTCCCCCTGTGAAGTGGCTGGTGCGTGAGAGAAGCTCTGCCCACAGTGGGCATCACGAGACAAGAAAGAGGTGGGAGGGTTTCCGCACGGGTCACCAGGAAACCCCAGAGCATGGAGGGCTCCTTGAGGACTGAACACTGACAATGCAATGTTTGGAGTAGGGGATGAGAAGAGTCCTGCTGTAGAGGGATGTGGAAATGTGAGGTACTAGGATTCCCACGTCATCATCCCCCACCTTAGGTCCCCCCCAAGGTCTAAGTGGTGGTTCCCCACCAAGGTCTAAGTGGTGGTGACCCTTAGACCTTGATAAGTAAACCTTTTCTGGTCTATTATAGTCTCACACAATGTCTTTCTTTTGGACATCAGCTCCTTTGACCAATTCTGATCTCATCTGTCCTCCTAAGGCATAAGCTAGATGAAGCAGATGTAGTCTGGGCTTTTTCTGGAAAGGTAAATGTGCTTCCGTTGGTCCTTGATGTCAGCCATCCTCCCTGGTGCCTGTGTTTGCCTTTGTTTTAACCAACAGGGTCTAATGTCACTGTTGCTAGGAGGGAGCTCCAGCCCCAGAGAGCGAACATCAGGCTAGCTGGCTTCCATCAAAGGAAGAAGACACAGCAGGAGGGCAGCCAGGTGCTCAGGCCTGGCTCCACTTGCATCTTAGGACTTCTCGAAACTCAAAATCTCCTCTGTGATCTTCTCGAAGTCATTAGCAGTTACCTATAGTGAGGACCAGTCAGGACGCTTGAAGAGAAGCCTGGTTTGGGAACAAGGGAAAGGCCGAAGCGAGGAGGTGGTTTCCATCCCTCTTTGTCCAGGGATCTGGAGGGGTGATGTCGCTCAGGGAGAGAGCCAGTTCTTGGGAGGGATTTACAGGGCTCGCAAACTGGTCTGAGAGACAAGTGCTCCCGGCTACTTGAAAAGGCCAGAGTCTTGGCCTTGATTCCTAGGTGAGAAGTAAATCAAAGAAGGAATTTACGTGGTGGGTCCCTCTGCGTCTCCGGGGAGACTGCAGTAGCAGCCAGGAGCACCAGGGTGACAGGATGGTAGGAAGTGCTCAGAAGGAACAGGTGGGCTGCCTCTTGGGGCTGCGTGAGACCCAGAAAGCTATGGAAAAACAGCGAGGTCTACGTGGGGACAAGGCAGGGTCTACTGCCTGATCAGCACTCCGACTGAAGCAATTGTCCAAAGGGCTAGGTGGAGGGACTAGTCTTTGGTTTGGCCAGAAGAGCAGAGGATGGGGAGGTGGGAGGCTGAGCTGGAATGTGCCCGAGATGTTGGAAGCCAGCATGCACCTTCATCAGCATGGAGGAAGTCCACAGTGCTGGGACAGGTGAAAAAGGAAATACAAAGAGAACCCTTGCACTTCCTGTGGCGACACCCCGTGGCCAATGACTACTGAAGGCAGAAATCCAGGGTATGAAGAGTTGGATTCTGGAGACCAGGCCCGTGACAGCTGAGATGTTCATAAATGGTTGGGACCAGTCTGCAGTGGAGACTGGGACCAGCCACAGAAAGGACTCCGTAGAAGGGTCTCCATAATTTTTAGTTTCTTTTGGCCAGTATTTGGCCAGAATGAGATCTGCAGGATAGAGATTTCTAGGTCGGCTTATTTTTCTCTCAGCATTTGGGTAGGCTATTCCTGTCTTCCATTGTTGCTGTCAGCTTCTGTTTCTCTTGAAGTCATTTCTCTGGAGGCGATCTGCCTTTTCTGTGGATTTGCTTTTAAAATCTTTATCTTGGAAGCTTTGTCGTTTCACTGTAGTGTGTCTGGGAGTGGCTCTAATGTCATGAGTCCTGTTTGGGCTTTGAGCTTTTCAGGTCTGAGGACTGGTATTGCAGTTCTGGAAAATGTTAAGCCAGTTGATTTCTCTGAATACTGACTCTCCCACTCTTCCTATTGCCTCCTTAAAAATCCCCCTGTGACCTGCCTTGGACTTCTCAGTCTGAATCGTGTTTCATCTTCTCCATCTTTGTCTATCTGCTGCATACTGGACACTGACTTTAAAAACTACCTTCTGGTTTATTAATTTTCTTTCTGGCTGTGTCTGATCTTCAGCTTAATTCGGGTGATCAGGTTTTTCATTTAATATCTTTAAACATTTTTAAACCTCTAGAAGTTCTATTTGAGTCAGTTTTGAGTCTTCCAGGTATTCTTTTCCTTTTTAAAGTAGTCTGCTGTCTCTCCTGCTCTCGATCTTTATCTTCAATTTAAGCTGCTTAATCATTGAGAATCACATTTATCTGAGAAAGGAGTTTTATAATCCATTTCTGGCATTTCTGGATCCAGTTCTGTTTTTCTGTTGACTCATGTCCAGGATACCTACTACCCCAAGTGCTTTGTAAGTTTGAATTTTGAGCTCATGTTTGGGGTTTTATCTGTGTGATGCCATTACCATGGGCAATGTGAATTTCTGAGCTGGGGATTTCCTCAAGCTCCAGGCAGGATATATTTGAACCCAGACCCATTTGAGGGCAGGCTTGGGGTATGAGCTACTAAGGAAGATCGGCTTCTTGCCCCACTCAATCCAGGACTCAGACCCTATTACCTTTCCTTGTGTGCATGACCCTTATCCTACTCCCCTCTTTTCCTGATAGCAAAGCCCTCTCAGGCAGCTGGAGTGTGGTGTGAGTGTGTGTATGTGTGTGTGTGTGTGTGGGCACACGTGAATGTGTGTGTGCATGCCTTTGTGCGTGTGCATGTGTGTGCGCACATGTGTGCATGAGTGAAGTGCAGTTCTAACTCCTCTCTCCAGCATAACCTAAGACCTTGTTACCTGCCCCATATGCCAGTAAAACTCCAGCACCCATTTTATAAGACCAACAAATGCCTCTGAGCAGCCTGGGTGTTAGTGTGTGCTATCACTCTGGTTTTCAATTTTGTATTTCTTCGTTAGTTTTTTTTTTTGTGGGCATATTAGTTTCTCTTGGCTGCTGTAATAAAGTACCATAAACTTGGTTGAAAACAGCACGCATTTGTTTTCTCACTGTTCTGGAGGCCAGAAGTCTGAAATCAATGTCACTGGGCTGAAATTGAGGTGTCGCAGGGCTGCGCTCCCTACAGACTCCAGGGGAGAATCTGTTCCTTGCCCCTTCTAGCTCCCATAGCTATTGGCATTCCTTCCCTGAGGCCGCATCCCTCCATTAACTGCCCCGTGGTTACATTGCTCCTTCTCTTCTCTGTATGACCCTCCTCTGTCCCTCTCTTATAAGGACACTTGTGATTGCGTTTAGAGACCGCTTGGTGGATAATCAAGAATAATCTCTTATCTCAAGGTCCTTAACATCATCATGTCTGTAGAGACCTTTTTTCCAAAAAATGTAACATTTACAAATTCTAGAGATCTTTCGCAGGAGCTATGCCTCTCACAGATTTCCCTAACTCTGAGAGCTCAGCTTTGTATTTAAAAGGATGCCCATTATATTTCCAAATGTTGTGTGGCATTTTTTTTTCCCCAGTCTACCATATTCCCAGGAGGAGAAATACACCAAAGAATCTCAAGGCTGGAGGGACGAACCAAATTCCTGCTGTCCTCACCCAGTTTCAAATCATTTTCTGGGAAGCAGGAGGCCAAATTAGTGTCCCAGTGAGAAGTTTCTGAAAGGGGTTGGGAGTAACATCTCCAACTGTAACATTTTTTGACTTAGATGGTGATTCTCGTGCCCAAGCTGGGGGAGATTTAGGATTGTGTAGTTCATAGAGAAGAAGAGAATAAGCTCATCCTCAACTAGATTCTTGAAGAGAATCCCTGGGATCTGAAGAAAGTGATACCCATACAGAAATGTATAGTATGGATTAGCGGTAGGAGAAGTAACAGAAGAGCAGGTAGAGAGCCTTTGTTCTGGGCTGGCCTGCAGAAATTGAATCATTTGGATTAAAGACAGCCCCGGCCACATTTTAGCAGCTGGTCGATTTTTCTGCTTGAAACAGAATTCCAAGACTTTGTTTTATGTGAAGACAGTTTATTTTTAGGTCCATCGGGGAGCCTGTAATGTGGGTAGTTCAGAAGGCTGGCCTGCCAGTGAATCACAGGCCTGATCCGCATGCTGTCTCATGGCCTAGAAAGACCCTCTTGCCTGCTCTAGCATGAAGGACCAGCCACTTGCCTTTGAGGGCAGAGAGAAAGGTCATGAGAAAGTTGGAGGGTGTCAAAGGAGTATATGCTTTCTTGCACAAAGCCTATTGCCGTAGGCCCCAGTTTAGCTCTCTGGCCTGATGACACTGTGGCTAAGAAAGATCTAGCTGAAATCGCTCATTCCCCTGAGTACTGAGCGTTCATTAAAAATCCAGTTTGTCAGGTGGTACCACCCTGGTTGTCCCTGATTTAAACAAAAGTTCCTTTGTGGCCACTGGCACTTGGGATTAGAACCTCGGGGCCGTGTTGAGGCCAGAAGGCAGCCCGCAGAGCCTTCGCTGCCTTCCTTGGTTGATCACTGATAAATGAGCCCAGCACGGCACAAGAACCCTTTGTGATGATCTCGTCCCTTGGTCTACTAAAGAATTGTGGGGCCTGCACTTCACTTTCAAGGGTCATAAACCTCTCAAGTGATAAAACGGGCTTCAAGCTGGGATGCTGAGTTGCAGAATTTGTGTGTGCAGAAATCCGTGGTTATGGGACTGACGCTCGCCCCAGACAGCATAACGACAGAGCAGCTAAGGACTTGCCTGAGCTGGAGGAGAACGTAAAATAAACACGTGCTTTTTAAGACCAGAAAGAGAAAGGATGAGGCCACTGCTTGGGCTGCCTTCTTTTGCAAAGTGAGTTTGTGCCTCTCCTGGTTGTTAGGACCTGTAGACAGAGGAAACCTACGGATTCAGCACAGCGGGGCAGGGTAGAGGGTGGGGGGTGGGCACTGTCTTGTCCTCTGGGATCTCTCTACAGAAGAAGAGATGGGCCCTTGGGTGGAGTGTGGTGGAAACGTTTCGAAGGCACACACAGGGTGACTGAGAATCCGCGTACCCCAGCATGGTTGACACACCACTGAACTGCACTGGTTCTTCTTCAGTGACAAATTATTGTGTCTGTCAGAGAGATGACAGTCTGGACAACATTCGAGTGATTTCAGTTAAGGACTCTTTATTCGGGTCTCTCTCCCTCCTAGGATGCTTGGGAATTAAAACAGCCATAAACCCACGAGAGGCTGTGTGCTTCCTTCAGGGGCAGGAGGATAAGGATGCGAGGTATAGAGCTCCCTCTCTTCCCAGGTGGTGAGGGGGCGAGCGGAGGCTAGCCTTGGAGGATGGGAGGTTGTAAAGAAGGGAGAACCTGCCTGGATCCGCCCTATCTCAGTCAGGGTTCTCTTTGTCCCTTGCTTTATTGCCCACCTGTTCCTACACCCACATTTTCTTCAGAGAAGAACAAATCGATATTCAGTACTTGGGCTTATTCAGGATAAAATGTCTTTCTTGGCTTCTTATGATTAAAGCCTGGTTTGAAAATGTAGTGGGATTAATGAAGCATTTATGAGGGGAGGGGAATACTTCTGCCAGCCTTCCTGAAATATTCAGCCTGAGCTAAAACCTGTGAGAATAGGGGGGTGGAAATGGTGGGGATGGAAATGTTGAAGGGAGGCCCCTGTTTTCTGGATTGGCTTTGTGGAATTCATCTCAAATGTTGAGGTGCCTGGAGCCCTCATTTAAACCCAGATAGGGGTCATCAGCCCCACCCCTGTGAGGTTGGAGGTAGATGTGGACATTTGGAGTGCCTACTTTTTTTAAATTTTTAAATTTTTTTTAAAGATTTTATTTATTTGACAGAGAGAGAGAGAGAGTGAGAGCAGGGGGAGTGGGAGAGGGAGAAGCAGGTTTCCAGCCAAGCAGGGAGCCTGATGCGGGGCTCAATCCCAGGACCCTTGGATCATGACCTGAGCCGAAGGCAGATGCTTAACAACTGAGCCATCAAGGTGCCTCTGGAGTGGCCACTTTAAATGCATGGTAGCTTCCAGCAGGTGTTTGGGGCTCTTCCATAATGAGAAGAGGTCTGTAGGGGAAGAGATGATAATCCATCACGGCCAAAGTTTTGGAGTGCTGCTTTCGGACACCAAAGAGAACGTCACTTCTCTCAAGGGCTATAGTAATTCTACCATTTTGGAAATCTCATTTTAAAATCCATCCCATGACATCCACCACTTGGAGGCCCAGGCAGAAACATTTTGAGTAAAGAGCTGTGTCCTCAAATCAAAAATTGTATAAGGCACTGATGTTGCTTTGCTAAAGGGGAAGAAGTGGCCAGTGAAGAAGGTTGTCTGCAGGAGGTCAGTGTTGGGTTTAGACCCTCAGAAGTCCCTTCTAGGTGATTCCGCAAGAAGACAGAAGTTAAAGGCAAGGGTTTGGTGTCAGATTTGAGTTTAAGCTGTGTTCTGCTATTTATTGATTGTGTGACTTGGATGGGTTATTTTTCTCCCCATTGTTATTGTTTTAAGTCTCCCTGAACCACAAGCTTTTCTGTAATATGGTGATAGCATTATAGCATTTCTGTAAGGTTGGAACCATGAGGATTGTATACACATGCATGGAAGGGCTTGAGGACCTGAGACTGGCTGTCACCAAGCAAGGGCAGCATCTGAGCAGAGTTCCTGGAGTTCTGGGCTTCTCCCCATGCAGCCCTCACACCCAACACACAGATACAGTCCTATTCTTGGGGGGTGCCTAGAACTTCAGTTCACTCAGGTCAGAAGAGAATTCTACTCTTTCTTCCCTGTCCCAAGGAGCCTGTTGCAGTTCCTCATTGAAACTCTGGTTTAGGGGCACCTGGGTGGCTCAGTTGGTTAAGTGCTTGCCTTTGGCTTAGTTCATGATCCCAGTGTCCTGGGATCGAGCACCACGTAGGGCTCCCTGCTCATCGGGGAGTCTGCTTCTCCCTCCCCTGCTCTTCTCTCTCTCTCTCATTCTTTCTCTCTCTGTCCCTCTCAAGTGAATAAAATCTTAAAAAAAAAAGAAACTCTGGTTTATTGGGACCATTTGGGCAGCTGCGGAGTTAGCATTTTATCCAGTTTGTATGTGAGCACACACTTCAGATAAAAGGCGCAAGAAGCTGTTTGCCACTTGACAGGACAAACAGGTACCAGTTAATACCCTCCCCCTGGTGTTAACATCCTCCTCAACTTCTAGGGCCAGGGCTGAGCTTCTCCTCAGGGGCTGGAGAGGCCGGGCTGAGCCCAGAGGAGGAGGCTAGTGTTAACACCCCCAGGACAGCCTCTTATCTAAAGGGGAAATGAAGACTTGCAATGAAAAAAAAAAAAAGTCGCGTGATAAAATTGTTGAAGGGTTGACTGAGTTTCCACATCTGTCACAATGAAGTCCTGTCCAACGGAAATTCTGTCATTCCACCCGAGATTTACCTACTGGCTGGGCATCCCAGAGAAACCAAGGGAGAATGTGGGCGGGGCCCAGGAGTTGTGTCCAAAGAGACCCCTGGGAAGAATTGGCCTCAGATGGCATTGGAACTCTCCCTTACCTTCCTGCTGATGATGGAGGGGGCTGGGGTTAAGGGTACTGGAACCTCTGTCAATGTTAACGCGAGACCTGTCAGAAGGGGTTGTAGGACGTACAGAAGAGGCAGAACGCCTGCTCCTTGCCTGCCGTGTAGACAAACGTTGGAAACAGTGGGAGGATCTAAGCAAGTGAGCAGGGAGATGCTGTCAGTCATAAAACAGAAAGAGTATTCTGGGTGGGAGGGGGCGGGTCTTACAGACTCGTTGGTTTGGCTGGTGTTCTGCTGATTTCCAGGGAGGTGAGAGCCACTGTTATTCACAGCTCTGCTCCCAGCTCTCCTCTTGGCTAGGGCTTCCTGAACATCATCAATTTCAGCCTACTTTGGCCAAGCAAGAAATCTTGGAGGTGATGATCCTTTTCAGAGTGGTTTCCTAACTTCCATGTTACATAGTCACTGGGGAAGGTTGTTTAAAATGTGGACTCACAGCTCTGCCCAAAAGGTTCCGATTAAGGGGTCTCATTGCTGGCCCCTGCTTCAAGTGGTTTGAGAATCATTATTTTAGTGCCGTGGTTATCAAAGTCAGTCCCAGATCTGCATCACTGGGGACCTTGTTAGAAATGCACATTCTTGGGTCCCACCTCAGGTCTGCTGAATCTGAAACTCTGGGGGAGGATGTACACTAAAGCTTGAGAACCAACACTCTAGGGTTTGTAACAACCAAGGGTATATTGACTGAATTTCAAGACCCTCTTGTTTGCCATTTGCTCCTGGGGAGGGGACACCAATCTGGTGAGATTAAAAAATTACGAGGACACTAAAAATAACAAGGAAACTATTCATGCTTAGAAGTGTCACTGCTGCCCTCCTGTAATCACAGGGATGCCCCTCTGGACAATGAGCCTTGCAAGCTACCCTGCCCTCCTGAGTGTCAATTTCCTCAACTAGAACCTGGGGATAATATGATATTACCATCTTCCTCAAAAGTGTTAAAACTTGTATGAATTCCCCAGAACAGAGCCTGGTATAGAGCAAGGGAATACAACTGCTGATATTTGCTGAAGATCCCATGGTAGGCAGAATTCCAAGATGACCCCCAAGATTCCCACCTCCTGACAGGTGGCACTCTCTTGATTAGGTCTTGTCACTCCTGGGATCACGTAATGTTATATAACGCTGTCCTAGTGGACTTGGGAGGGATTCTCCTGCTGACCTTGAAAAACCAAACAGGCGTGTTACAGGAGACATGTGAGGACCAGAGGGCAGCCCAGAGAGCGGAGAGTGAACCCTGGATGGCAGGTAGCAAGAAAGTGGGGACCTCAGTCATACAGCCACAAGGAGATAAATCCTGCCAACCGCCTGAATGCACTTGGAAGCAGATTCTTCCTCAGAACCTTTGGATGAGAACACAGCCAGGCTAATGTCCTGGGATCGAGCCCCACATTGGGCTCCCTGCTCCGTGGGAAGCCTGCTTCTCCCTCTCCCACTCCCCCTGCTTGTGTTCCCTCTCTTGCTGTGTCTCTCTCTGTCAAATAAATAAATAAAATCTTTTAAAAAAATTTCTTGTAAATTCAGAAGGAAAAAAAATGCACTCTAGGCCAACAAAAATGTTTCATGTGTTTATTATCTATTAAAATATTAATATATTTGTCTTCAATACCAATAGTCATAAACTATAATTTTTAATATTTTTATCAAAGAAGGGACCCAGAAAGGCAAAAAGTGCCTAAGCCCCGTGAGAGTCATTTGTGGCCTCTGGTGGAGTGCAGGTGTCTCTAGATTCCCTTCTGCTTCCCCATCCAGCCCTCGGTGCGGATGCTATGCACACCGAGCTTGCCTTCCACCCTTCTTGTCTCATTTCTACCCCAGTTGGAGCACCTCTGATCTGATGGCTGTTAGAGATGAAGGGAGGAGAGGACCCAGGGAGTGAGGTCAATTGCCTTGATGTGCCCTTTTTAATACTGGAAGAGAAAGGCCAGAGTCTGGGCTCAGCCCCACCTTGTTCGTTTTCCCTTTTCTCTGAATACCTTCTACATGGGGTCTCTGCCACACGTCAGTGCTTCTTCATCGGTTTGATGAGGATTTTTGTTGTCGTTGTTGTTGCTAACAATACAAACTAATTCAGGATGGAAAAAGAAATGCAGAAGAAATTTTGGAGAATCAGAAGAGAGGTGAAGAACCAGGCTTTGAGAAAGACTGGCAGCAGGGCAGCATTCAGGGAAGGGGACCTTGGGAACAAGACCCAAACAGGGTCTCTGAGGCTTTACCAGTAGGGCGATCAACCCCTGCTGCTTTTGATGCTTGCATCCTGCAGATCAGATGTAGGTTTCTGGAAGTGAGGTTCTTGGCTGACCTCCAGTCATGAGCTCACCTCTTCTGATGGGAGAGTAGGACCCCTGAGTAGAGAGGCCCCCCAGAGCTTCACAGGATGGACAAGGAGTATCTCCCCAGGGTGATGTTTGCCTGAAGGAAGAAGGGATGCCAGGCAGCAGGTTTCAGCTTTGATTATGTTCTGGTATTTTCTGAATGTCTCATGAGTCTTCGACTTTGATCCTTATGGGGACTCTAAGTGTTGGGAGAGAGGGGCTGTATCTTACCCTGATTCTTATGCCCCACACTGCTTAGTGCAGATAGTGGGTGTTCAAAGACTGCTCTAATTAACACTCACTTTTTCCACCCATTCAGCACTTCTGTATGCCAGGTGCTACATAGAGGAGCCAACAGAACATAGGGTTTGTGTCTTGTTGTTCACAAAAGAGTAGAGGGGACTGACATTAATCAAACTACACAAATATATGTGAAATTACAACCATGGAGTGTGCAAGAGTCCTGAGGTTGGAGGGAACACGGCATGCTGGGGGAGCAGCAAGGGGTCAGCGTGCTGAGGTGTAGGGAGAGAAGAGAGAGAGGTGGGGTTAGCACACTTATGGATTTGCACAGCATGGGAGGAGATTGGGAAGAACGGGTAGCCATAGAAGGATTTTGAGCAGGGGAAAACCAGTTTTGGTTTTTATTTGATTCAATGAAAAGAATTCTCTGAATGCCAAGATTAGCCAGGCTTCCAGTTCCCTTGAAGAGTGAGTGAGTGAGCGTGTGTGTGTGTGTGTGTGTTTGTGTCCACGTGCACATGTGAAAGACACATACAATTCACTTAAAGTAGCTGCTAATTGCTTCTGACTTTCTTCCACCACTTCACCTACCTATCCTATAATAGCTCATCTGTCTCCTTGCTTCCATGCTTGCATACTTTGTCTGTTCTCAGCAGAGGGATTTAAAACCTTCCATAGGCTTCCATCACTTCTAGAATGTTCTCCCTGTCTCTCCTCCCATCATTGCGCACCTAGCTCCTTCTTTCACTTGGATGTCAGTGCAAGCCTTGCCTGACCACTCAGCTAACCTGGACTCCTCTCCATCAAGTCACTCTCTAGCCTCTCTGCATATCTCCATTTCCCTCTTTCTGACATCACCTTGTTGATGTTGTTTCTCTTTCCTGCCACCAGAAAGTGAGCCAGTGAGGAACAGCTTTTTCCAGTCTTGTTGACTGCTGTATCCCCAGTACCTGGAATAGTGTGTGGCACAGAGATTGCACTCTGTACATATCAAATAGCTAACAGTCATCTTCCAGCATCTCTGTGCTCTTTCCAGGAGGCCCAAATGCAGTGGAACTTCTAAGTGGTTTCCAGTGTCCAGCTGCCACAAGAAGAGATGCCCAAGGATAACATCACAAGCATATCCACTGAACAGATATTTATGGGGTGCTTACTATGTTCCAGACACTCTTGCAGCTGCTTGGAATATACAAATGAAAACTAATACGCTGTGACCCCTCTCCTGGAGCCTGTATTTTAGCAGGGGAATTAGATATCAGAAATACACAAAATAAGTAAATTAGGTAGTAGACTAGAAGGCAATATGGTCTGTGGACAAAAGGAAAAGTAGAAAATGTAAGTGGACTGGGACTGCAGGGGAGGAGGATGGAGGTAGAGGACAGGTTGCTTTGCTAAATAATGTGTCAAAGGAGGCCTGGTTAGGAAGGTGACATCTGAGCAGAGGCATGCAACAGACTGAGGAGTGTGCTGGGTGGCTTGCTGGGAAGAGCTTTGCGGGCAGAAGCAACAGCTAGTGCCAAGGCCCAAAGGTGAGAGGCTCCCAGTGTGTTGGAGGGGCAGCAGGGGGGTCATGGGAGATGAGCATGAAGACAAGGACTCCTAGATCATCGGGTGGGACTTGGGCTTTTGAGCAGAAGAATGACCTGTTCTTGAGTTCCACTGTTTAAAGGGTCACCTCGGGGGCGCCTGGCTGGCTCAGTCAGTTGAGCGTCCGACTCTTGACTTTGGTTCAGGTCATGATCTCAGGGTCATGAGATCGAACCCCGAGTTGGGCTCCATGCTCAGCACGGGGAGTCTGCTTGAGACCCTCTCTCTCCCTCTCCCTCTGTCCCTCCCCCCATTAAAAAAATCTAAAAAACAGAAGAATCCCCCTGGTATGCGCACACACACACATGTATAACATATGCATGATGTCAGCCAGGGTGCTGGCAGAGGGAGTGGTGAGGAATGGCTGGATTCTGGGTGCATTTGAAAGATAGAGTCAATAGAATTTCCTGATAGATTACGTGCAGGTGATGAGAGGAGTCAGGTGTTACTCCAGGGTTTTTGATTGGAACCCTTGGAGGGTGAAGTTCCCATCAACACAGATGGTGAAAGCAGATCTGGGGCAGGAGGTTGGGTTTGAACATGTTGGGGTTGAGATGTCTCTCATGTGGAGGCGGTGGGAATGTAGTTGGGATATAAGCCAGGACTGGACTGGAGATGAAAATTGGGAAGCTGTAGGCATATAGATGGTATTTAAAACCTCATTTTAAATGCTTTCATAAAGATAAATTTACTCAATGGACTCCTTTCCTCTGACATTTTTCTTCAAGAGCTTTTTGGTATTCAAATGTTCTTTTGTTTGTAGAGAAAAATTGAGATTGCTTAGCAAAATAAACAATTAGCAACCTTTGCCTACTCAGGGGACAATAAAATTGAAGTAAAAATCGAAGTAAAACATGTACAAAAATGTGCATGAATCTGAAGTGTAGTGCGGCTCTTTGAATTACCACAGAATGAACTCACCTGTGTAACCACAGCTCGGCTCAGGAGGCACGACATTACTTATACCTGGAGACTCTCCTGGTGCCTTCTTTCAGTCCCTCCTCCCCGCCTTCTCCCAAAGGTGACCTCCATCCTGACTTCATACATGATAGTGTAGTTTTGTCTATTTTTGAACTTCCTATGAATGGAATTATATGCTTTATTTTCTCTCTGGCTTCTTTTTCCCAACCTGTCATGGGATTCATCCATGTTGTCAGTGTAGCCATACTTGGTTCTTTTTCATTGCTGTGTAGTATTCTGGTGTGTGACCATATCACACACATTTAATATGTCCAGTCTGTGGTTGCTGGTATTTGGGTTATTTCCAGTTCTTGACCATTTTGAATGATGCCTCTGTGCATTCTCATATAAGTCTTCTGGTGCATAGTGCACACGCATCTCCAGGAGTGGAAGAGCTGCCCGTGTGCTGTTTTAGATACTGATGACCTTCCACGGTGGTCATCAGTGTCCGTTTACACTCTCACTGAAAGTATATGAGGGTTCCAGTTGCTCTGTATCATTTTGTTAGCACTTGAGATTGTCTGTTTTTTTCATTTTAACCGTTCTGGTGGGTATGGAGTAGTAGATCATTGCTATTTCCATTTGCATTTCCCTGATGACTAAAGAGAGTGAACACCTTTTTTTTTTTTTTTTTTTGGCCATTTGTATAACTTCTTTTGTGGAGTGTTTGTGCAAGGCTTTTGCCCATTTCCTTACTGGGTTGTCTTTTTCTTTTTGAATTGCAGGAGTTTGTTTATAATATGGATACAAGTCTTAGGGTCACAGGTATGTTCTCCCACTCTATGGCTTGCCTTTCACACTCTTTTTTTTTTTAAAGATTTTATTTATTTATTTGAGAGAGAGAGAATGAGAGAGAGCACATGAGACGGGGGAGGGTCAGAGGGAGAAGCAGACTCCCTGCTGAGCAGGGAGCCCGATGCAGGACTCGATCCAGGGACTCCAGGATTATGACCTGAGCTGAAGGCAGTCGCTTAACCAACTGAGCCACCCAGGCGCCCGCCTTTCACACTCTTATTGGAGTCTTGATGAACAGACATTTCTAATTTTAATATAATCCACAATATTAATCTATTCCTTGATGGATAGTGATTTTTGTGTCCTGTTTAAGAAATCTTTGCCTTGGGGCGCCTGGGTGGCTCAGTCGTTAAGCGTCTGCCTTCAGCTCAGGTCATGATCCCAGGGTCCTGGG
>NC_138372.1:9096269-9122441 GCF_054177405.1 Leptonychotes weddellii
GCGCCTGGGTGGCTCAGTTGGTTAAGCAACTGCCTTCGGCTCAGGTCATGATCCTGGAGTCCCGGGATCGAGTCCCGCATCGGGCTCCCTGCTCAGCGAGGAGCCTGCTTCTCCCTCTGACCCTCCCCCCTCTCATGTACTCTCTCTCATTCTCGCTCTCTCAAATAAATAAATAAAATCTTTAAAAAAAAAAAATTAAAAAAATAAAAAGATACTGGGAAAAGATATTCCCAGATATTTAAACTTTAGATTTAGTTGCAAAGATATAGTATAAGAGGGTTCCCATGCAGTCCCCACCCTGTTTCCCCTGATGCCATCTTAGATGACCCTGGTACTTTGTCAAAACTAAGAAACCAGGGGCACTTGGGTGGCTCAGTTGGTTAAGCATCTGACTCATGATTTAGGCTCAGGTCATGATCTCAGGATCCTGAGATCAAGCCTCACATTGGGCTCCATGCTGGGCATGGAGCCTGCTTGAGATTCTCTCTCTCCCTCTTCTATCTGCCCCTCCCCCTGCTTGTACTTTCTCTCTCTCTCTCAAAAAAAAAGAAAATTTAAAAACAACTAAGAAACCAGCACTGGTACGGCACTGTGTTAAGTACATTTGAGGCTTTGTTTGGATTTTACCAGTTTTTGCATCAATGTCCTCTTTCTGCTCTGGGGTCTCATCCTGACACCCCCTTCTCATAGCATTTTTTCCCCCATTTAAAAAAAATACCCATTGAGTCTGGCATGCAGTAAGTGCTCATTTACTCATTCATTCATTTGAGAAATGTTTACCAAACCCTTGCTTCGTGCCTGACTCAATTCCAGGCTCTGGGAGCACAGCTGAACATACCCAAATCCTGCCCTCCTGGAGTTGACATGCTAACAGTTTGTTGAATGATCCTTTAAATGATGAGAATAAAGGCTAATTATTCACTGAATGCTTGCTTTGTGGCAGCCTCATTTGACTGATGCTGTGATTCAGGGAAGTGACCCGGAAAGGTTGAGGAACTTTCCTAAAGTCACATCCCTGGTTAGTGGCAGATCAGGTCTTCTCCCCCAGGTCTGTCTGCCTCAAGGCTAATGCCTTGAACCACTGTTTGGTGACGAATGAATGAATGAATGAATGAATCCTTACAGAATGCAGTCTGAGGCCAAAGAGGTGTTGGATGCCAAGAGGGAGCTAGTCTGTGGCCAAAACAAGGAAAACGAAATTGCCAAGGAATCTACCACCTCATCTTTGGATAAATGGAAATAGCTAGTACTAATCCTTTTTAAGAACATAGGCATTTCTCCCTGGTAACTAAAACAGAATAGGTGCATAGAAGATCAGAAACAGCCACGAATTGTCACTAGACTCACAGAAACAAAAGTAACTATTGCTTTTTCAATGGTTGTGTGTGTTGGGGCTAGAGAGAACCACCACCTTGAGACTTCATTCCTGAAGGAAGCTTCTGGAAAGGGCTGCCTAGAAAAGGTGGTGGGAAAGATAAGCCTACAGCTCAGCTGGTTGCAAATCATTACCTATGAATTTAAAGTCACCTGTGGTTTTGCCAAAGTCTATGAAATTCCTGTGTGCAGGGTTGGTGGACGAGGTGGTACACACTGCTGGGAAAACTTCCCTGCGTTGATACCAGGAGGAGAAGACATTTTCTCACCATAAATCCTACTCTCTGGTCGTGCCAGACTCTCAGTGGCCTGTCCAGATAAGCAGTTTTATGTGACTGTGCCTCTTGTTTACTATTTCCCTTCCTTCCTTCCCCCAACCCCTTGAATTCCTTTCTTCCTCTAAGACCTGATGTGGAAAGGAGCTACTTTCACCACCACACTCCCAGACATTGTATGCAGTCCTTGAGCAAGACTTGCATTGTCTCCTTGGGTTGTGTTTACTCTCCCAGAGCTCCTTGAAGGTGGAAACTGGGTCTCACTCATCAGTCTTGCCCCACAACCCAGCTGCCCTTGGCAAATGTTCAATGAGTGTTTTTGCTTTGACATGCAGTAGAATTGAACTAGGATAATAATCCTTCACTTCTTATATATGCTACACATTTTAGAGATCCTGTTATCTAATCCTCCCAACAAGCTGAACTCTTTTAATTTTCATTTTCTGATACAGAAAGTAGGGCTTAGAGGGTGCAAGAGTCTTGTGCAAGGTGCCAGAGCTAGGAAGGGTAGGAGGTGGGATTCCAACCCAGGCGGCCTGGCAGCAGAGTCTGTACTCTTAACTGCTGTTCTGTGTTGCCACCAGTCTACTCAAGAGAACTTACTGGACTTTGTTCAGGAATTTTGACTTGAGGGTTGTCCTTCAATGGTTCAGATCTGTGGAAGGGAGGGGTGAACAGGTTGGGGAGCTGGTGCACTGATTTCCAGCTCATTTTTGGGAAGTTCCATTTCTAGCAGAGAGGACCAGCTGGCTTATAAGCCCCTCCAAAAATGTGTAGTTGCATCTTGAATTAAGAAAGTCCAAGATATAGGGTTGCCTGGGTGGCTCAGTTGGTTAAGCATCTGACTCTTGATCTCAGCTCAGGTATTGATCTCCAGGTCATGAGTTCAGGCCCTGTGTTGGGCTCCATGCTGGGTGTGAAACCTACTTAAAAAAAAAAAAAGCCCATGATATAAATATCAGAGTTTACAGCATGGGATCATAGATAGAGTTTGAATTTTGGAGTTGACAGAACTGAACTTAATAGCTGAGCAGTTGACCATGACCATGACAATACTGACTGTAGCCTTGGGCAAGCCACTTTACACCTGTGAGCCCGTTTCTCAGTCTGTTGAGAGGGGATAAATATACATACATCCTTCTCAAAATTGTTAGGAATATAAATATATATATGATTCATTCTAGTTTTTTTGTAATATATACATATCAGATAATTTACCGGAGAATTAGAATGTATAAAAAAAGAATCAATGACAACTCCACAGTTGAAAAATACTGTAAATAAAAGTAACTCGTTATATGGGTTAGACACAGCAGAAGATAGGATTAGTGACCTGAAAGATTAATAGAAAAAAATACATGTAGTGCCTTATTTGTGACTAGAGTTGAAGAAAATTTAGCTGCTATTCTTAATGGATTTTTTTTGGTTCAATTGTTTTTAAATTTGGAGAATGACTTGTTACAAAGACTCTTGAATGGACTTCATCTGAAATAACTGATCAATATGAATTTTATTTATACCCAAAACATTTGAAATACATCCATAATAAGTGGGAAAAATCTGCATGTTTAACAGCTACTATAGGAAGATTGGACTCTTTTGGACTCTTTCATACTTGCTCACACTCTTTCAAACACCCCCACCCCCCCACCCCAACTCTTCTTTCATCAAACATTTATTATCTACTGTGTGCTAGAGATGAATAGGGCACAGGTCAGGGAACTGATAGTCATTACTACACATATGATTCCTATTTAGATTAGGCAGACTTCCTTTCTGTTCAGCTATCATACTGGCAGACCACACCTTGCCACATCAAGTCAAGGACAGTGATTATTTGGCAAGTGCCTTGGTAAAGCAAATGGGATTTGTGGATTCTTTCCCAGGAAGGATCCTCTCCTGGAGGCTCTGTGTTGTGGAGTTTTGGCAGCAAATGACAAGTTAGAACAAGTACAGCTGTGTTTCAGATTTTCTTCCCAGCAATGAAAAAGAAATTTGTTGCAGACAAATATTCTCACTGAGAACAACTAGAAAAATGGGACCCAAATAAAAGCAAAACCCATCGCCACCATCACCACCACCACCAATGTAAACAACCAAACTAGTGTATTTGAGAACATCAAGGAGCTAACAAGGCAGCTAGGACTTAGGGAATCAGGGTTCCAGAGAGAGAAGAGAAACCCAATGAAGTTAGTCCAGTATTCTGCTGTGTCTTCCCCATAAGGCATTTGACAGTTGCATGCTGCATGGAGCTGTGAGGATAGAAGTTGAGTAGAAAGCGTGGGGTCAAAAGGCTGGAAAACCAAGAATTATGGAAGTCTCATGGTTTGGGGAGACAGATACTGAAATTTGGGCCTGCCAAGGAAGGGAGTCCCTGGAAAACATTCAACACTTCCAGTTAGTCCTGGAATGGCTATATTTTAGGAGTAACAGTAAATTAAAAATAGAGCAGCCCTCAAAAAGGTAGAAGCCTAGCTTCAGATTTCTCAGCGCTCAACTGAATTCAGGTGATTTGCCTCCACTTGATCCAAAACAAAACATCCTTTCTGGAGGAAGAAACAATTCACCAGAGCCTCAAATTATCTTCAGACTTTTTCAAAAATACCACGTAGTTTGCATCAATAAATTCCAGACATGCTAGGGAACAGGACCAAATCACCAAAATCCAGGACAAAGACTTGGAGTTAGACACGTGGACTTTAAAATAACTGTGAAAATGCCTTTTAAAAGAAAAGATGAATTTTATCAGAGAACTAGAATCTATTTTAAATCATATGACAACTCTGGCACAACCACTCTGGAAAACAGTATGGAGGTTCCCCAAAAAGTTAAAAATAGAGCTACCGTATGACCCAGCAATTGCTCTATTAGGTATTTACCCAAAGGATACAAACAGTGATTTGAAGGGGCACCTGCATCCCAATGTTTATAGCAACAATGTCCACAATAGCCAAACTATGAAAAGAGCCCAGATGTCCATTGACCAGATGAATGGATAAAGAACATGTGGTACATGTGTGTGTGTGTGTATGTGTGTATACATATATACACATACACACACACACACACACACACACAGGAATACTAAGCCATCCAAAAAATGAAATCTTGCCATTTGCAATGATATGGATGGAACTAGGGGGTATTATGCTAAGTGAAAAAAGTCA
This sequence comes from Leptonychotes weddellii, assembly GCF_054177405.1. Classification (NCBI taxonomy): domain Eukaryota; kingdom Metazoa; phylum Chordata; class Mammalia; order Carnivora; family Phocidae; genus Leptonychotes; species Leptonychotes weddellii. Next base: position 9,101,086 of record NC_138372.1, read on the forward strand.
GTCAGAGAAAGACAATTGTATTTCACCCATGTGGAATTTAAGAAACAAAACAGAGGATCATAGGGGAAGGGAGGAAAAAATAAGATGAAATCAGAGGGAGACAAACGTAAGAGACTCTTAACTATAGGAAACAAACTGAGGGTTGCTGGAGGGGTAGGGATGGGGGGATGGGGTAACTGGGTGATGGGCATAAAGGAGGGCATGTGATTGAATGAGCACTGGGTGTTATATGCAACAGATGAATCACTGAACTCTACCTCTGAAACATAATAATATGTTAATGAATTTAAATAAAATTAAACAAATCATATCACAACTCTAGAAGTGAAAAATTCTGTAGCTGAAATTAACTCAATATATGGGTTTGACAACAGATTAGGCAGCAGAAAAAAGGACTAGTGACCTGGAAAATCAATATATAATATACACACTGAAGCATAAACAGAAAAACTAATGGGAAGCACAGGAAATAGTGTGAGGCATGTGAGACATGTTGAAAAGATTTAATATGTATAATTGAAGTCTTGAGCAAGACAATGGAGCAGAAGCAATATTTGAAGAGATACTGGCTAAGAATTTTCTATAACATGAACAACATCAAGCCATAGACCCTAAGAAGTTCTATAAATCCAAAGCAGAGTATGTACAAAGACTATTCTATGTAGTGCATAGAGTGCATCATCATAAAACTTATGAAAACCAAAGACGAAGAAGAAATCAGAGGGAAGAAGACATTGTCTTCAAACAGGCATAAGACAAACAGCTGAATTTTTTTTTTTAAAGTAAGCTCTAGACCCAACATGGGGCTTGAACTCATGACTCTGATGTGAAGAGTCACATGCTGTACCGACTGAGCCCAGCCAGGTGCCCCCATACAGCTGACTTTCCCAAAGACTTGGTGAAAACCATATTATCAGAGACAGTGGAACACCATCTTTAAAGCACAGAAAGAAAATAATAGGGGGTGTCTGGGTGGCTCAGTCAGTTAAGAGTCCGACTCTTGATCTCAGCTCAGGTCTTGATATCAGGATTGTGAGTTCGAGAGCTGCGTTGGGCTCCACACAGGGTGTGGAGCCTACTTAAAAAAAGAAAATAGCTATTTTTTTGTAAGAGTTCCATATCTAGAGAATATAATGCTCTATTACAATGGTGAAATAAAGGTGTTTTCAGACAAACAGGAATCTAGAGAATTTGTTGCCAGCAGACCATACTAAAAGAAATACTACCATACTAAAAGAGGGTTTTTAGGCAGAAGAAACATGATCCTAGAAAGAACAGAAATGTGGGAAGGGATGAAGAGAAATTCAAAGGGTAATTATAGATAAATCTAAATATATGATGATTTTGTAAACTAAATAATATAATGCAATGACAAAAAAACATAATCAAAAAAGAAGCCTATGGTATATAGAAGAAGATATACAAATGACTAATAAAAGATACTCAACCTCATTAGTCCTTGGGGGAAATGCAAGTTAAAAATCACAATAAGGGGCGCCTGGGTGGCTCAGTTGTTAAACGTCTGCCTTCGGCTCAGGTCATGATCCCAGGGTCCTGGGATCGAGCCCTGCATCGGGCTCCCTGCTCAGTGGGGAGCCTGCTTCTCTCTCTCCCACTCCCCCTGCTTGTGTTCCCTCTCTTCACTGTGATTCTGTCAAATAAAATCTTTTTAAAAAAATCACAATAAGATGCTATTTCATATCCACAAGGATGGCTATAATAAGTTAGGCAGTAACAAATGTTGGTAAGGATATGGAGAAATGAGAATTTTCATACACCACAGGTCAGAATGTAAAATGGCAGGCCACTTTGGAAAATAGTTTGGCAGTTTTTTAAAAACTTAAAACTATCCTATGACTTTTTTAAAATTTTATTTTATTATGTTAGTTTAGTCACCATACAATACATCATTAGTTTTTGATGTAGTGATCCATGATTCATTGTTTTCGTTTAACACTCAGTACTCCATGCAGTACGTGCCCTCCTTAATACCCCTCACCGGGCTAACCCATCCCCCCCCCAAAACCCTCAGTTTGTTTCTCAGAGTCCATAGTCCCTCATGGTTTGTCTCTCCCTCCAATTCCCCCCCTTCATTTTTCCCTTCCTTCTCCTAATGTCCTCCATGCTATTCCTTATGTTCCACAAATAAGTGAAACCATATGATAATTGACTTTCTCTGCTTGACTTATTTCACTTAGCATAATATCCTCCAGTTCCATCCATGTTGATGCAAATGTTGGGCATTCATCCTTTCTGATGGCTGAGTAATATTCCATTGTATGTATGGACCACATCTTCTTTATCCATTCATCTGTTGAAGGGCACCTCAGCTCTTTCCACAGTTTGGGTATTGCGGATGTTGCTGCTTAAAATTTATCCATCTCAAGTATACAATTCAATGATTTTTAGTAAATTTTACCCAGTGCTACAACCATCAGCATACATTAGGTTTAGAGCATTTTATCCCCCCAGTAAAATCCCCCATGTCCATTTTTAGTTAACGCCCACTCCTATTCCCAGCCTTAGGAATCTACTTTGTCTGTAAAGGCTGTAAATCTGCCTTTGCTGGACATTTTATTTAAATGAAATCACAGTGTGTGGTTTCTTGTGCCTGGCTTCTTTCACTTAATGAAATGAACACTGGGGTGCATATGGCCCTTGTTTTCACTACATCTGTGTCTTTGGGGTAAATACCCAGTAGTGCAATTGCTGGGTCATAGGGTAGCTCTATTTTTAATTTTCTGAGGTACCTCCACACTGTTTTCCAAAGTGGCTGTACCAACTTGCATTCCCACCAACAGTGTAAGAGGGTTTCCCTTTCTCCACGACCTCTCCAACGTTTGTTGTTTCTTGCCTTGTCAATTTTTGCCATTCTAACTGGTGTAAGGTGGTATCTCAATGTGGTTTTGATTTGAATAGTTCATTCCTTTTCATTGCTGAATAGTAATCCATTGTATGATGTGCTACATTTGTCTATGGACATTTATGTCGTTTCTGTTTTTTTGGCTATATGAACAATGCTGCCATAAACATCTGCATAAAAGTCGTTGGACATTTGTTTTCATTTCTCTTAGGTAGATACGTAGAAATAAAATTGTTATTTTTATTTTATTTTATATTAAAAGAAAACATGATTTAACAGTTTTATTTATGTCAATGAACTATTGGCACATGCTATATATCATGGATGAGCCTTAAAAGGACTATGCTGTGCCTGGATGGTTCAGTTGGTGAAGAGTCTGCCTTTGGCTCAGGTCATGATCCTGGGGTCCTGGGATTCAGCCTGGTATCAGGCTCCCTGCTCCACTGGGAGTCTGCTTCTCCCTCTCCCTCTGCCCCTCCCCCCTGCTCATTCTCTCTTTCTCTCTCTCTCAAATAAAATCTTAAAAAAAAAAAAAAAAAGACCGTGCTAAGTGAAAGAAGCCAGGCACAAGAAACCACACACTGTGATTTCATTTAAATAAAATGTCCAGCAAAGGCAGATTTACAGCCTTTACAGACAAAGTAGATTCCTAAGGCTGGGAATAGGAGTGGGCGTTAACTAAAAATGGACATGGGGGATTTTACTGGGGGGATAAAATGCTCTAAACCTAATGTATGCTGATGGTTGTAGCACTGGGTAAAATTTACTAAAAATCATTGAATTGTATACTTGAGATGGATAAATTTTAAGGTATGTAAAATATGCCTGAATTAAAGTTGTTTAAAATATGTGTGGGTTTAAAAATATAACCACAATGACACAACAGCAAGTGAAATCAAAGGGAGTTAGCATTATAAACATCTTAAATTAATCACAAAGTGATAAAAATAATTCATATTAGACTCTAATAAGTCAAAGATACGTGTCTTTATCTCTGTGGTAACCATTAATAGATGAGTGGAAATATGTAACTGTAAAGATAATAAGGGGATAAGTATAATAAAAAATACTTGATTAATGAAAAAGAAGGCAAGAAAAGATAGAACAAACAACATAAAACAGTTTGACAAACAGAATATGAGTGGATTTAAACTCAGATATGTCAGTGATTATACTGTATATGTAAATAAATTAGGTATTTCAATTAATAAAGAAAAAAAATCCAATGCTATGCTCTTACAAGAGATAAACCTTAAATATAAGATATAGAAAAACTTATAGTAAAGAGAGAAGGATATATATCATGCAAACACTAAATATGAGAAAGCTACTGTCATTTTGTTAATATAAGACAAAATAGATCTTCAGGCAAAAGCCATTACTAGATTTAAGGAGAAACATTTCATAAAATAGCAAAGATAGACTCAATCCACTTGAAAGATATAAAATCTGAAATATATAAATAAAACAGTTCATATGCACCTACTAACATTGCCTCCCAATACATATAGCAACAAATGATAGAACTAAGAACATATTCACAATCGTAGTGGGTGTTTTTAACACAACTATGGGTCAGGATGATTTTTTTAAAACAACATTTGCCCTTAGTGGTGTGATCTGTGAGTGTGTGTGTGTGTGTGTGTGTGTGTGTGTGTGTGAAGGGAGAATGGGGAGAGGGAGAGGAAATTTTTATGGACCTAATGGGTGTGTGAGCTAGGATATTGGGAACCAGAATTCTGGTTCTGGCAAGGGCCACCTGAGTGGGGGAGGAGGTGGGGAGGAGGTGGTTGTGTGGTCCATAGACATCAGTGATTGTTCCTGTGCTTGCTTTGGTCCCCTCTCTTCTGGGGCCCCCAGTACCAGCTCCTGAGGAAGAACAGTGACAGGTCTTAGGTGTTCCATGGAAGGCATCTCTTCAGCAGCAAGAGTGGCCAGATGGCAGCCGTCAGACAATCTGGGCTCCTAAGTCCTTGGGGAGAGTCACTCAGACAGATGAAACTATCCTATTTTTAAATAAACCCAGAGTTAGCCTTTCTGTATTCTTTCCCTGGTCAGCAATTTCTGGTGCTTTTCTATCAAGAAGTGCATTCTTTTGGCTAACCTGAATCCCTCATGTCTTGATTTAAATGCCTTGACTCTAATGTGCTTACCACAGTCTTATTGATAGAACAGGAGAAACCTTACATAGCTGACTCTAAAAACTCAAGGTTTTGGGGCACCTGGGTGGCTCAGTTGGTTAAGCGACTGCCTTCGGCTCAGGTCATGATCTCGGGGTCCTGGGATCGAGCCCCGCATCGGGCTCCCTGGTGGGAGGTCAGCCTCTCCCTCTCCCACTCCCCCTGCTTGTGTTCCCTCTCTCGCTGTCTCTCTCTCTGTCAAATAAATAAATAAAATCTTAAAAAAAAAAGAAGAAAACTCAAGGTTTTAATTTCCTTGATCATAAAATGCATAATGGAGTGATGAAGAATCCAGATTCTGGAGCCAGTTTTCCTGGGTTCCAAAATAGGGTTCTCCTCTTCCTAGTTGTGTGACCTTGGCAAATTACTTCTCTTTTTTCCCATCCATAAAACGGGGATAAAATTAGGAGTTCTGAGTATTAAGAGAGATCATGAACACCAAAGTCTGCCAATATAGTGATCAATAGTAATTATTATGCTCACTGTAGAAATTAGAATTGTTTCACCTGTCCCTCCAGTACTGAGGATAATCCTTGGCATCTAGTAGGTTCTATTTTATTTATTTATGTTTTAATTTTTTTAATTTTTAAAATTTACTTTTATTCCCAGTATAGTTAATGTACAATATTGTATTAGTTTCAGGTGTACAATACAGTGATTCAGCACTTCGTACATCACCCAGTGCTCATCAGGACAAGTGCACTCTTTAATCCCCATTCCCTATTGCCCCCATTCCGCCACCTACCTCCCCTCTGGTAACCATCAGTTTGTTCTCTGTAGTTAAGAGTCTGTTTCCTGGTTTGTCTCTCTCTTTTTTCCTTTGCTCATTTGTTTCTTAAATTCCACATATGAGTGAAATCATATGGTATCTGTCTTTCTCTGAGTTATTTCACTTAGCATAATACCCTCTAGTTCCATCCATGTCATTGCAAATGGCAAGATTTCATTCTTTTTAATGGCTGAATAATATTCCATTGTCTATATCCACCACATCTTCTTTATCTATCGGTGGACACTAGGGCTACTTCCATAATTTGGCAATTGTAAATAGCATCTAGTAGGTTCTTTTTTTTTTTTTTTTAAGATTTTATTTATTTATTTTGACAGAGAGAGACTCAGCGAGAGAGGGAACACAAGCAGGGGGAGTGGGAGAGGGAGAAGCAGGCTTCCCGAGGAGCAGGGAGCCCGATGCGGGGCTCAATCCCAGGACCCTGGGATCATGACCTGAGCCGAAGGCAGACGCTTAACGACTGAGCCACCCAGGCGCCCCGCATCTAGTAGGTTCTTAACAAGCAATTGTAGAACTAGTATTCCCAAAGACCCATGATCTCTGCTTCTGTGTCCCAGAGCCTATGTCAAAGATCCTATCTGGCCATGATTTTATATTCCTGAAGGTAATATAACACTTTTCTCACCTGTCTTAATCCATACCCTATTTACCAGGGCTGTAACTGGTGGCTTAAAATGTCAGACAGATATTTTCTCATAGTTCTGGAGGCCAGAAGTCTGAAATCAAGGTGTCAACAGGGCCGTGTTCCCTTCTGAGACCATGAGAGAGACAGTCTGTTCCTGGCCTCTTCCAGCTTCTAGAAGCTCCAGGTGTTTCTTGGCTTGTGGCTGCATCCCTCTAACCTCTGCCTCCATGGCCACATTGCCCCCTCCCCTTCCCCTGCTTCTCTCTTATGAGGATAATTGTGATAGCATTTATCACTTACCTAGGGAATCTGGGATAATCTCCCCCATCTCAAGAGCCTTAAGTTAATCACACCTGCAAAGATTGCCTTCCCGTTTAACACAACATTCACAGGTTTCAGGGATTAAGAACCAATTTCCTTGGGTGGCCCTTATTTAGTCTACTACAGGTAGGGAGGGAATAGAAAGAACAAAGGACAGTGAGCATGTCAGGTGACTAAAAGCCACCTGCTTGTGGGGAGAGGGCAGCTGGAACTCTTTCTGCAAGATGGAACCTTCCTGTACTGAAATCCAGTGTTGGCTTCTGGAGCCTCACCTCTAAAACCTCTCCGTAGCCTTTGACATCATGGAATATTTCTTCTTTATGCAAAGTGTTTCCTGTTTCAATGACAGCATCTCTGGTCTCCTGGTTTCCCTGCCACATCACTACAAGCTTCTCAGAAACTCTGCTGGCTCCTATGTGTTAGGCCACCATTTTTGGAAATGAAGCTGTGCTCAAGGTTCTGCCCTAGGCCCCTTCCCGTTTTGCAGATGGGAAAGTGGAGGCTTAGAGAGCTAATGAGTGATTTCCCCAAGGTCACTCAAGTAGCAGGAGGCAAAATCATGACTTGGTGTGCGACTCAGATGTCCCAACTCTTTAGGGACACACGTGCTGCCTCTCTGGTTAAATGTGTCACAACACTTAGCATGTATGAGATGCTCAATAAATATTCCAGGAAATGCTGAGTAAGACCAAACTCAAACTCAGGCCTTCTGGATCTAATTTATTATTCTTGCCAGCCAACATTTTTGTGAGGACATCATTTTTTTTCCCCAGAGGGAGTAGCTGTCCCAGAAATTGCAGTTCCTCTCAAGATTTTTATTTCTAGCAGCTCTGATTTTTATGTTCAGGGACCACACTTAATTATTGCAAAACATCTGCCTGCACAAAATACCATTTTGTTCCTGAATCATTCCCAAGAATGCCCTGTGAGCTCTTGTACTTGGACACACAACTCTTGCAGGGGTTCTGGGCCAGCAGCAATACTTCCTGTTTAAGTGGCAGCAGGAGAGATTCAAGATAGGCTGGCTTTGAAAATGATCACTAATTAGATGGCTCAGGGCTTAGAAAAAGATAAGCCTTCCAAACATCAGGCAGTGGTCCTTATCAAACAGTTAATCTCTGCAAGGCTCTTCATGGGCATCTCTGTTTGAGGAGGCATTTTAGGGTAGAATTCCTTTCATGCCTTTGGATGAGGTTCCATAATGAAGATCATAATAGCTCACATTTTTGGGGCCCTTTACCCAGGCCAGGCAGCCTTGGAAGTACTCCTTGAAAACCCTTATCACATTCCAGCTTCCCAACGTCCTGCAAGGTATGGACTGTTACCATCTCCATTTTATAGGGAAAGGCTCTGGGTCACCAGGCGGTTGACTTGTCCTTGCTGAGCCAGTTGGTAGGTGGGAATAGGATTTAGATCTAGACAGGCTGATCCCCAAGCCCCCAGTCTCCACCTTCATCCTCTAAAGTCAAAGGCAATCAGGGAGTTGCTGCTCAAAATGCAGCCAAGACACCACCACTCAACTGCAGGCCCAGGAGGATTCCTGCAGCAGCCATTCATTACAAGACTGGGTTCAACGTTAGGATGATCTTCCTGGCTACGATTTAGAGGCATCAGGACCAGGTAAGGTACAAAGGCCTTTGAATGGCTTGTAGGGACCTCCCTGATTCCCTCCCTGCCTTGTTTTGTAGCCCCATCTTCTGCATCTCTCCCCACTCCCCCACCACCCTGTGGCTGAATTGCTGGAGCATCTGTCTTACCCAGGCCTCTTTCTTTATTTTTCCACATGCTTTTGCTCTGTTTGGGCTGCCCTCCCTCTACCCTTGGGCAGAGTTAGGTGCCGAGGCCTTCTCCCTGCCCTCCTGATGGCTCTGCATAATGCTGTCATGGTATCCTTGATGTCTTCCTGACCTCCGGGCCAGGTCAGTGCCCTCCAGAGTCACCTCTCATGGAACCCTGCATTGTTCCTCTGCAGCGCTTGGAGCTGGCATTTTGCACTTATCTCTGGGATTTGACGGTCTTTCCCACCAGGCTCTAAGTTCTGTGAGGATAGGGAGTGTGTCTGTTTTTCCTTACTTCAAGTCCCCAGCCATAGCACACTGCCTGGCAGATAGTTCAGGTTCAAGATATTTTCTGAGTAAGTGAGTTGTCTACTTGTTGACTTCTTCAGTAGACTGGCAGGAAGTGGTTGGCATGTTCAAACTGGGTTAGGAGTGCTAGTAAAAGTACAGTGTACAGAGGTGGGGGCAGGATGAAAGGAACCTGCATGGGACAGTGCAGGGGGCATAATATAACCCCCAGGCCTGAGGGGGGCCAGGGAAGGGAGGGTTCTGTTGGAACCTAGAGAGGACTGCTTGGCAGAAGCTGGGGTCATTTCACTGCCCCCCAATAGGGAGAGAGCAGAGGAATGAATACACTGACCTCACGTGTCTCTCCCTTCCCATTGGCTGAGCCCACTGAACAGCCACAGGACAAGGGAGTCCAGTGATGCAGTTGGCATGGGTCTTGCTCTTGGGACGTATTGGGGGTGTGGTTGTCTATCCAGAACTGGATGTTAAATGGGTGTGAGAAGGAAGGAATGAATGGCTCTCCCAAGAGATGTGATAGTGGCTTTGTTCTCAGGAAATCATTAGAGAAGGGAGAACAGAACATTCCTGGTCTTGTTGGGAACTGGCCATGCTTGGGGGTCATAGGATTTCTCTTAGTTTCAGCTTTTTATGCCAATACACAGCCCTATATTAACCTTCATATTTTGATTTAGCAGGCAAAAAATAGTGTTGTCAGATGGAGTTCTTTGAGCAAGGACTCTGGAGAGGAGGGAACATGGTAGTGTGGATAGAGCATGGCTTGGGGGTCAGCTCCATTTGAGTGTGCCTCCTGACTCTGGAAGAGGCAGTATTGCATAGTGGTTGGGACATGGGACTTAGAACTAAGCTATTTGGGTCCAAATTCTGGGTATACCACCTCACAGCCGTGTGCCTTGACTTTCCCATCTGTGAAATGGGGAAAATGGTGTATGAAGATGAGATGAGCTAATACATACAAAGCACTTAGAATCAAAGCCTGGAACATAGTTGGGTGACCACACTTCCTGGTGAGCTCAGGATAGCACCTAAGTATATCTGTTGTCCTGGCATGATTACTGTATTAATTATGTAATTATTAATAATAATTATTATTATTACCCCTTCACTCTCAAAGGGGTTTTGATTTGGAGATAACTCATATGGTCTTAAGATGTCGCTAATGTTGAAGCTTGGTTAAGCTACATGGCTGCTCTGAGTCTTACCTCGAATACGGGGTAACCGTAGTACCTGCTAATCTGGCTGACTCAGCTCTAGGCCCATTCGGGGATGATGGGATGATGCAGAATGGTTTGTGCAGGGTTGGTCTCAATTATGGTGATGTCATTTGTGGTTCTTCAGTGTCTGAGACTAGGTAAGTCCGTATGGACTTGGATGGGTCTCCTTACTCCCTTACCATCCATTTCTGCATCCGTAAAAATCTCTAAAGTGAATGCATTGTGAGGAACGTGGTGCCCAAAGCATTCAGGCATCTTGGGAGGAAGGTGTGACCCACAGCCATGGTGCCCTGTGGTTATCTTGTCTCAGGTGGCTTCATTGTTTATTCTCAGGGTAGTTTTGGTAATGGTTTCCCAGGGAAACCTTGATCCAGGTCAGGGCTGTTTGCTGTAAATAAAGGAGGGTGTTTTAATCTAGATTCCTGCAGGCCTATGGGAGCTGCTGATTGAGGACTGTTGGATGGGTAATCTTTCCTCCAGCAGCTTCTTACTTGAATGGGAGAAAGGGTTTCAGGGCTCCTTAGAGCTGCTTTTTTTTTCCCTTCTTTTTCTGAGCTGCCTTCTTGTGCTCCAGATACCCTGTGCTGGGCCTTTCAGTGGAAACACAGAGAACAAACAGCAGTAAGCTGGGCAGTGTCTGTAGGGAACAGATATAAACTTCCAGGGCATTACCCTCAGCTCAGAGCACTTTATTTATAAAGCCAGCCTCTGGGCCATAGTACAGAGGTGATATCCCACTTATATTGCTTTGACCACGATCCTGAAAAATCTCTCCACTAGATCATCATGGAAAGCTCTCCATGTTGCAAGGTCACCAGCTAACCTGTATGCACAGATCAAATTCCAGTAGAGCTATCTGGGCCACAACTATGCTGTGTGACCTTGGGGAAGTCCTTGTTTCTCTCTGGGCTTCCACTTCTTCATCTGTAAAATGAGAGGATTGAATCAAAGTGATCTTGACTTCCCTCCTAATTATATAATTCTTTTATTCCTAAGATACAGGGAAATAAATTTTTAGCTCAGTGCAAAGCCAACACTGCCCAGCAGTCAATGGAATGGGCTGTCTTCGGAGTAGTGAGAAGCCTGTGGTTGGGGTCATCCAAGCAGGGTTTGTTGGGGACAGTCTGTTGGGGAAGCTGTGGAAATGCTTCCTGACTTCCAATGGATAGTTGGCCTGGGAGGCTCAGAGCTGCTATGATTTTTCCTGGGACTATATTGTCTCTCTTCTCTCACCCCTCATGTATTGGAGGTGGGTTTTATGTCCATTTACTCAGGACGGAGTTATGGCCACTCCCAGGGTCCTGGGATGGTCTAAACTGACACTCAGCTCTTATCATCTGTAGGTATGTTTTGGCCAGTGGAGTACTTACTGCTCTAAAAGTCAAGCTTGTTTCCAGTCTCTCTGACTATGGGAGAGAGAATTTTGCAGATTTTAGAAAGGGTCTGGGATGAACCTCTGAGTACAACTTCTGAGTGTAAGTTTTATTTTCACCTCTAAATGAATAATTTGTCTCAGTAAAGAATTCCTGATCCAAAGTAACTTTCCCTCAGAAGTTAACCTTTTTCTTCCAGTGTTTGGTGTTGCTGATGACAAGTCTGATCTCAATTTTATTTTCCTTCCTGTGTTGGTAATCTTTTTTTCTTTTCTGGAAGCTTTCAGGATTTTCTCTCTTTTGATCTGCAAGTTTACTATTGCATTTCTAAATGTGGGTCTCTTTTCATGCACTTGGTGAATCTTTTAATTTGAAGATTCATGTCTTCACCTTGTCTCTTCCTCTCCTACATTATAATTGTTCTCTAATTGTTTTAAAGTTCCTGTTAGATCTGTACTGCCCACCATGGTAAGCCATAAGACACATGTGACTCTCAAGCTTTTGAGGTGTGGTTAGTCTGAATTGAGATATGCTGTTAGGTTTAAAATATGCTCCAGATTTCTAATACTTGTTAAAAAAACCTCATTAACTTTTTAATGTTATTTACATGTTTAAATGGTAATATTTTATATGTAATGTGTTAAAATATACTATTAAAATTAATTTCACTTGTTTTACTTTTTAAATTGCTATTAGAAAATGTAAAATTACATGTGGCTTGCATTTATGGCTTGCACTATATTTCTGTTGGATTGTGCTATTTCAGAGAGCTATTGGGACCACCAGGGCTTTGCTTTGTATGTCTATTAACTTTTCCCTTACACTTTCTATATCTTTGATATCATTTTCTCTGATATTTTATATCTCTAAGATGTTTGAAGTGTATTTTGAGGGACTTCTGAGCTCAGTCTTCTGTCTTACACAATTCATCTTCAACTGTTTCTATTCTGATATTCAAGCCCCTACTGAATTTTTAATTCAAGTGGTCATGTTTTGAAATGTTGGCAATCTCTAATTATTTGTGATTATAATAGTTGGTTCTTATCTTACAGATTTACTAGACTTTCTGTCCCTTTGAGGATGTTAATTATGTTTATTTCAAAAATTATTGTCTGTTTTGTTATTTCCATTTCTTCAGGTGTTAATTCCTTCCTTTGTTCAATTTGGAACTTCTTTTTCTAGGTGTAAGTTTCCTTCAAGTGTGGGGTGAGTCTTGACTATGTGCTTATCCTCATGTTTAAGATTCCCTGTTCCTCTCTTTCTGAGTATTCTTTTTGTTCAGCAGTCTGTGTCCAGGAATTTTGAAGGGTGATTGGGATGTGTAATTTGGTGGGTATACTGGTAGTTTATCTTCCGAGTGTGGGGTTTTCTGCCCTTTCAGGGATCTTTTCACACTTCCTTAGCTCACTGGCCCCAGGGCCTACACCTATGGCTTCAGGTTAGGAATGCTTTCTTCTGCCATTCAACACAAGCAGAGGAAGGGGGACTGCACCAGTGTTCTAAACATTGAGATGGGGCATCTCTTCTTTGGATAGTTATAACTGTACTGTCCACAAATTACTGGGTCATACCAGTGATTCTTAGGAGGTATTCTTCCACTGGCCCCATCACTGATGTCTACTTCTGGTGAATGCTCATCATACCAGTACTTAGTGAGACCTGAGGTAAAGATTCTGGAAAGGCTGAATGAATGAGTGATGAATGCATAAACCCTAATTGGAACTAGAAAATATGTTCCCATTTTTATTAATTGAGTTGAAGTTGTTTTGTATTGATTCCCTCTAAATCATTAGTCTGTATTTTCTTTTGTTGTCTTCTCTTTGTTGTTGTTGTCACCAATTGTACAATCTTTGACTTTTCTTTGCTTGGCATGTCAGCCTGCAAGAATTTTTAATGATGTCTGTAGGTGTTATTCCATAATTTCTTTTTTTTTTTTTGATCATTTATGAAAATGTCAAATTGTCCCAGTTCCAGCCCCGATTCTCTGAGTAGATTTACTTTTTACAGTCTTCTACCCAGAGACTTCTTTGTTTGTCTCTGTCTTTTAATTCCTATCTGTTCCTGACCTAGGACAAAACTGTCCTCCAATTCCTTGCCAGCTCACGTTCTGAAAGGAAATTCTAGAAGTATTTCTCAGGAAGGATTCCAACACACACATGGTCGTTCTTTTCTTTCTGGGCATCCCTCCAAGGCTCTCATCACTATGTTTGTATCCTCCAAGTGTGGCCCACCTAAATGGTGAATTCTGTGCTCCTAACACAGTTGTGCATATGTTTGGAGCATGATGTGCGCCCACTGTTTTGTTGTTGGGGAACAAATTATTGCTTTCAGGGTTTAAAAAAAATCAAGGCCTTGAAGGATACATTGAGAGGATGTAGGAAGAGGTAGAGAGCTGCTGCCTGCTTCTTGTTTCTTAGATAAGTGGGTAAAGACTCAAGGAAGGGAAGACGATTTTCAAGGTCACGAGAAGTGCTGGTCACTAAGTGAGGCCTTGGCATCCTAGGTTGTGAGTTCAAGCGTATAGTAATTGCTTTCAATTTTGTCTTTGGGTTGCTGGGTGGGTGAGGACCTTACTAAGTTGGGGGCAGCCAGTGTGTGTCTCCCCTACAGGGCGATCATGCATTTGTTGGGTGTTTACTAGTGAAGTTCTAGGAGTTGGAGGTGGAAGGAGAAATCCTGCCCAGTGTCAGAGCCCCATGAGCTGCCAGGATACTTGGAGAAAGCTCAAACCTGGGAGTAAGGGCTTCAGTCCTTGCTGCTTGCCACTAACTGGCTGTGACCCGGAAGTCAGATGGCCTCCCCGGGCTTCTGTCTCCTCATTTGTAAGGCGAGCTTTCCTGCCTCTGCTTCGTAGAGGTGTCTGGAGATGCAAAATGAAATGATACACGCAGGCTAAAAGGTGAGAGTTAATATCTCCTGGATGCCAGCCTCTGTTCTCGATGCCAGCGATGCAGGCAGTGACCCGATTATCCAGGCTCCTGCTCTTCTGGGCCAGGGGGTCAGATAGCAAAAACACAAGCAAGTAACTAAGATCCTTTACTACAGTGATGAGTTCAGACAAGAAGAGGGTGATGAGATATGCAGCCGCTAGGGAGCAACTTTGAATTGGGTGCCCCTGTTTCTAGTGGAAGGTGGGTGGCTGCTATCATTATAAATACAATGTGACCATGATGACAGTGACAGTGACACCCAGGAGACCACACTGGTCAGTGCCGGACACTTAAGGATGGGAACCCAATAGCAGTAATCCTGCTAGCTGTTGGGTGGGCCTGTACGTTAGCGCTGACCCCGTTCATTCATTCATTCAATCATTCGTTCGGACATTTATGAAGTACTCACACATGGCAGGCACTGCCTGGGCCCTGGGTGCACTGCGGGGAACGCTAAAACCATGGTGTGGACCCAGAGCTTCTGACAGAGTGGGGGCGGGGAGACAGACGTTAATCATACACAAATAGATATTCAGTTGCTAATTTGATAAGTAGTCCTAGGGAAGAGCATGAGTTTTAAGTGATGAGATTCACAGGCTGGGGAGAATCTACTTGGGAGGGATGCACATCTAGGGGGACCTTAGCCCGGTCTGGGAGAAGCGATGGCCTGAGGAGGACCCTCTGGTCCTAGAATCAGCCTGAGAGAGGAGTCCGTGAGAAGGTGGGCCCCGAGCAGCAAAAGGGCTTGGTAGGCTCCAGGACAGAAAGGACACCAGTGTGATGGAGCAGCGGAGGGGTGGGGGTAAGCGACAGGTGCATTTGGAGAAAGAGGCAGGGACCAGATTGCTTGGGGTGTGGTAAGAGTTTTAGATTCCACCCGACCGGCAGGGTCTGACACCCATCCCACCCGTCCTGGGTCACATCTACCTTGCTACGCTTGCCTCTGGTCTTGCTCCCCTCCCCCTTTCTTTGTTTGCACTGCCCGCACTGCAGGGGTCTTCAGCCCAGCTCCGCCATGGCCAGGTGGCTGCAGATATCTCCTGGCTGCTCTCACTGGCTCAGCTTTCTGCCCTCCCAGAGCTGGGTGTAGGCCCTGTGTGGCGGGAAACCCCAGTGGGACAGGAGGCCACCTTGAGGACTGCGGCCAACCTCACCGAGAGAGGGTCTGGATGGGCTGTAGGTCGGCCGGGAGGAAGAATGGGCAGGATTCGTGATTGGTTCTCTTTATTTTCCGTCAGGAAAATGCTTCCATTGGCGGTCAGTCCCACTGCCTCCTGAACATGGCTGTGCCCCCTCAGGGCTTTTCACTTGCTGTTCCCTCTGTCTAGGATGCTCTTCCCCTCTCCCCCTCCCCCCATTAGCTCCTGTGCATCTTTAACTTCTCAGCATAGAATTTTCTTCCAGGAAACCTCACCTGACTAGGTGAGATCCCCCCATCATACCCTCCATTAATTCGTCCCCACCCTGGGAGATGGCCAGATTAAATCAGCCTTTTTCACTAGACTTGGAGCTCCTTGACCACCGGCCCCGGGTCTGATTCACTCTGCCTTGGTGCTTGACACCAACCTGCTTTATAATAGCACCAAATAAGTAGCCAATAGGAAATCATGCGTTGAAGGCCCACTATGTGCCAGGCACTGTTCTGGGAGCTGGGACGGGGGCAATGATGAGTAGAAACAGATACAGGCTTTCCATTTATGTATATTTTAAATTTTTCGTAATACCAAATTAAAATATATGAACTCCATCTTTGCTTTCATGGAGGTTACAGTATAATGGGAAAAACCATTAATAATCACAAAATTTGATCATCACATTTGTTGTTATAGATCATACTTAGAGATACGGAGAAAAAGTGATAATAAAGTTAACTTTACAACTTCTGAGTCTGTGCTGGTATTGTTCTGGGAGTTCTGTATGCATCACTCTTGTAGTCATCACAAAATCCCTGTGAGAAAAGCACTCATTATCCCACTTTGCAGAAAGGGAAACCAAGGCAGAGAGCTTTGACCAAGATCACACAGGCAGGTGGGGCTGGGATTCTAACCCAGACACCCCGACTTTAGAGCCCACCTTTGATTGTATCTAATGCCTTTATAAAGACACATCTGGGTCGAGATGTTCTAGAAATCTAGAATCAGCCCCAATGCTGTTCTTTAGGAGTGCATTCTCCCACTTGCCCAGGCCTCAAAGTTCTGAAAATCAGAACAAAATCATTCCCTGAGGTCCATCTCCGATGGTATGTGCGACGACAGTGACCTCGTGTGGTCAGAGTGTGAATAGCACGAGCACGCTGCGGATGGAGGGGAGACCCAGCCTCAGGGTTGTTTCTGAAAGAGGCCCCATCCGGGTCACCCCGGGGCTAGTGCATCTGCGAACACATGGCAGGATAGGTCTCCAAAGGTGGCCTTTCAGGCATTGGGCATTGGATGAAGCCGTAGCCGGGAGAAGTCTGAACTCCTGTGTTTTATACAGGCTGATGGAAAACCCCAGATGCTGCTCTTCCCAGTTTCCCTCTCCTGGTGCTTCAGAACCGGAGGGCTGGCTGGGCCTCTGGCCTGGGAAGCTTATTTCAGCCTAGTTCACCTAGTCACAGCTTTCCTGGGCACCGTCCCTGGCTGAGAAAGGACCAGCTTATTCATTCGTTCATTGGGCCAAATATTTATTGAGCACCTACTGTGTGCCAGGCATGTTTCAGGTGCCGAGAATGAAGCAGCGAATAGGAGAGACAAAATTCCTGCCTTTCCCTTTCCCCAGGTTAGAGGAAGGAGGCTCTCTCCTCTCCCCTTTCTTCCACTCCTGGCCTCGTTCCCTTCTTCCTACTGAATAGCATTGTGTAACGATTTAATTTCTGAGGTTCATACATGTGTGGCATCCAAGTGTGCCTTGAGGGAAAGGAGCCCAGCTTCTGCCCCCCCTGAAGATAAAGATTAATAGACCACAGAACCAACACACACACACACACACACAAACATTAGCCACAGTAAGGGGCGGGGGAGAAACCAGAATGGCAGGTGGGTGCTATTTTATATGGAGTGGGGCTGGGAATTTTGCTGATAGATTTAAGGAAGGGCAAAGGTTCCCTGGGGGCAGTGCAATTTCTTTGTTTTCTCTTTCTTGTCTCTCTCTCTCTCTCTCTTTCTCTGCTAGAATTACCCAGAAACCAACACATCCAGTGGTGTTTTCATTTGTTTGGTAATCAACAATTCTAGAGGTAGTAACTCAGGGTAAGACTGAAATTAAAATCTCCCCATTGGAGTGTTTGCCATAGGAGTACTTGCCCCTTATGTCCTGCCTGCACTATGTCTCTGGAAAGGGACCTAAAGGAAGTGGGGGAGTGAGCCATGTGGATATTTGGGAAGAACATTCTGGGCAATGGGAACAGCAGGTGCAAAGGCCCTGAGGTGGGAACTTGGGGGACCAGCAAGGAGGGGAGTATGGCTGCAGGGACAGGGAAAGGGGAGGACAGGCAACGAGGCCAGAGTGGGGGGAGGGAGGCAAGGTGAATGTCCTGTGAGGCTTTAGAGGGCACCGTATTGCTGGTGGCACTGATTTTGGCCTTGTGTCTAAAGGCAGCACATCCTCAGAATGGTGAGTGACTTTACCCACGCAGAGGAGGAACTATGAGACAGTCCCCTGGCTCAGAGGCTCTGGTGCCATTCGGGGCTCTCCAGGGCATGGTTAGAAGCTCTCACTTGCATTATTTCCATTTACTTTGACAACAACCTTGAGTGACGGATGTCGTCCTACCTGTGTTCTAGATGAGGAAACAAGCGGGGGAGAGCATTCTAATGGCCGGAACAGCTTACCCAAAGGCACGGTGAATGCGGGATCTGGGGACAATCCAGGGATGGAGAGAGGTCCTGGTGGGGGTGGGGCTATAGGAGACGAGCCGACCCAGGACAACTTTGCAGGGATCCGTGGATTATACTAGGAAGTTGGAACTTGATCTCAATGTCCACAAGGAAGAGGGGCACGATAACACCTGTATTTTAAAGATCACTCTAATGTCAGCTTCGGCAATGAGCCAGAGAGAAGTGGGCAGTGGGGTGGAGGTCTTGGAGGGCCCAAGAGACAGATGGGAGATTTTGGGCTCGAATCGACGAGAAAGCTGTTAACCATCTAGGGCTGTTTTCCAGAGACACAACTTGATTTAGAGACAGATTGCAAGTTGCAAGTGAGAAAGGGAGGTTAAGGAGGAGCGTGAGGGTTTTATCTTCCGTCTTCCTTATTCTCTAGAGGCGCTGGGGAGCGACGCATTTTGGGGGTGCGACAGGCACTCTTGCCGAGTACTCCTTGAGTACTCTTCTCTGCTGCCCACCGTCCTAATTGCCCCATGTGGCCGGGGTCTGCCGATGGGCCACACCCTCTTCACAGGGGCAGGCAGAGGCTTGTGTACCCTGGGCCTTCTGTGTTAGAGGCTGCTTTAATTGTTTAATTGTCTCTTCTCTGGCTCCTTTAGGAACGTGTCTATCACCTAGGCATTTCTAAGTAAAAATGACCTCTTCTCTCCCTTCTGATCTCTTAAAGTTCTGTTCCTGCTTTAAAGTCTAGCTCAACTGTCGCCCCCTCCAAGAAAATGTCTTTTTTCCCTTTCTTTCTCTCTCTCCTGCTTCAAGAGGTTCAACATTTCTGCCTGGGCTGTGTGTGTGTGTGTGTGTGTGTGTGTTAAAGGTAGGATAGTACACTGGATGGGCTTCGGAGTCAGATACCCAGGTTCTCAACCCAGCTCTCCTGCCTGCCTGCTGTGTAACATTGAACTGGTTACTTAACCTCTCTGAGTCTTAGTTTTCTTATCAGTAAAATGGGTCTTGAGTCCTTGTCTCATCATGCTGCTGGGAAAGTTGAATAAGCTCACTGACCACAGAGCTTGGCGCAATGTCTATCATTTGACATTTGACATTATCATTTGACAAGTGCTCAATTAATGGTGGTGGGGGTTATCATTATTTATCTGTATTTATTAATTTTCTACTTACTGCACACCTACCATGTGCCCTGCGTTGTCCTAGGCCCTTGGGGATGCACCGGTCAGTAAGACACACGTGCCTGCCTGCCCTCGCGGGGATACAATTCTGTATAATCTAGTTAAGGGAGATAGACGATAAGCAACATGCCCACCATGTCTGTTCTATAGTATATTAGAAGGTAATGAGTGGAAAACAGGAAAGTGAGGAGCGGTAAAGCAGGGTAAGCTGGTTGGCAGTGCTCGGGGTCGGTCTGTGTCTAACAGTCACCAAACCTGATGGCTTTGGACGGCAACCACTGTTTGGCCCTCGGTTGCGTTGCCCCGTGGGTCTGCGTGGAGGCTGGACCCCGCGGGGCGCTTCTCCGGGCTTGGCCGTGCTCAGTCCTGTGCCTGTGGTTGCTGGCTGTCCAGGACGGCCTCAGGACATGTCCTCTGAGTCCCACACCGTCATTCACCCTCCTGCGGGCCAGCCCCGGCTTGCTGTCGTGGCAGAAGCGGGGTTCCGAGAGCGCAGACATAGGTGGGGCCTCGACTGGGAGGCATGCGGTCGTTTCTCCTGTGTTCTGTCGGCCACCTCCTAAAGGGAAGAGCTGAACAGAGGCATCGCCAAAGATGGGGGTACGGGGGGAGGGGAGGTACCAGCCACTGTGGCCATTTTGCAATCAGTCTACCTCAGTGAGGAGGGTGGTGAGGGAAAGGTCCCTGAAAAGATGACACTTAGACAAAGAATTGAAGCAGGCGAGGGGTCAGTAGGTGGGGAGCCTAGAGAGGTGTGTTCCGTACATAGGGCACAGATGGTGCAAAGGCCCTGGGGCAGATGTGTGCCTGGGGCATTCCAGGAGGAGCAGGATTGTGAGGCTGGAGGATGGTGGGAGAGTGGCAGGAGGTGAGGACGGAGAGACCTCAGGGACCCTTCACATTGAGTGACCTGGGTGGGGGCAGGGAGGGTTTTGAGCAGAGGAGGGACAGGATCTGACTTGCACTTTCTAAGGGTGACTTTGAGTCCTGTTGAGACCAGATTGTAGGAGGCAGTGACACAGGAGGGCAAGCTTGATGGCTCAGGCCAGGGGACAGTCACAGTCCTACCTCCTGGGCGTGGTGGTTAACCCTCTAGGGCTGTTTTGAGATATGCAGGAAATGGGGCGCTTGATGCTCAGAATGTGGCCCGATCTCGGCAGCTGGAAGTGGGGGGTGGTTTTTACTACAGAGGGAGCTTGTAATTACTCTTCCCTCAGATGTGGCATCGCTTGCTGACACTTCGGACCTACCAGCGCAGCAGCACAAATATTTATTTGCGGTGCTGTCCCCGGGACACATGGGGGCCGGCAGGTCGGGACTGTGTCTCACTGGAATCCCAGCCCCCTGCACAATGCCTACACAGCAGGCTCTTCGGGCTGGGGCGAGTGGGTTCTCCCGGCTGCGAGGACGTCAAGGAGGCCTGGAGCTGAGTCCTAGCCAGGAGGTCCAGCCCATTGAATCACAGTTTTCATGTCTTCACCTAAATGTAGGCTATTTCCCTCTGAATTAGAAAGACCTCATGGGGCTCCCGGGCATTCCCAATTCCAGCTGGTTTCCTGCCAAGCTGCAGGTCCGCCTGCAGGAGGGGCTTGGGCTTTCTTGAGTCGTAGGATTATTTGACACAGAGCCCAGGAGAGGGAGGCAGAGCACAGCAGAAAGGGCGCCAAGCAGGGGAGCAGGCTGCCTGGGTGTCTACCCTAGGTTCTGTCCTATTCAATCGGACCCTTTGGGGGTGGCGTCCTGGGACACTGGGGCAAGGTCTGGCGCTCTCAGGCCTCTCCAGCCCCATTCTCCTCCCCCTCCCCCTCCTCCCCAGCTGCTTCCCCTTCTTCCCCCACTCCTTGCTCTCCCCCCCATTACTTCCCCCTTCCCTTCTCCTTCTTCCCCCTCCCCCTCTCCTCCTCCACCTCTCCTCCACATCCTCCCCCACTCCTCCCCCAACTCCTTCCCCCCTTCTCCTTACCCCTCTCCTCCTCTCCTCCTCCACCC
>NC_138372.1:9122541-9167465 GCF_054177405.1 Leptonychotes weddellii
AGGGACAGGGAGGAGATTAGTAGTGGGAATGGGGAAAGGAGATAAGGAAGGAGCATCTTCCTAGGGACTGATGAGGCGGGGGGGGACCCCCTGGAGCCTTCTGGATCCCACAGCTCTTTGCTTGGGTTTCCCTTAGCCTTGGCTTCCATCTGCCCTTAATATCGGCTGGAGGATCGGCAGTGTGATCACAACACTTTCTAGGTGCTGGTCCTGTGGCAACTGTGAAGTTATATCTCCTGATCGTCAGAGGGCTCCAGGAGCGGAAAGCTGAGGCTTAGACCTCTCTGGGGCCACACCGCGGGTGAGTGGTGATGCCAGGGTCTGAGCCCAGGAAGCCCCAGTGTGGACCTGCGCTGCGCCCCGCGGCGGCCCCTCACCACCTGCCGCTGTTGGGCAGGGAAGGGTGGCCAGGCTGGATTCGGATGTGCTGTAAGGACAATATACACACTGGATTTTGAGGTTAGAATGCGAGAAAGGAAGTAAAATATCTCATTAATAATCATTTATACTGATCACTTGCTGACGCGATCATTTTTGGACATATTAGGTCAAATAAAGCCTATGAAAGTTAATTTCATCTTTTCCTTTTCACTTTTTCACACATGCTATTAGGAAACTAAGAGTTACGTATACGGCTCACGTTATAGTTCTATTGGATGCTGCTGGTCTAGAGTCAGTTGGTCTCATCTGGTCTTATGGCTTTAAATGCCAGGCACTTGCTGACGGCTCCCATCTCTACAAGCCCAGCATAACCTGCCTGCCAAGATTCTGTAGTCAATAATTTAATTGACATCTGTACTTGGATTTCTAATAAGCCTCTCAAACAACAGGCCTAAAGTGGGATACTTGATGTATACGCCTACAAATTCTCCTTCCCCAGTCTTCTCTTTTCACTCATTTATTCAGTGTTTCTTTGGCATATGCTATATTCTAGGGAGTCTTCTAGAACTTGAGATATGGCAGAAAACTAAAAATGGGTTCCTGCCCTCATAGAGTTTATATTCTAGTTGGGGGTATTATGTGTTGAATTGTATTCCTGAAAAATTCATATGTTGAAGTCCTAATCTCCAGTACCTCAGAATGTGAACTTATTTGGAAATAAGATTGCAGACATAATTAGTTAAAATAAGATCTACTGGAGTAGTGTGGGCTCCTGATCCAACAGGACTGATGTCCTTATAAAAAGAGATTTGGACATAAACCGCACACATAGGGAGAACATCATGTGAACATGAAGGCAGAGATCAGGGCGATGCTTCTAGAAGCCAAGGAAGACCAAAGATTGTCAGATAAACCACCAGAAGCAAGGCAAGAGGCACGGAACAGATTCTCCCAGCCTTGAGAAGGAAGCAACCCTCATGATACCTTGATCTTGAATTTCCAGCCCCTGGCGCTATGAGCAATACATTTCTATTGTTCTAAGCCATTCATTCTGTGGTTTTTGTTACAGCAGTCCTAGCAAACTCATCCAGGAGAAGACAGACCATATACAAACACATAACATCCAGTACACCAAAGAGGAATACAGGTCATGGAGAAAAACAATGCAGTGCAAGGGAGGGGGTGAGGGTTATTTTATGGACGGTGGTCAGGAAGGCCTCACTGATGGAGTCGCACTGGACTAGAGACCTAGAGGAGGAAAGGGAGGGAGCTATACAGGGCTTCACAAGAACATTCGAGCAAGAGAAGGAGCAGTTTCCAAGCCCCTCTGGTAGGACAGGCACTTATGTTCAATCCAGAATTATAGGAGGTGTCCTTGATCCCTCTTCTTCCTTCACACCCCACATCCAACCCAACAGCAAATCCTGGTGGCTCGACCTTCAAAATATACCCCACATGCAGTCATGTCTCGCTACCTCCACGGCTCTTGTTTGCTTTCAGTTACCCTCATTTTTCCTTGGATGATTTAGAAACTTCACAACTTGAAGTCCCCCTGTTTCCATTTGTTCACACCCACACCCAAAAGTCTGCTCTCCACGCGGTGAGCAACCAGGGCGAGCCTGTCTAAATTAGGCAGGTCAGACCATTTGTCTCCTCTGCTCGCCAGCCCCGAAGCCTTTCCCTCTCCCTCTGAGGGACGGCTCGGTCCTACACCGGCCCCGCTCTGGGTGCACTGCCCACCCCTCTTGTCCCTGCTCTCTCTTCTCTAGCCTCCCTGACCTCCCTGCCCAGTGGTGAGCATACCCAGCCTGCTCTTACCTTCAGTTCTCTGCACCTGTTCTTCCCCTCCTTGGAATGCTCTCTCCCAGCTTTTCATGGGCCTTCATCCTTTGCATTCTTCAGACCTTGGTTCACCTGCCACCTGGTCAGTTCTCGAGGCTGAGGCTCTGTTTGACATCAGTTGGATGACGGAAGATGACTAGCACGTGTGCTCTAAGCGAGACAACACTAGATAGATAATTTAAGGTAGACTCCATGGGTGATTTGAGAACTTCGCATGGCATTGTCTTTTGAATTCAAACATGGAGGGCAATGTTAGTTGATAATTACTGGTTCTTAAAATGATCCTGTGGGCAACTCCCATTTTATAGAAGAAACCAAGACTCAGAGTGGTTAAGTGACTTGCCTACAGGCATACAGCTGGTGAATGCCAAAGACGGATGTAAACTTTGGTTTATTTCATGCCAAGGAAAATTCCACTCTGCTAAGTGGATTAATGTTCCTGTTCATTTGTCATTCCTGTCCTAGATTCCAGGAATATTTAGGGAAAAAAAAGGTTTAAAAGTCAAATAATTATATTCTAGATTTTTCAGCAGAAGGATTATTCCACATACCATCTACTCTTTGTCTCTCTTCTGATGGGAGGAAGTGCTATCTGTGAGGGAATGATGAAGGCATTAAACGTTAGCGGAGTGCTGACAAGTGCTAGTAATAGCTCATGTTTATTGAGGGTACTCTACGTGCTAGGTCATATGCTAAGCCCATCCATGCTTCATCTCATCTGTGACAACCAGAAGGACAGGCTGAGGCACACCTGTGCTCACATAGCCTGGGCATGCTAGAGCATCAGTTTGAACCCAGAGGGTCTGACTCCCAAGTATTTGCTCTTTGATAACGGAACAGGTGGGCTCTGGGCCATGATGGAGCATCTTCTATCTGTCTGCAATGGATCAGATGGAATTCTGCTTAGGGGCAGGGGGATGGGTGAGATGACCTCTCAAGATGATTCTTTTTCAAGGGCGTTGCATTTTCTTTAACCAAAATGGCAAGGTGTTTTTTGTGTCAGGACCAATGTGCTTTCTTCACAAGGGGTTTCTTTGAAAGACAAAGAGTACAGGGCTTTGCCTACTTCCTATTTCTTCTCTGATTTACTGGCGTGGCCTCCCTGCTGGCTGCCTCTAATTTTTATCCAAATAGGCCACTTCTAGCTCTCTCGTGGGGTTTTATCTTCTACCAAATGCAATCGAAATACTCAATGATGAGAAAAGAGAACTTTAGCGTAAAGGTCTTCTGATTCTGTGATTGTAATGGGAGCTGAGAATGTCGGTGTTGACTCAGACCTCCTTATGGATTTGAGGGAAAGTAAAGTATGATGTATTTTGTACAAACCACCCCAAACTGTGTGCCTTCACGTAGTAAGCATCTGTTCAGCCTGCTTCTGGGTGGGTGATCGAAGCTGGGCTCAGCGGGGAGGTTCTTGTGCTTGCTGCTCAACTCCTCACATGGCTGTGAGCAGGCTGTCTGGTAACTGATCTAGAATGGCTCTGGCCAGAAGATAGCTCAGCTCTCCTCCACCAGGCCAGCTCAGGCGTACTCTCATGGCCTATCAGGGATATAGCAGCGAGCAAGCCTGAGTGTAGAAGAGAACAGGTGGGAGTATGCATGTGACTTTCAAGTCTCCGATTCCTCCACCTTTGCTGATGCTGCTTCAGCCATAGTGAGTCCCAGGGCTGAGTGTGGAATCAGAATCAGATGGCGTGTGTATGGGTGGACCACAGACAGAGCTCAGAGGGCATGGATTCAGGGAGTCAAGAATGGGGTCACTAATACAATTGGTCTCCCACTTTTTGTGGTTTACACATGAATACATTCTCAATATGGGCTTGAATGACACTCGTGGCCACGTGCCTGGATTACCTGACCAAGTCACGTTTTGATTCTCAAATTTAAGGGATGCGTGTCTGCTGAGTGTCTTGTGAATTTCCATTTTGGCTCATCGGGGAAGAATTTCACAAAGTATGGCTTCCAAAGATACGGCATCACAGAGAATTGTCTTTTGTTAAATCAGAGTGGATGGGGCGTGCACAAAGGGAAGAGAGAATATTTCAGTAGACAATAAAATTCAAGTAGAAAAAGACAGCAAGCACTAAAGAAACCTCCAGTAAATAACACACTTGTGTTCCTGTGTGAAAGGCCACCCTGCTTTTGAAATAACCAGAGGTGTGAGGATGCTCCCAGATACTGTTGTTTAATTAAGAGGAGTTCAGCTGTCCCTTGCTGCTAGCCCATTAGTCAGGGCTGAGTGCTGACAGAGGGCAGGCAGGTGGTTAAGCCACACTACCAGAGGTTCTGTGATCTTCTGTAACACCAAGATTAATCAGCGGGCATGCTCAGAAGGCAGACCCTGAGCCTTTTACTCTGAGAGACTGTCTTGGAGATAGGACAGAACCAAACTATCCCTTAGTCTCAAAGTTGGACTTCTCAGATGACATCCTCGGAGGCAGCCCAGTTATACTGGAAGAGAACTGGGCTGGAATCAGAATGTCTGGGTACTGTCTTCAGCTCTTCCGTTGACGTACTGCGCACCCTTGGGAAAGTTGCCTTCCTTCTCTGGGCTCTAGTTAACCACCTGTACAATGAAGGTTTTTGGCTGAGGTCTCCCACTGGTTGTTCTGTGTCTCTAAGGCCACGTCCCTGTGTTGAGTCAGGGTTTAGAATCTGGGTAGGCAAATCCTTACATGATTCATTAACATGTTTACTGAGTGTCTATGCATGCCAGGAACTGTCTTAGATGCTGCAGATACCATAGCAGTAAAGAAATTCTTGCTCTCCAGGAGCTTCTCCCTCCTCTTTCTCCTCCTCTTCTTCCCTCCCCATTTCCTCACCCCTCCCTCTCCTCTTCCTCCTTTTCCTCCTCCCCTTCCTCTTCATCGTGATCATCTGTAAAAGAGTGACTTGACATTTACACCATTCTGCATAATGGGCGAAGTTCTCTCCTTCCACGTACAGTCTTACTTAATCTTTACTCCAGCCTCCTGAAGGTAAGGACTGGTACTGCCACTGTGCGGGGCGTCTGCCATGTGCCCCTCCATGTCCAGTGTCCACCCTTCCTCACCCTGCTTTATGCTCTAGGAGGCTGACCTCATCAAGTGGCTTCCTTGTTCTCAGCCTTCCATTTGGGTTTGGTCAATAGAGACTGGCAGAGGATTGGAGGAGAGTGAGGTCAGTGTATCTGTTTACCTGGCTCCCCTCTGACTAGGTTACTGTGGCCCCTGGCTCAGGTCAGGTATCCCTTCTGTACAGCTGCCTTTTCTGCATCCTGGTCACCACTCTGTCCTTGCCTTCGGGCCTTTGGGTGGTTCAGTTTTCCACCATTGTTAGTCCAAGGGGACTGCCTTATTCTTTGTTGTTTAAATCCTCACCATGCTCTTATGTGTCCTCTCTTTGTTAAACTCTCCTCCTGTAACTCAGTTTGAGTGTATCATGGGTTTCCTGCCAACTTTGACTGATACACCCCCATTTTGCAGAAGAGGAAACTGAGCTTTAGCACTGGCCCTGCCACCCTTGAGCTGCGTGATCATCCTAGCTCTCAGCTCAAACACTACCTTCTTGAGGAAGCCTTCCCTGGTGCCCTACATGTCCCCCGTGTCAGGTGTCCCCAAGACCACTCTCAGGTTTGATGATCTGTTAGGACTCACAGGACTCAGCATATAGTGGTACTCATGGCTGTGACTTATTATAGTAAAAGGGTCTAAAGCAAAATTAGCAAAGGGAGAAGGTGCATGGGGCGAAGACTCGTGGAAACCCAGCACAAGCTACCAAGAGTACCCTCCCAGTGGAGTCACACAGGATGTGCTTTATTCCTCCGGTGTTGAATTGTGACAGTGTGAATGAAATGTGTTTTAGCAGGGAAGCCCATCAGAGACTCAGTGTCTAGGGTTTTATTGGGGGATGGTTACATAGGTATTCTCTGCCTGGCATGTACCAAAATTCTAGGCTCCCAGAAGGAAAGTAGGTATTCAGAATAAGCCATAGTGTTTATACAAACAGGCTAGGCACAGTGAGCCCCTCTTACCATTTAGGGAAAGTTTGATATCCATGTAGGGAACCACTTACAATTCCAGTTCACAGAGGCCAGCTACTGTGTGTTGAATGATGCCCCATTACAGATCTGCCCACATCTAATTCCTGGAACCTGTGAATGTGCCCTTATTTGGAAAAAGGGTCTTTGAAGATGCAATTAAGTTAAGGGTCTGGAGGTCTGGAGATGGAGATATCATCCTGGATTATCTGGGTGGGCCTTAAATTCAATGACAAGTGTCCTTATAGGAGACATGCAGGGGAGATTTGACCGAGCCGGGGGGGAGGGGGTTTGCAATGTGACCATGAAGGCAAAGGTTGGAGGGATGTAGCTACAAGTCAAGGAACTGGAGCCACCAGAAGCATAAGAGGCAAGGGACGGGTGCTCCTGTAGAGTTCCCAGAGGGAGCAAGGTCCTTCCAGGTTTGGGACTCGTGGCCTCCAGACCTGTGAGCGAATAGATTGCTGCCGTTTTCAGCTGCCCGGTTGGTGGTAATTTGTTATGGCAGCTGCAGAAAACTGATAGACCAGCTCTTGGCACGCTTCTTACTCCATTATGTCGTTGTTGTTGGAGTCATTTATATACCACGTATTCATTGAATATGTTCCATATTCTAGGCACTGTGCTAGCTTTTAGGTATCTGGTAATAAGGAAAACAGGGACTCTGTCCTTATAGATTTGACAACGGGAAGCTACAATAGGAGGATAGACCACAGAGCGCCATTCAGGCTAGAGATTGAGTCAGCAGCCCTGTCCTGCCTCCCAGTGTGTTTTGAGGAGCTTTGCCACTTTCTCAGAAAGGCAGGTGGTGGATGCTGGGGAATCGATTGTGTTACATGCTGAGGTCACTGTTGAGAACCCAGGGTGACTTCATCACAGCCCAGACTATGCACATGAGAAAGGTCTCTTTGTTCTAAGAGCACTTGGAAACAGAAGGAGCTTGAGATATCCCTGGGGTGAGGGTCCAGTCTTTCTTCTGAGCTTTAGAAGAGTGTGATGCAGAGAAGAGCTACATGTGGACACTTCACTGTACTTCCTTGGAGCTTGAACCATAATGTGGACTCTGCTTATGTAGTTATTTGCTTGTTTATCATATGTCTCTCCTACTAAAATTATAGCTACCCAAGGACACTTTTGTGTCCCCAGTGCTGAGAGCAGAGTTTGGCATATAGTAGGTACTTACTAAATATTGATGAATAAATAAATGATCATTCCTTTTTTTTTTTTTTTAATAGGCCTTACCACACGCACACCATCAGGCTGTTAATATTGATTCATCTGTTTCCCCCACCCACCAGACCATGAACTCCATGGGAGCACCAATCATGTCAAAGCATTTTTGTGGTTCTGGCACAACAAAGGGAGACCGGCTGAATGAAAATAAATCAAAGGGGATAAATATGAGCAGATTCACAATAAGCACAAATTTTGCAAGGTGTTTTGATGAAAAAGCAGCATTTCTCAGAGTGCTTGGGAAGTCTCTCGTAGATTTGGGTCATTTTTCCTCTGGGTTTAGATGTCCAGGACAATTAATTTTGTTCAGTCCATTGCAACCTGTCCTGAATTCAGATGCCTGAGTGAATTTTCTAAAACTTTGGCTGTTGATCTTATGAGGCTGACTCCCCCATTAATACTCACATCCCATCTGTTCTGCTTTCCAAATTACATCTTTGTGAGACTTCTTCGAGTCGGCCTTTAGAATCTTAGTTTCCAGATGATTTTCCCATTTGTAATAATGACCATTCTAATTTTTATCCCTAATATTTCCTGATGGACTTGCCAAATGCACTCATGCTTTTGATCTTATAAGGGAGCAATGTGAAATAGACTAATAAAGATCCATAATGTAACCATTTTAATAAGTCAATCTGTCCTTTGCTGTCATAGAACCAAGCTTCCATTTCACTGTTCAAGAACTCATCAGATGAAATGACCTCCCCGTC
Organism: Leptonychotes weddellii; assembly: GCF_054177405.1. NCBI lineage: Eukaryota > Metazoa > Chordata > Mammalia > Carnivora > Phocidae > Leptonychotes > Leptonychotes weddellii. The sequence goes on from NC_138372.1 coordinate 9,130,726, forward strand.
AAGAAAAATTACTCCATATGGTAATGTAATCACAAAGGAGAAACATTATTTTCCTATATATTATTCCCTGCAGAAATTGTACTGGGAAAGCCATCATATTAAAAATATCTAGGATCCTGAAGTTCCTATTTGCCAGCCTGATGGTTTCATTTTCTTTATAGGAGAGGCAAACTCAGTTCTCATTGGCAGCATTTTATTTTAAGGGTTCATTAGGCGATTGTACATTACACTTGGACACCTGTGGAAGTGTAGATTAGATCTACATGAATATAAATGTCTTTGTTATGACTCACACTATTACAGTCAATAACAGATGCCTTTATAAGGACAGACACTTAAAATGAAGTGTGTATGGATGCATCCACCTATCTTCCTTAAAATGTTCATGGCAACGTTGTGTGTTTTTTAAATTTAGGAAGTCAGTATGCAGAGAGATGAAAGCGTCTCTACTCTATTAAGCATCACCTTCCGTTAAGTGTGGTACTAGTCAGAAAAACGTATGTGTTTAAATTGCATCTTCCTTAATGAATCCTCTCTTTGAACCACATTTACTGCACAAGGAAAATATTTTTCTTCATCTCAGTAAGGCCACAAAGACAATTCATCCAAGGTTGAGTTAAGCTAGGAGCCCTCCTGTTTTATGAATTATTCAGCAGTTTCCCACTTCAGAAATATAGGTTGGCTCTCTATTGTTGGTGAGGATCAGAGAGAAGGTGGAAAGAGGAGGGAATCTTACTGTACAGAAAAATTGTCCTTTATCCTTGTTTTTCAGCCGAGTTCCTTTGTTCTGGATGTTATCCGAAGAGAGCTGGGATGAGGTATCAATGGTAGATTGGAAAGAACATGGAACTTGAAATATAACTCAGCACTCCTGTTTTGATGTTTTTTTCTTGTGAAATAACTTAAAGCCCCTATGACTCAATTCCTCCTCTGGAAAGTGAGGATAATTATTGCATAGGATTGTTCTGAAGTTTTAAAGAAGTAATATAGAACTTCTGATTCCATTGGAGTAGCTTGGGGAGATTAAGTCTCCCTCCGAAACAATGATAAAACCAGACAAAATGCACCAAAAAGAGAAGAAAAAAATCTCTGTGAGGATATCAGAGAGCAATCACAGTAACAAGGACTTCAGAAACCAAATCCTTGAGAGAGAAGTAAATCTCATTCAGATGAGTCCTGCATTTATCTCTGCTTTCCCCACTCAGGCATTTGCTGATTCACAGCGGAGGGCAATAGAGGTTCAGCAGAAAGAGATGACCTGGAGTTATAGCAGTTTTGACAGCATGAGGGGAAAGGAGTTACAATTTTTTTGTGCCAAGACAGTTGGGACTTGAAGAGCTAATATCCTAGAAAGGAGGAAATCACAGAAAAATGAGCTAAAAAATCTATTGCAATTTCACATTGATGCAATTGTCAAATTCTTAAGTTGCACGTGTGTGGGGCAAGACTCAGAAAACAAGTGCAAAACAAATGCTAAAAGATTAAAGAGGTAAGCAGGAGCTTTAGCAGTTCAGTGGAGCTGCTACAGTTTTTATATTCACAATGTCTGGCATTTAATAAATTACCCCACATCATAGGAAATAGGACCAAATGACTAAAAATCATAAGAAAAACAGACCTATGGGTGATCCAAATATGTTTTCAACACAGACTTTCAAATAACTTTGGTTCTTCTGTTCAAGAAAATAGAAGAGAATCTGAAGAATTTTACCAAAGAAGTAGAGTTTATAAAAAAAAAAGTACATGGAAATGCTGTGCCTTAGAAATAAAATAACTGAAGTTAAGAATTCAATAGATAAATTTAATAGTAGTTTAGGCACAGTAGAAAAGAGGATTAGTACACTGAAAGGGAGGTGAGTAGAAAATACTCAGAGTGAAGTGCAGGTAGAACAAAGGATTGACAAATGCTGAAAAGAGTTTAAAAGACATGTGGGACACACCGAAATCATACGTGTAAATTCAATCATAGTAATAGAGAAGAGAATGAATAGAGCAGAAGCAATATTTGAAGGAAACACTGAAAAAATTTTTATACTCATCAAAAGCATCAAGGCCCCATTTCAAGAAACTCTACAAACCTCAAGATGAATAGAAATAAAACCATTCTAGTCACATCATAATAAAATCATAGGGGGAGATGAACCATGAGAGACTATGGACTCCGGAAAACAATCTCATTGTTTCAGGGTGGGGTGGGGGGATGTGGTAGCCCAATGATGGGTATTAAGGAGGGCACATGTTGTAATGAGCACTGGGTGTTATACACAAATAATGAATCATGGAACACTACATCAAAAACTAACGATGTACTGTATGGTGACTAACATAACATAATAAAAAAAATAAAGCAAGTTTGGATTAAAAAAATTGTTGACAACCAAATACAGAGAACATCTTAAAGGTATCAAGAGAAAAAAGATACATTACTTTCAAAGAAGCAACAATAAGACCAATAGCCAATTCCTAAGCAGAAATGATAGAAGGTAGAAGACAACAGAATGTCATCTTTACTGAAAGAAATATATGCCAACCTACAATCCTATATCTGGAAAAACCAAAACAAAACAAAGAAACTTTAAGAAATTAAGATACAATAAATTTTTTTCAGTAAACAAAAAATGAACTGTACTAAAAGTAATACTTAAGACAAAAGGAAAGTGCTTCTGGATGGAAGCATGGTTATCTAGGGAGAATTGGAAAGGGTATAGTTACAGTAAATCTAAGTGAAATCTGTCAAATTCAATAATAGTAGTCATGCCTTGTGGTGTTTAAAATATATGTAGAATTAAAATACATGGTGAAGTAGCCACAAAAGGCAAGGATAGGCAAATAGAGTTAAAGTGTTAGAAGGTCCTGGCATTGTCCAAGAAATGGTAATGTCTAAATATAGGTAGATTTTAATAAGGTAAGCATACATATTGCAATCTCTATGGTAAGCACTAAAACAATACTGAAGTAGTATATAAATAAGAATCTGATGGAAGGAAGAAAGTAAAATAATAAAAAATACTTGAGTAATTCAAAAGAAGACAAGAAACCATAATAAAAATGGAACAATAAATAGAGGAGACATATAAAACAAATAGTGAAAAAGTAGTTTTAACTCCAGTGTATCAAGAATTACACTAAGTATAAAGGGACTAAATATTCCAATTAAAAGCTAATATTACCAGACTAGATTTTAAAAAGGTACTGTATACTGCTTATAAGAAATATGCCTTAAAGGTGGAGACATTGAAAAACTAAATACAAAAGTGTGGAAAAAGATATACCATCAGAATCCTAACCAAAAAATGCTGGTGTATTGCTAATACCAGACAAAATAGACTTTAAGATGAAAATATTACTAGACACAAAGAGAATGTTTTATAGTGATAAAGAGTTTTTCAGCAGGAATATATAACGAATCTGAATTTGTTCCTAAATTTCACTGGATTGAAATTATATAAAATATATTCTTTGACCACAGTGAAATTAAGCAAGAAATCAATAAAAAAAAGATAACTAGAAATTTCCAAATGCTTAGGAGTTAAGTTTCCTCATTTTTTGTCTGTGTGTTCTATCAAATACAGAGAGAAGTATCTTAAAATCTTCAGCCGTAATTGTGTATTATTGATTTCTTGCTTAATTTCGCTGTGGCCAAAAAATATATTTTGTTATAATTTCAATCCAGTGAAATTTGCTGAGGTATGTTTTATGGCCAAGTATTTGTTTTATTTTAGTAAAGGTTCTGTGTGTTCTTGAAAATGATGTGTATTCTGCAGTTGTTAGTTAAACAATATACTATATACCGATCTACAAATGAAAGAAAAGATCATAATGGAAATTAGAAAATATTTTGAACTTAACGACAATGAAAATATGACACCCAAGCCATTAAACTAAAACACTGCTTGAAGGGAATCTATAACACAGAAGGCACATGAATGGATAAAGAAGATGTGGTATATACACACACACACACATTCATATGCAATTAGATATTACTCAGCCATCAAAAAGAATGGAATCTTGCCATTTGCAGTGACATGGTATACAGTATTAAATACCTAGTAATAAATCTAACAAAAGTATAAAATGGGCCAATTTCAAGGTAAAAGACTGATTCTCAGAAGTTCAAAAGAGAAGTGGATGTGAGGATTTGGTTAGAGCAGGAATGGACAGTTATCAGAGCAATTTTTTTCCATAGAGGATAGCAGAGAAATAGGATGGTGGCTGAAGAGGAACATGGGGTCAAGGAAGGTCTTTGTTGGGTTCTTTTCTTTTTCTTTATTGAAGGTTGGAGATGTGGCAGTGTACAGTGGAGAAGGAGTTGTGGACTAGAGTTGTGGTTTCTTCCACAGGATTCTGGGCTCTATGTCAGCCAGGGAGTGCAGGCAGGCATCTAGTTCTGTGTCTGCAAACATCCCATGATGTTTAAAAGGTTTCTTGAGTTCAGTAGGGAAGTGAAGAGACAGTTGTGTTCAAAATACATGGAGTAGTTCTCGGGTTCAGCTCTGGCTCAACTCCAGTTCTCTCTTAAGTAATCAAATCACTGGACCTGCATATGTTTCTTCATCATCTCCTATTTATCCTGGGGATAAAGTTAAAATTGCCTTAGCATGGTTTGCAAGACTCACTACCACCTAGCTGCCACTCATCAATTTCTACTCCATCTCCCACATTCTGTGCTCCACTGGGGTGGAGCCTGGGGTGCCTGGGGTGACCAGCTGAGGGCCTTCATAGAATGTGAGGCCGTCCATTTTAAAATCTAGAAAGTCTCAGGCAAACCAGGATGAGGTACTCACCTTGCACCTCCTCTCCCCTCACACATGCCCAGATTCCTGAAAATCACTGGCAGTTCCCTGAACGCACTTGACTCTATCTTGACTTTGCACGGCTATTGTTCTGCTGTAATATCCACCCCTGTCTTTTCTCAGGTTAAAAGTTACATTTTCCACGAAGGCTTCCCTGTCCTTCACTGCCTTCTGACCCCCATTTTGGATTGGGTCCCTATTTGTGTGATCCATAGCCTTCTGTGCTTATATTTATCATAATTCTTATCACACCAAATTGATATTTTCATCCCTCTGTTAGATTGCAAGTTCCTTGAGTTATAGGGACTATGATTTTCATCTTCATATCCTGAATGCTCATCATAGTACCCAGAATATACTGATGAATAAGTGCTTATTGAATACAATAATGTGTAAACAGGCATCATGGTAGGTAGAAGAACCAAAGAAGGTTACGGCCAGAAGAAACTATAGAGCAATGGTTCCTAAGAAATGTGTAGCCTTCCACTTCTCCCTGGATGAGTTGCCAGAATTGAATCCATCTATGAAATGTATATACTGACCTCATCGGGTGTTATGAAGATGAAATGAATGAATAAATGTTGAATTCTTTGGGTAACTTTTGGTATATTGTAAATGCTCTGGTTACCTGCTGTTGAGTAACAAAGCATCTCAGAGCATAGTGGCTTAAACAGCAATAATAATTTATTTGATATGATCTCTCTGGTTCTGGGGATTGGCTGGTCTGGGTGAGTCCAGCTTGGGATCTCTTATGTGATAGTAGGCAGACAGCAGCTGGAGCCGGGGTTCTCTCGCAGACTTCTTCATCACATGGGCCCAGAAGATTGAAACGACAGATAGCTGGCATAGCTGGGCTCATTGGGCATCTTTCTGTCTGTATTGTTTTTCTAGCTGGTCTTCCAGCCTGACAGCCCTCAGGGTAGTGAGACTTCATACATAGCATCCAAAGACTTCAAGAACAAGAGTTTCCAGAGAACTGAGGGGAAGCTGCATGGCCTTTTATGACCTAGCCCATGCATTTTAACAGACGTGATATTGTCCTCCGGGGGCAAAAGTTGGTCCATGGGGAAGAAAAAATGTTAGTCTCTTTATGTTAAAAAAAATAGATACAAATGCAGTATAAGAAATATATATGTATAATTAAAATATTACGGAAGTGGGGAAGTGATTAGGGAAAAAAGAATGTCTGAAAAGGCTTTTTAGGGAGGCAATAATGAATACAAGAGGTTGAGAAATGGCTACTTGGCCTTAGAAATTCCGTATTGTCGTTTTAGCCATATTCTAGTGGTCAAAGCAGTGACAAGGTGGCCCAGGTTCAAGGGGAGGCACAGAGCCCTACCTCTTAACAGGAAGAGTGCCAAAAGATTTGCTGCCACATTTAACATTTATAGAATAAACATTCTAAAATAGAAAAATAGAACACATTTATAGAGTAAACGTTCTCTAGATTGCTGCAGTTCTGGAGCTCGGTCAAGTGCCAAGCTGTACTAATAAGCAGGCCATGCAACACAGTGATGAGAGGGAACCTGCAAAGAGGCAGATGGACCTTGAACCTGTGACAAAAGTCGAGGTCTTATTTATGGGTTCTTGTGCAAACTTGCCCCTCCAGTGCATGGAAGAAGGAGAGGGTCAGGGCAGTTAAAGAGTCTCTTCTGCCAGCCCCATAGTCCAGAGAGGCTCCCGTGAAAGCATGCTGTATAACTGTGGATACTTCTGGAGACACTGTGATACACGGCCTCTGTGACTGTGTAGTAATTACTGCTGACTCAAACATCCCTTTTCTAAACATTATTGGGTGGGACCTTCTTGTTTTGCAAACCAGAGGACTGACCTGGAGAGAGACAGCAGCTCGGCCAACGTTATAAGCAGAGATAGAGGGCTGTGAGCCTGCTTTGCTGGGTTCCCACTTCAATGCTGATTCCCATGTCTTGGAGAATAATTAGAGGAATTGTTAGCAGCTGATTGACTGCAGTTGTAACTGGGTGAAAACAGTGGACCCAGAGGAACTCCAGTAGGGCCAGGGCTGTCTCCAGGCAGGAGGGAGAGCCGTGGGCTCTGTTCCAGTGGTCTGTGGCCCAGCTTCTACCCTTCAGCGAGAGCAGGCTGCCTCAGAATGCCCTTCCTGCTCATGGGTACCTCCTTTCTTCTCTTGATATCTTAGGATACTCATTTATCTTTTCTCTCTGCCCTTACAGAACGAATGCGTCTTCATTTATATTTCAGAAGTAACTTTATATTACAGAAGTATATTTCATTTTGGATCTCCTCTTTCCTTCTCAAAACCTAATGTGGGGGCGCCTGGGATGCGTTGAGCGTCCGAATCTTTCGGTTCAGGTCATGATCTCCTGAGTCGTGAGGTCAAGCCCTGCATCAGGCTCCTTGCTCAGTGGGGAGTATGCTGGAGATTCTCTCTCTCCCTCTGCCCCTCTCCCTGCTCGCATGCACGCGTGCTCTCTCTCTCTCGAATAAATAAAACATAAAAACCCAAACCTAATGTGATGCATGGGTTGGGTCATAAGGGTGGAGGGTGAGAGTAGCAAGGAGAGGGAAATGCAAGCTCAAGCTTGGCCCAGCCTCAGTACCTTTAGGGAGTGGTCATAGAAATGACTTGTCTTAGGTTGCCTTTCTTTGGATTATTGATCAGGTAGTCCAGTAAGCCTTGAGGAAATGGAAAATGGGCTGGTCCTTACTGGAATCATTGAGAGAAAGGGCAGTGTTTCTCTCATATGTTATGCGTAGAAGTGTACATTCAAAAAACGCCCCAGAAAGTGGCTTGAGCATCAGCACATGTGTATTTTTGACCTAGTAATTCCACTTCTTAGAATCTCTTCTAAGAAAAGAATGGAAGAGGTGAATAAAGACAACTTGGTAAGGATAGGATGTTCATCCCAGTGTTGTTTATAATAGTGAAAAATTGGAAGTGGTCTAACTTTTCAGCAGTGGGGATTTTGTTAAATAATTATGATATAATGGAAATGCGCTGCATACCCAGGACGACGAGCACATAGCATGGCATATAATAAGGAAATGAGCTTGGTGAGCAAAGGCTCTGCCAGAAATCCTTCATACATGAAGGGAAGCAAAAGTAGCTTTTGTGCAAATCTACCTCAGTGATTTCGTAACATGTTTTGGGTCACAAGTTCCTCTGAGAATGTGTTAAATTCCTCGCCCTAAAGAATACATGGAAGAAGACATTTTGCAGGTGATCTCAGCGGTTCAGGCTCCTCCTGCAATCTGGGGGTCCTCAGGTTAAGAACCCTTGGTGTATGTGGTAAGAAGAGACCCAGGTGACTGAGCACCTACTATGCCCAAAGCACATTCCATGCGGTTACACAGCTGAAATAGATGAAGTCTATGCCCGAGAAGGCTTCTCACTCCTCAGGTGGAATCACAAAAAGAAGTGTCAGACCAAGTAACTGCTATGCAGGAGGCACGAAGTTCTGACCAACAAGGGGCCTCTGGCATAGTCCACATAGCAACAGGCCAGTATAGAAGTACGTTCTTCAGGGTTGGGTTGTAAAGTAGAAATGGGGCTAGCCATTCATTCATTCATCCATTTGTTCATTCAGTTCCTACTCTCTTCTGGGCGCTATTTTAAGTGGTGGTGATAAAGCAGGGAGTGAGAGAAGCAAGGTTCTGCTCTCAGGGGAGGTTATATGCTAGTTGGGAAGACAGGGAGGGAGAAGGGAGAATACTAGCAAAGAAATAAAATTTTAAGTCACCCAGCGACCACAGGCCCCTGGTGAACTCATCAAGCATTTAGACTCATCTTCGATTCCAAGGATTGGAGGATAGCATGGTTGACCCAGACTTCATGGCCATCTTGTCCCCCATCTTTGGAGAGGACGTGGCAGCTGGGCTAGCTGCCATGGCCCCAGGCGGGACATGCCTAGGCAGATCAAATGGCTGGAGTCCTCTGAAGCATTTTCCTGGCAACAAAAAACCCTGAGTGAGAAACTGCAGAGAGGGTGTTAAAGATGGGGCATCGCCAATAACAAGATGTGAAGCTGAAAGGAACCCTCGGTAATAAAAAACGAAGTTCACTTCAGAAAAAGGCATGGAAGTTTCTTATAAAGCTAAGCATACATCTACTCTTTGACCCAGCGATTCCAGTCTTATGTGTCGACCCAAGAGAACTGAAAACATACGTCCACAGAAAGACTTACCCAAGAGCATCCATAGCAGCTTTATTCATAATAGCCACAAATTGGAAACAGCCTAGATGTCCATCAACAAGAGAATGGATAAACAAATTGTGGTATATTTATACAAAAGAATGCTATTCAGTAATAAAAAGAAACATACTCCTGACACATGCAACATCATGAATGAATCTCATAAATATTATGCTGAGTGAAAAAAGCCAGATACAAAAGAGAATATATTGTATAATTTGCTGTTTGTTAAGTTCTGGACTGGTAAAGCTAACCTCGGGTAGAAACAAAGAAGAGTGGTTTCCCCATGTGGTGCGGGATTGACTAAGAAGGGACATGAGGGAACTTTCTGAGAGTTGGTAATGTTCTAGGTCTTGTTAGATGTTTGGGTTTCACAGGTGTGTGCAGTTGTCAAAACTCAAAATGGTACTCTTAAGATTTATTATGTTTTATGTAAATTTTACCTCAAAGGAAAAACGTCTTAATGATATGCATGCTGAAGTGCTTGGAGTGAGTGTGCTGATGTCTACAACTTTGAAATGCGTAAAAGATGAGATGAATGGACAAATGGATAGGTAATATGATAAAGCAAGTATAATAAAATGTTAATTATAGAGTCAAAGACGTGGATATGAGTGTTTACTATATAGTTCTTTCAACTTTTTAAAAAAAGATTTATTTGAGAGAGAGCATGTGAGCAGTGGGAGGGGCAGAGGGGGAGGGAGAAAAAGAATCTCAAGCAGACTCCATGCTGAGCACAGAGCCCAATGTGGCGCTCCATCTTGTGACCCTGAGATCACAACCTGAGCCAAAACTAAGAGTCGGACGCTCAGCCGTCTGCGCCACTCAGGTACCCCTCAACTTTTCTTTATAATAAAACGCTGGGAAGAAAACAATTATTGTTGAATAATAAACTACTCAAAGATTTGGTGACTTAAAACACTACTCAGTGTTCTATGGTTTGCCAGATGGTTATTCTGCTTTGCAGGATTTCAGCTGAGATATTGAGATGGCGGGAAAGTCCCAGATAGTCTCGCTTCACTGGTATTGGTGCTGGCTGTCAGCTGGGAGCTCAGCTGAGGCTGTTGGCCGGGGCCCTCAGTTCCCTCCCCTGCTGACCTCTTCAAGAAGGGTGGCTACTTGAGCTTTGTCATGACATGGTGACCAGCTCCCAAGAGGGAAGTCCTTGGAGGAAGGAAGCAGAAACTGTGAGTCTTCATTAGTTAGGCCTGGACGGGGCAATCACACCGTGCCAGTTTTGCTGCATTCAAGGTTCAAGGGAAGGAAAATGGAGTCCGTCTCCCAGTGGGGACAGTGGTGAGAATTTGCAGCCATCCTTAATCTACCCCCAGTTTTTTGATCAACCACTCTGCAGGACAAATTGCCTTATTTTTATATTTTATATTCTTGATAGAAAATACTATAAAATCACTATCAAAGGTGGAGTCAGCCAGGGAGAATGTAGTCCAAATATGTAGGAGAAGAAGGATTATGGAGGTACGTTAGGAAGTTAGTTGATAACAGTATTATCATGTTGCTTTTCCAGATTTTTCTGAACTTGTGGTATTGGCCAGTTTTTGAAAATGGTTTTTAAACTGTGATGATTTCTTTTTTTTCATTCTGAACAAATATTTACTTTCAACTTCATTTTGAATTTGTAACTTTGAATTTTTTTTCCTTGAAAAAGGCGCCCAAATTATGTATGTTTCACATTACACAAACCTAGTTTCATTTCTGCATAAGAGCAAAATATGAATGTTATTTATCTTTGCTATAGACCAGCTAGGATTCTGTGCCCTGGGCCTACGGATTATGTTAAAGTGAAAAACACCATACTTATAGACAGTTCATGCCTTTTCTAGTTGGGTTGCCTCATTGAGAGCATTTCCTTTTTTCAGGTGGTAAATTTTCCTATTTGAATCAGTAATGCTTTATCCCAGCCTGACGTTATGGGGTGAGCGTTTTGGTTTCAGATCAGAGCACTGGAGAGTAGCTAGAGTCTGAGCCCATCCTGGTTCATACTTGTTCTGGTATAACTGTGTCATCTCTCCCTAACAGGTCCTGCTTTGGGCCGTCAGCATGTGGTACTCATGGAACTTCCTTCAGAAGTGCGCTGACTTAAATCCAGGGGCGGGATCAGAGGTCCCTGCTTGCCTCAGCCTTTGAACCTTAGGCTCACACGTGTATTTCTCAGCTTGTGCTTGAGTCAGTAGACAATTTTGCTTGTATGTGCCCTTGCCCAATAGAAGGTTCTTTCAAAGAGTTAATGCTCATTCTACTAAATGATTATTTAGGATTTTTGTTGATCCGTTTAGTGTTGGTTTTATTGTACTTAAGGTAAATCCCATTTCTGAGATCATTACTACCATGTAGTTATGATTGCATGTGTATTTTTGTTGCTGCTTTTTGATCCTTTCATTTTTAAAATCCTCTTTAAATCATCTTTGAAATTTTCTTTAAAATAGCATTGCTTCACAGTAGAGATGAACCAGTGGACAGCGCTGAGGACAGTGATCATGGCAATGACAGTGGTGAATTTATCAGTGTGGAAAATGAGGCATACAATGGTTGGTAACTTGGCTAAGGTTACATGCATGATGATTGCATAGCAGAGTTAGGCAGTGAGGACAGAACTGGCCTCTGCCTCATGCTCAACAAAAGAGGGTTTTAACTATGTTGGTACTGTGAAGTGTTTTAGGGTGTTTAATGAACATTAAAACTAAGGGTGCCCAATTCTTTATACTGCCTTTGAGATTTTCTTATCTAACCCTCCCATTCTATAGACAAGAAAACTGAGGTAAAATTATTATTGGAAGCCCAGTGACATGGGGTTTGAATTGTATATCCTGGAGTTTATTTAGGAAGAAAGGGGAAGAGTAGAGTATATTCCAGGATAATGATGTGCCAACAAACAGGAGAGACTGGGGTAGGTGGAGACATGGCGTTTGTGTGTCTACATGTGTTCATGATGTGTGGTGTAGGGTGGGGGCAAAGAAACAAGAACAGGGAAGCATAAATAACATGTTATTTAACACATCTGATGAAGTCAGTGCTGTGCTGGTAATGTTAACAGTTAGCTCTTGGTGGAAGGAGTGAGGTGCAGGGGGAGGGCCTGATTTATAGCATTTGCCAATTTCTGTGGTGTACATACTCCAACTGTGACTGATTTCAAGATACTAGTGTGATGTTACGGAGCATGGAGTTGGAAAACAGCATTTCTACCACACAGATAAAATAAATAACTTCAAGAACAAAGATAAACAGTAAGATGTAGTAAAATCATTAGGAAGTAATGCATTGTGAGTACTTACTATCTTTGTTTTTAATGTAATTTATTTAATTGCAAATTCATAGCGTTATGCTTAACGACCGGCTTACAAAATTCCTGAACGTGTAGTAATTGCAGTCTGGTAAGAGCTGGCTCTGGCATACCACTGCAGGAAATCAACCAGTATGTTTTCATGATGTCACAGACTGGGATTTGCCTCGAACTCTTGTCAGCATGTGCCTGGAGAGGTGGAAAACCATAGTGATACCACATTTTATTTTGGAATGGACCATCTGATCTTGCTATTAGCGGAATACAACTTGGCATCTCAGGGGGATGAATTTTATTGTGTTTAATGTGGAACAAATGTTCTTTCCTTCTTTTTTTTTTTTTTTAAAGATTTTTATTTATTTATTTGAGAGAGAATGAGATAGAGAGAGAGCATGAGAGCGGGGAGGGTCAGAGGGAGAAGCAGACTCCCTGCTCAGCAGAGAGCCCGATGCGGGACTCGATCCTGGGACTCCAGGATCATGACCTGAGCCGAAGGCAGTTGCTTAACCAACTGAGCCACCCAGGTGCCCCAATGTTCTTTCCTTCTATGCTTTCTTAGAGGTCAGCTGTTCCTTCTAGCTTTGGGGTTTGATTGAGGAAAGCTGATGGCTGATTGTTTACACTTGGGTAGTGGGGATACTTTCTAACGACCATTGGTTAGAATCTCTCTTACCCTTTTGGCATCTCCTCTCCCAGTTTCCTTCAGCAAGTATCATGGTCAACATGGTCTTGACTTCTCTCTCCAAGTTCATTTTCCCTGTGTGTATTCTAAGCCCCAGCCACCTTGAACTGGGCACAGAAGGCAGTGTATCTCATTTGCACCCCTCTGTGCCTTACTCACACTGTCCTCTCTTCCTGGATGCCTTTCCCCCTATCATCCCCTACCCTACTACCTATCAACTAACTCCCGTTCTCCCCAGCTAACTACTGTTTATCCTTATCTCCAAATTAAGCACCTATAGGTAGCTCCCCAATTGTCCCAGGCTGGATGAGTGATCACCTGCTTCAGAACAACCTTACTTTCTACACTTTATGGAAAATATTTGTTTTCTTTCTATTAGACTGTAGGTACCCCCAAATACTTGCACTGTGTCTTTTAGAGCTGTTTCTAGGCATAATACAGCACATCACTGTACACAGTAGGAAATCCATAAATGCTGCCTAATTTGTGAATCTTTATTTTCCTTCTCACCAAAATTATTCTCCTCCTGAGTCATTTCTTCCATTCCCATGTACCTAGCCTGAAATTGAGAGTCTCAAAAATCTGTCTTTACTGTCCTCTTCTGGTATCACTTCTTAGTCTCTGGCAAGAAATTTTCTCCCCTTAAGTAATGAGTCATAGGAGGAAAGAGATAATTTCCTGGAAGTGGTGGCTCAAAAGAATACCTTTTGCTGAAAGGTTATTCCTGAATACTGGCTGCTGTTAGTCAAATCAGCCCACCTTCAGATAATGTCATTGGGAATTAAAGGCTTACAGTTTCCAGAATTATGTCCCTCTATTAGAGGCAAGTTGTCCAGGAAAGGAAAAAGAAAACCTCCAGGAAGGACTCTGAGCTCCTGGGGAAGGTGAAAGGCAGGAGAGTAATGAGCAAGTTACTTTACTGATGCTGCCTCCTGATTGGAGGTGGGCAAAATGGTTATCAGAGAGCTTCTCTGGAGCATGTCAGAACAGAACTTCTATATAAGTTCAGAATTGGCAGAACATCTATATAAGTTCAGGTGGCTTTCAAGGATAAAATGAGAACAGTTCCTATTTATTTTTCTTTCTGAGTTTGGACCTGGAATCTCCATTGTTCTCTCTCATCATCTCCCAAAGCTGAAACCACAGTGTGATAGAGCATGTAACTGGTTGACCAGACATTCCAGTTCCCTCCCTGTGGTGCTCTTCTTCTACTCCATTGATGGCAGGCTTGACCATGTGATTTGCTTTGGCCAAGGCAGTGTGAGTTGAAGTAATCTGTGTCATGTGAAAGCCCAAGTTTTAAGGGCTGATCTCCCAAAAAGAGGCTGCTCTGTTAGCCTGGGTCTCAGACTGAAGGCAACATGAATGGAGCTGTGGTTGACCTGGGGTGGGGGAGGGCAACTAGTGTAATTGAGAATGAAATCCTTATGGTTGTAAGTCCCTGGGATGTAGGAGTTCTTTGTTACTACAGCAACTCTTATCCTAGACTGATAATCAGTTAAAGGAGCTTATCAGATTACCAGATTTCATAAAGAAAGGAAGGGAAAGATCTTATTTTTTTTTTTAAAGGCTTTCATCAACATTAACTTATTCAATGTTTATTTTAGAGAGAAGTGAATTAATATATAATAAATATTTCCTCTTTATGTAATTGTCTCTGACCTGGCATTATCTTTTGTGTTTCTACAGATAAGTTGATTGGTGTTTGGTTTAGTCATTCTTTGAATATGTATCAAGTGCCTACTATCATCCAAGCACTGTGTTAGGTCCTGGGACATAGGGGTAAACCGACGAGGTCCTGGTCCTTACGAAGCTCACTTTGGTTGGGTTAGGCAAAAAAAAAAAAAGACTAAATAATAAACATGGTAACTTCAGAAAGTGATTAGGTTGTAAGAACAATAAAAGAGGGTAAAGTGATAGAGAATAACTGTGGTAAGGGAAGGGCATGGGGCCACTGAATAGCATTTTGATTCATCATGTAGATGTTCCTCCCTATACATTACAGAGAAATAGAACTGATGTATACAAATGCCTTCCCCCCACCCCTTTTTAATGGGATCATAGTTTTTCATCAATCCCTTTAATAAAAGCACTGGAATAATTTAAAGCTGAGAGCCATTTTATTTTACCGATATTCTTTTTGTGATACAAAAATTCCTCTTCTAATTCATCTGGAGTTAAGTCTGAATTTTATCTATAAAAGGACTTCATTCCAGTGTTGAAGAGGACTCTTCCTGGATGACATCATAAAGACCTTGGTTTCTGAAGTGGCCAGGGAAGCTCCATGACAGGGCAGTTAACTTTAGTTTGGTTCCAGAACAGGGCCCCATGTGTTCTGTGAAGCTCTGATCTAGGGCATTCCATTTTCTGATAGCAGGGCTCCCCTGTGGACAAGGTCTACCATCTGCCTCTAACAAGGCTAAGTTGAGCTCAGAGTACTAATGGTCACAGTCACAAAAAGCATACCAACTGGCTTTTATGTTTTCAAATTCATTGAAGCCAACAAAACCACAAAAGTAGAGAATTATTCATATTCATCAAAAGTTGACTCCTACCTTTTGCAACAATTCTGTTCTGCAGTCAGAATCCTAAAATGTCAAAAGTAAAAGACATAAAGCTCATCATTTTATAGTTATGGGAACTGAGACCAAGATTAAGATGTGTTGTCTGAGTTTGTTCATTCATTCAACAAATATTTATTGAGCACCAACTCACTTGGAGCTAGGCTCCAAGCTGGTCCCTATAATTATAATGGGACACAAAATCATCTTTGTTCCTAGGATGTTTACAGGGTAGTGTGTCTAGTGGGAATAAGAGCTATGAAAGAAAGGCACATCTTTCTACGAGAACTTGTTCCTAAGTAGCCTGATCTGGGTTTGGGGGCAGTGGCTCAACAAGGATTCCCTGAGGAAAGGATTTCCAGCAGAGGTCTGTGGGATGAGTAAGATTTAATAAGGAAAAGGGCATATAAAGAGAGTGCTGTGAGAGCCTTCCAGGGCAGGGGGAAAAGCACCTACAAAGGACTTCTGGTGATGGGAATATGGCATTCTCAAGAAACTGAAAGTAACTGAGGTTGGAAAGTGGAGAACAGGAGCATACATTGTCTATGGGGAGGCTGTAGATAGTCAAGAGCACAATGAAAATCTCTAAGAAAGGAATGACATGACCGAATTTCTTCTTTGAAAAAAACATGTTAACTAGGAATAGAAGGGCACTCCATTAATACAATAAAAATTACAAGAAGCCTATAGCAAATATCATACTCCATGGTGAAATACTTAAAGCCTTTCCCCTTGAGACCAGGAATAAAACAAGGATTTCTTTTATCAGTACTTTCTGGAAGTTGTAGACAGTTGTAATAAGGGTAGAAAAAGAAATAGAAATCATAATGATTGAGAAAAAAAAGACCTGTTACTATTTACAGGGGAAAATGATTATGTATATAGAAAATACAAAAGAATCTACACACAAATTATTAGCACTAATACGTGAACTTGGCAAGGTTACTGGATACAAAGACACTATACAAAAATATGTTGTTTTTAATGCTAGCAGCAATAAAACAAAAATTTTATTATGTTATGTTAATCACCATACATTACATCATTAGTTTTTGATGTAGTGTTCCATGATTGATTGTTTGCATATAACACCCAGTGCTCCATTCAGTATAATTAAGGCACATTTATAATAGCATAAAAATTTGATATTTTGAGATAGATCTAATAAAAGTTTTGAAAACTGTGAACATTAATGAAATTAAAGAAGACAGATAATTGGATGGATACACCATATTTATGGATCAGAAAATGCAATATTATAAAAATGTCAGTTTTTCCTGAATTGATCTATAGATTCACTGTAATCCCAATAAAAATTTCCTACCTTTTTGGGGCAGAAGTTGACAAGATAATTTAAAATCTGTGTGGAAATGCAAGAGGTTAAGGCTAGTGAAAGCAATCTAGAAGAAGAAAAAAAATAGGTGAAGGGAGGCCATCGCCCGTCCCTTTGGAACGGCGCTCACCCATCTCTTAGGACCGACTGACCCATGGAGCACTGGGTGTTATACACAATGAATCATGGAACACTACATCAAAAACTAATGATGTAATGTATGGTGATTAACATAACAATAAAAAATTAAAAAAAGGTGAAGGACTTCTACTATTACATACCTAGGCTTATTATTATTTTTCTAAGTAATCTCTATATGTGGGGCTCAAACTTACAACCCCAAGAGGAAGAGTTGCGTGCTCCACCAAATGAGCTAGCCAGGCACCCCCATACCAAGGCTTATTAAAAACTATAGTAATTAAGACCTTCATACTGACAAATGAATGGACAAAAAACAGTGGAATAGAATAGAGGACCCAGACACAGAATCACACAAACAGTCGCTTGATTTATAAGGTGACACTGCAGTGTGAGAGTGAAATATATGTTTGTTTGTTTTAAATAAATGGTGCTGGGTCAATTGGTACTCATGAAAACGATGACAGGTGGATTGTAGACTTAATGTGAAAGACCAAGCAAGCAAAACCAGAACAAAACAAAACAACTGTCACAGAAGAAAATGTAGGTGAGCACAATCTTGGGGTGAGCAAAATTACTTTAAGGATTAAAAAACTGTAACCAGAAAGGAAAAAGGAATAGGTAAGTTGGACTACATTAAAATTAAGAGCTTCTGTTCTTCAACAGATTCCATTAAGGGAGTGAAAAGGGAGTTCATGGAATGAAAGAAGATATTTGCAAAGCCTACAGTTGACAGAAGACTCATTTCCATAACATATAAAGACCCTCACAAATCAATAATAAAAAAGGCAGGCAGCTTAATAGAAAAAATGAGCAAAGGATTTTCACATCCATCTCACAAAAAGGGACATCTGAATAGCCAAAAAGCACATGAAAATTGTTCAACCTCATTAGGAATCAGGGAAATACAAATTAAAAGCACGGTGGTATACGTTTGTACCCCCACCAGAAAGGCTAAATTGAAAGTGACAGATGATATCTAATGTTGAAAGGAATGTAGAGCAATTAGAACAATTATGCAGTGCTGGGAGGAGTGCAAGTTGGTTACAACTACTTTAGAAAACTGACTGGGTCCACAAATGTTGAACGTATTCCCACACTGTGACCCAACACTTGGGCTTCTCTATACCCATCAGAAATGCATATATATGTTTGCCCAAGTACATGTATGGAAAATACTAGAACATGTACATTGTATTGCAAAAGCACAATATAGTGTACTGTAGTGTGCCTAGTGTAATGACTAGAGGAGGTACGGGTGGAGGGGGGTGGGTCCTCGGGATACTGGTGGTGGTCTGCTTCTTGATCCAGGTGCTGGTTTTATGGGTATGATCACTTCGCAAACGCTCATCAAATTGTACCTTATGATTTGTGTATATATTTTACCTAATGTTATACTTAAATAAAAATTTCACCTTAAAAAAACAACCATAATTCCTGCAGAGTAGAGAAGATAGCAGAGTGGGCAGTCTGGATGTGGGGTGTCAGGAAGCTCTTGCAAGACCTCAGGCACAAGATGGAGCTGGTAGTTGAGAAGTAGCAGAATAGGTTCTGGAGAAGAAAACCAAGAGGACTTCGTGATACATTGGCTGGGGCAGGATGCATGAAAGGGAGGTGTCAAAATTGACTCCCAGGTGCTGACTTGTGTAACCAGACAAAGGTGTTTTCCTCCCCAGAGAAGGGGAGCCTTGGGGGGGGGGCAGGTTATTGGGCAGGTGGGTGGGAGATGAAGTTGGGGTTCCAGAGAGTACACAAGTAGACTCACTGCCTAGGCAATTGGGTATGTAGGTCTGGGGTACAGATGAACGTCTTGAAAGGCAAGCTGTTAATAAATTGACCTCTAAGAAGTGGAACTTGAACTGAATCTTTTGAATAAAGATACCAATTATCCGCATGCCAGGCACCCCGGGCTAAACACTTTACCCATGTAGTCTCGTTCAGTTTCCATGTCCATGGTGACTCTATGAGCATGTGACGTTACCAAAGAGCAAGGTATGCTTAGAGAAGTTAAGCAAATTGCAGATGGATTGAGCTTTAGGAGGTGGGTAGGAAGGTGGATGGCAGGGATTTCCAGACTCAGATCTTCTGACCTAAAGTTCTGGGTGTTGCTGTTGAAGCCCATGACTCAGTAGACTGCAGTGTTATGGACCCCAGATGAGCAAGCAGGGGCAGCCACAGGATTTCTATTGGAAGAAATCTTTGAGAAAAGACTACATATATCCATCCGTCAGTTTGGGAAGGAGCTCAGAGGTTTGGACTTAGTGATTGTTCCAGATCAGGTTTAGAAGATAAACTCTCAGCATTCAAATCTAGTTAAGCCCCTGCCAGCTAAGTGACCTTGGGCAAATCACTTAACTTATCTGTGCTTGTGTTCTCTGTAGTTGCATAAAAAAAATCACAACACACATTTATCATCTGACAGGTTTTGTGGGGCAGGCATCCAGGCACTCCTCAGCGGGGTCTTCTGCTCATAGTTTCTCATAGGCTGAATGAGGGGTCGGCCAGGCTGAGCTCTCATCTGAGGCTTGTCTGGGGAAGGATCTGCCTTCAAGCTCACATGCTGGCAGGATCCAAACCCCTGCAGGAGATCAGATTGAGGGCCTTAACTCCTTGCTAAATGTCAGATGGAGGCTACTCTGAGTTCCTTCTGATGTGAGGCTGTCTGTACGATGGCTTAACTCATCAAAGCTGGCAATGAAGAGAGTCCATGAAAACCATCTCCTAGCAAGATGGAAGTTATAATCTTAAGTAGCATATCATGGAAATGGCATCCCATCACCTTATGCTATCCTATTGATTAGAGCAAGTCCCAGATCCTGCCCACATTCAAGGGGAGAGGACCACACAAGGCATGAACATCAAGAGTCAGGGGTCATTAGGGGCCACTTTTGTGTCTGTCTGCCATGATGCCTCAGTGTTCTCATCTATAGAATGGGAGTGGCAATAATACCCGCCTCATGGGTGGTTGTGTGGAGTAAAGAAGACAATACATGTAAAGCACTTAGCACAATTTCTGGAACAAATTTATGCTCCCAAAATGGTTAGTTGCTATTTTTACTCTTCTAATCCTGAAATCATATGGCAGTGCGAAAAGATTTTCTCTTTTTTTAAATAAATAAATTCACCAAAGATGGCCAGCTTCCTCTGGGGCATTTGAAATGCAACATCATTCGCAAGCAAAACATGCCCCAACTGGGAAGGAAGCCCATTTAGTAAAAAGTTAGACAGACCAGTAACCTCCAGGTAGCACTGCAAGGAAGTACAAGGTATGCCTGTCTGACACTAAAATATGAAAATTTAATGCTCCCACTATCTAATAGAGTCCACAGTCCCCTTTCTGCAGATATATAGACCATGGTTCTAACACATTAGTTTCCAAATCAGCTGCAGCATGGAGATCATGTTGAAGTTCAAATACTGACTCATTGGCGTGCAAGTACAAATATCTGCCTTTTAGTCACGGACAAGGAAAACGTGCGTTCTACTTGCTGCTATAAATCAGCAGGCTTTCAAGGGACCCCTTGATAATGGTTTTGACGATAAGCCTTCAGGAGGTAGAGGAAAGGTGTTGGACTGGGACTCAGGAGTTTTGGGTTTGAATCCTGACTCTAAGGGCAGTGATCCATGTGCCTCTGGTCCAGTTATTCCTTCTGGCCCTCTGTTGGCTGCTCTGGAGTAGGAGAGGTTTTACTCTTTTGCCTCTAGGGCTCTTTCCTCTGATGAATTTCTTTGATTCTAAATTTCAAAGGCATGTTGGACTTCTAGGTCTACTGAAAGTCATTGGAAGGGTGGCCTGCCTCTCGTCCTGTACGAAGGTAGAAGGTCAAGGCATGCTGCTCCCGACCGCTGTGCTTAATGTTCATTTCCTAACCTGAATTTCAAGTTGGTTGTGCAAGAACATCTTGTGCCTAAATGCATCTGAGGATAAAAATAAGCTGCTGTGAGTTTTCCCCAGGGGTGAGCAATTCCACATGCATTAGTAACCTCAACTTCCACATGACTGCTTGCCACAAGGTATGCGTTCATAGAATGCTAAAATGTTTTTTTATTAAAGATTTTATTTATTTATTTATTTTATATATAGAGAGAGTACACGCAGGGGGAGGGAGAGTGACAAGCAGACTCCACGCTGAGTGTGGAGCCCGATGCAGGGCTCAATCTTACAACCCTGAGATCACGACCTGAGCTGAAATCAGGAGTCGGATGCTTAATCGACTGAGCCACCCAGGCACCCCAGGATGCTAAAATGTTTTATGAAAAGGAGACTGGGGTTGATATACCAAGTCTGCTGGATGATAAACCTGCTATTGCCATTATATTAGAAGAGGACATCCTAGGATAGCAGGAGGGGCTGTTCATTTGTTCATCCACTCATTCAAACATCAGCTAAGCACTTAGTAACTAATGTGTGTCAAACCAGGGCACTTGGGGATACAGCTCTGAAAGGGGGTTCAGTCTTTGGAAGCCTAGAGTTTAGTGGGATAGGCAAGTAAAGGGATAATTATATGTATATACAACTGGATGACTGATGACATTCTTGCTTTAAAGTCATGCTGTCTTTAGGTTGGAGGATGAGGATAGTGGTCCTTCCATAGCCAGGTGCTATTCTATGGGCTTTACGTATGTTAACTCCTTTAATTCTCACGAGAACCCTTTGAGCTAGGTTTTAATTGTAACTCCCATTTTACAGTTGAGGAAATTTGGGGCATAGGAGAGGTCAAGTACTTGCTCAAGGTCACACAGCTGGGAAGTGGTAGGTCAGGAGCCTGACATAGGCCGTCTGCTCTTGACCACGCCCCATGCCTCATAGAGCTGTTCATTCAACAGGCAGTTACTGCACGTTTGCTATGGGCTAGCGGATGATGTGTCTCCTGTCCCGGAGGAGTTCACAGCCCACCACGTGGAAGTCTGTGAGGAGACGCATGCACAGAATGCTAGGGTGTCAGTTCGGAAGAGCGCAATGTGCACCCCCACACCGGAGGGCGTGTGCCCGTTCACCTTGGTGCCCCCATCTGTACACACGTGGTGGCTGAATAGTCTCTTTAATGCCCCGAAACATCCCTTGCTCCCTGTTTGCTCTTAGCCAAATGTGTATCCCAAGATGAAGACAGACAAGCCTTCGGCTTTCAAGAAATGCCTGACCGGTTTTGTTGCTGTTGCCGTATCAGGAGCATCTGTGTTGTTATCTAAACAATAACTTTTAAAAATCAACTCTACAGTCTTTTCTTTTTACTCAGACTCATCCTACCACGGATTTGGGGTGCTAGTTATATCTCTTCCTGATGTACATTAAAATAAATGCACAACAAGGGGCACATTGGTGGCAGAGTGAAGCATCTGACTCTTGGTTTCAGCTCAGGTTGTGATCTCAGGGTCATGAGATTGAGCCCGGCGTCGGGCTCTGAGCTCAGTGCGGAGTCTGCTGGAGATCCTCTCTCCTCTGCCTCTGTCCCATCCCCCTGCTCTCTCTCTCTCTCTCAAATAAATCTTTTTTTTAAGGTTTTAGTTATTTATTTTTGAGAGACAGAGAGCACCAATGGGGGGAGGGGCAGAGGGAGAAGCAGACTCCCCGCTGAGCAGGGAGCCTGATGCGGGTCAAAACAGTTCACATAAAAATCATCCATGGCCCGTGTGAAATCCTGCCGTGGCCCACCACGGAGGAGCCACCTACCACACTTTGCGTCCTGCACTGCACCATGGTTGCCTATCCTCCGTTGTGTTGCTAATGAGGTATCATCTTAGGGACTTTTAATTTTTCCAGGAACAAGGGTGAGTGCCAACTCTAATATAAAAGTGCTGCTAACATACCATTTTAATTTCTAATTAGAGTTACATACTGGGGAAAGGGTCTCGGGGCGAAGGGGTCCAGCAGGGAGACCTTGAGCCTGGGGGGTGTCTCTCAGTAGCTCTGCTGCACTTTCCAAGGCTTTACCACCCTTCGAAACAAGAGCAGCCTCTCTGCAAACCATCTGCTTGAGGATGGTACCCTGGAGTCTGTCCTGCCCTTCTATGAGCCGGGCTGAGACTCCTATATCATCGTCAGAGAGTGTTTGTTAAGCATTTTCACCATGTGCTTTGATGTCCAGACTGCCAGGCATGCATTCAGGGTGGACAGCGATGGAAGTAGATGTGTCAAAGGCCGTAATAATCTGAGTAACATTAGAGGAAGCCTGACATCCTCCCAGGAAAGGTTAGGTGAAGCATCTTGTGGCCAGAGGAAAAATATCAGTGTATAGATGACCGTTCTCGAGAGCTTGATTCTTTGCTAATGGCTGAAACCTCCTGGTGATGCCCATGACCTTCAGCCCTGCTTCCCCTTCTTCCTTCAACCTCACCTCCTTTCCCATCTTCTGTCCGCATCTCTCGCCGTCTTTCCTGCACCCTCCCCCACTCGAGTCACTGTTGCTACAGCTCAGCTTCTGCCCTGTAGTTGCACCTCACTCTTCACCACTGGAACCCCTGGCCCGGGAAGCAAGGAGATCTGAAATTGCTCTGTCAGGTGGACGTGACACGTGCTTCTGGGGTCCCAGGTTGGAATTTACAACAAGAGGAGAAAGCTGTAGTTAGAAAACTTGAAGTTCCTACCGTGATTTAAAAGACCCTACGTGGTCTGGCCGCTGCCCTCCCTTGCCTTCCCTCCCTGGCTCATCAGGCCCCAGTTCCAGGTCTCCCCGTTGCTCCCCACGCCACGCACATGCCTTTGTACCTGCTTAGGTGCATCTGCTGCTTAGAGTTCTCCCCAGGGTCTGCACGTGGCCACTTCCTCTGCATCATTCTAGCCTGAGACTCATAAGAAGGCTCCTTGGTCCTTTTGACTGTGGTGGGTCTTCTCTTGTCCCCCTCTCTCCCACCCATCTTATTTCTTCGTAACACTTTTGTTATCTTAAAGCATTTTCTTTGTTGTGTTATGTGTTTAGTATCTGATCCATGGGACTGTAGCTTCTTGAAGACAGAGCCTTTTTTTCTGTTTCCATATCTATCCTCAGTGCCTGGAATAGGACATGGCCCAGATCATACATGCAAACATATTTTGAATGAAAGAATGGATTAATTAATTAATGTGAGCAGAAAATAAATGTTGGTTAAATTTTATAGAACCGGCTTAGTCACAGTATTATAGAACAGATTGCAGACTCTGGTAGGCAATTTGTGCATAAGGTGGGCTAGCCCTGGAACCTACCTAGCTAAGTTGGGAGAGGCCTACTTGAGGCTAGCAATGGGTATGTTTAGTAAAAAATGTCTAACCAGAGACATGTCCTTGCATTTCTTACCTTTCGGAAATCCATGGATCTAGCTGATTTGAGTGGCTCTGGGATTTTTATTTTTTGGTCTTCCTTGATTCTTTCTTGGGAGAAAGAATCTTAATTATAGAAATAATAATGGTAATAAAAACCACTTGTTGAACACTTAGAATGTGCGAGGTGTGTTACAGGCATTACCTAATTTAATTCAGACATCATTATGGGTTTAATTATTCCCCCCACCCCAACAAATCATATGTTGAAGTCCCAAGCCTCAGTACCTCAGAATTATTTGGAAATGGGGTAGTTGCAGATGTAATTAAGACAAGGTCACTAGAGTGGGTCCTAATTCCGTATGACTTATGTCCTTATACAAAAGGGAAATTGAGATACAGAGACACACAAGGGGAAGAGACAATGTGGAGAGACACAGAGAGAGCCACCTACAAGCCCAGGAGAGGGGCCTGGAGCAGATCCTTCCCTCACGGCCCCAGAACAAACCAACCTACCAACACCTTGATTTTAGACTTCCAGCCTCTGGACCTGGTAGGAGCGTTGGCCGGTTGGATACCCTAAAATTATTGACTCTCTATAGGGAGGTGAGATAGTGTGGGGGTCAGGAACCTGGACAGTGGAGCCAGGCTGCCTGGATGTGAAGCCCTGTTCTCCCACAGGCTGTGTGACCTTGGGCAAAGTATGGAATCTGACAGAGCTCTCTGTACTTTGTTTCTGCAACAGCTAATGGTAATGGAACTTGCCACACAGGATTGTTGCATGGATTACATGAGTTAATACTCGTAGCACCTCAGTGTTTCCTGGCATGGAGGTAAGCTGGAGGTATTCGTGCCATTGTGTGGAAATCACATCTGTCTCCTGCAGCAATACTCCTCTCTAGGGATGTTTCTCTTTTCTAGGGGGCATCTTGGAGGGTCCTCTTGCTTCTCACAGTGATTGCAGGAAGCTACTGGCATTTGGTGAGCAGGAAAAAGTGCTAATTGTCCTGCAGTTCGCAGAGATTTTTTTCCCTCCTCATACATGTCTTATGAACCACGTGATGCCAGATATTTATGCAGGTGAAGAACCTGTGGACAGTGATCCGATGGTAGAATTTTTTTGTATGGTTGAATTTTTGTGGCTGCTTCATCTACGTACAAATAAACTCATTCTTATTCCAAAATGCCAGGGTTGACAATATTCAACTGCTTATCTCTTGACTCTGAGTGACCTCAGGGTGAACGAGTGATCATAGGTTAGTCCTGCCTGAGAACTTATTTTCAAAATATGCATTATTTTTTAGCATATATTCCTTTCACTTTATTTCTCCTTTACAATTAAATTCGGTCGTAAAGGGAAATCCCAACATATATTATAAAAAGAACACTTGGAGTCTGAGAGAAAGTAGCATCTCTGCCCATCTGAAGTCTGTTTCTAAATTTCCCATCCCTGTGATGGCTCTTCAGATAGTTGAAGAGGGTGATAGCATTCACCTGCTCACCCCCTGCTGCATCTTCACGTTTCCGAAATATTCATCCCTAGTCCCTTCAACCTGTTCTCTGATGATGTGGCTTCCAGACTCCTCGCTGTCCTGGCTGCCCCTCTCCGAGTGGGCTCTGGTTTCTTTCAGTGCCACTCTTAAAAGGAAACCAACCGTAAGCAGGAAACTAACCTGTTTTTTTAAATCTGCAGAAATAAAATTGGGCCTGGGCTGGACTTTGGGTACAGGAGCCAATGTTGAGAGTTCCATCCAGCACAGCGAGCAATCTTGCCATGAAAACCTTTCGGTGAGAGAAGAAGAAAACCGACCAAGCAACCAACCAGCCCACACAGGGTTTCTGTCATGGTGTTGTGTTTTTCCCTTGGCGGCAGCAGGAACTTTGTTGCTGGGTACACTCCGTTATTTGTCGTTTGTCAGAGGATGATCGTTAGAACATCATACTCCCAAATTATGGAATTCTTGCCAAAACTCAGAGAAAGGCACCCAAAATGAAGGTTTTGGGGGGAGTCACCCGGGGAATGTGAACCTTGAGTATCAGGTCTCCGTCATGGCCATGCTTCCCTGACACCACAGTCAAATAGGGACCATCTAGACCTGACCCATTGTCTTGATTGAAATGCAGTCGCTGCCTCTGTGAGCTTGTGCGTCTCCTTCTGGAAGGAGCCCTCTCCAGAGAAATAGGATTGACTTGACCAGGCCATCGATCAGCTGGAAACTTCCGGATCCTGATGATGATGGCTCTGGAGTTTTCTGGGCCTTTTCATCAACCCAGAATTGGTGCTGATGAATTCTGGTTTGAATGTGTCACCTTTAGCCCAGCAAAGCCACTCATGGCAGGGCTCCCTTGGAGCCTCAGGAGCAATGTGAGTTAAATAGCCCTTGAGTCAATTAGCTACAGGGTGCTCTGCTTTGAAAAGTGTCTGATACTTTCTGTAATTTTTGCACCTGGTTCTCCTGACAAGTCTATACCCTGCTGACCACCATCTCCGTGCTTTTCCCTACATCGCAATGGAGCAATACTATTTTACACCGAGGAAGGCTTGGCGCCATGTTGTAACCAGGTCTGTTGCAATTGTTCTGCATGATCTGGAACTGCCCGCGCAACTCGAGACAGGTGGGATCAGAGGCTTTTAGAGAAGCCTCAGAGTCATCCCGGCTAGGACGCTAGAACAAACCGCCCGGAAGTGGTGTTATTCCAAGTCAGACGAGAGAGAACCACCTGTCAGAATGTCAGAGAGGCATGAGGACGCTGAGCTGAGCTGTCCCAGGACCCAGAGTTAAGAAAAAGATGCCTGGACACATAGCTGCTTATGTTCCTGCAACGGCCAGAGTGGGGATGATTTCGGGAGACAGGACAGCAAGGGTGCTCAGACTCTGGCTGGTGCCTCGAATCCGGCTCACTGCCTCTTTCTTTCAGCCTGCAAGCTAAGAATGATCTTTACATTTTTTAATGGCTGGGGAAAAAATCAAAAGGAGAGTAATATTGAGTAACATATAAAAATGATGGGAAATTCAAATATCAATGTCCATAAATAGTCTTGATGGAGGGACCAGGACAGAGCATCTGAGTAAAAATGATGTTTTGGAGAAGGGTCTGAGGGCAAGGACGTGGGACCGTGGTTAAAATAATGAGCTCCTAGCCAAGTTAATAAGATAATGCTGTTGAACGATGCTGCCCTAATCTGGTCTGCACTAGAGCCAAGGCTGAAGTGCGTTCTTGGGTTGAAAAGAAATGTAGCCTCAGTGATATTAATATTCAAGCAATTTACCAAGTGATAAAACTAAAGTAATATAATTTTACGATGAGATCTCTTTCCTTGGCTTGGGAAAGGTTTTATTGCCTCTAGTCTTGCAATTTCGCTCTTGCTAATATTGATTTTACTATAATCTCTTTCCCTTTTTTACACTTCTCAAGTTATTTCTTGATTTGGACGGAATTCACATTTTTAACACAGTTGAAGGCATAAAAACCAACCTTCAAGGAAAAGCATTATGATAATTACATTTTCCCACCGTTGGCCCATATTATGTGTGTGCCAATAGAGAAAAATGTATTTTTAAGTCGCTAGGCTTTTCTCTCCCCTTGGTCTTCTTTTGGCTTAAAAAGGGGGAGCCAAAGAGGACAGGAGTGCCCCACAAGGGCCCTGTCTGTTAGGAAGGCTTTGTAAGGTTACCTAGAAAGGAGACACACATTCCCTCAGTGGGCCTTGGCAATCCTGGCAAAACCCTTTTGCTGCAGCCCTAAATTACTTCAGAAAGCCATACGCATTACATCTGTGATTTTATGTAATCCCAGGAGGTAGGTGGGATTCATAGTGGCATGTTACAGAGGAGGGAAATTAGGTTCCTACAGCTGAAATAACTTCACCCAAGCTCCCACAGCGGCTACGTGATGCAGTAAGAATTCCAGCCCAGGCTGTCTGATTCCAGGGCTCTGTGATCTTGCCACCACCCTGGGACTGGGGGCCTCTCTGGATGGCCCTTCCACTGTGACCAGGGACCGGGCACTTTAGAGCCCTGGAACCAAGGGCCACATGCAGTCAAGCTGGAAAGTTCTGTGTCTCTTTAAGAGTGTGCTTGTGCTAAGCCTTGTTGCTAGGCTAGCTGCGTTTCTAGGGAAGCTAATTAGAGCATATCTCAGTTCCGCACATCTCAGGGTGGGTGTTCATTTCTCTTCTCTCCTGATGCAGGAAGTGTTGCCAGAGCCTGGTGTTAAATAAAAAGGACAATTTGGGGCTCCTGGGTGAACTGTTGCTGTATTTATTAAACACTTTGCACATATTCCTAGCTGCGCTAGGGAAGACGCAAGGAACTCTTCCTCTACGAGCCTGATCTGACACTCAGGACTCTGGCTCACCAAGCAATTTCACGAACGTGACCCTATGTACGTTCCTCAGGGTTAAATATTGTACCCATTTCACAGGTGAGGAAACTGAGGAACAGCTGAGTGGAATCCTGTACCTGGGGTTCCATGACTAAAAATCAGAGCCGTGGGTATAACTCAGGCTTCCTGACTCTCAAAGGGTCAGTGTCTGGGGCACATTTTTGATGTCCGTGACCCCTTGTGGACCCTCTACGAGTTGTCAGAACAGCTCAGAGAAGCTCCCTTAGGATGCATTTTCCTAATTCTCTTTTATAGGCTTCCCTCGGCTGTCTCCCCAATAGATTTCATTGTGGTTTTGCTTCCCCTAGACCTTCGTCCTGGTGTCAGTGGCCCTTGTTTCCCATTAGCCTCTCAGGGCCCATACGTTCCTGAGCATGCATATTTTACAAACCCCACAAAAACCTACAGTTTCTGTGAAAATCCAGAAAGAAAACAGAGAAACTGGGTTTGCCCCTCTGCCAATATTACATTAAGAAAATAAGTGCACATTTTTGTGTGTACATTTGGGATTTTTTTTTTTTTTTCTGGGTTAATTCTAGGGCAGTCATTAACATGAATAAAAATGTCTCTGCTGGGCTCTGGCAGAGTTCTGGAACTAGCTTATCTTGATCAAGCTTGTCTCTTCTATAGTTTCTTTAAAAAATGTCTTTGAGATGAGTTGGCAGCCATCCTGGTCTATTTCCGTTAGTCTGGCTGAAGGCGAGTAGAACATGTGTCTCCCCCTCTCGCTCTGGGTAGTAGGTAGTATGTTTGCAAAAATAGATCACATCTCTTCCTTCTCTGATGGATGTCAGGCCGGCTGGAGTCAGAGGCTTGGGGTCCTTTCCCTCCTTTCCCTCCTGCGTTTCCCATCCTCCTTGCAAATGCCATCCTTTACACCCTGGCAGCTGTCGTGATGCCTTTGCTCCTTAGTTTCTTCTTATTTCTCTACAAAAGACTCCATACCCTCAGATGTGTGTCTATAAACATTTACCACCTGATGCAAGCCTGGATTCAGAAAGCAACTTGTACGGCGTTTGCATTTCCAGTATAGAAACTGACCATCTCTCCTTCTCAGCAGAGACGAAGGAGCAAGCTGCTTTAACTGAGCACTTGCTATAATCCAGCCCCGTGCATTTGTTCTTCATCACGAACCTGTGCTTTCTCTTATCCTAGTTTTATAGGCCTGTGGGAAGGCCTGTTGCCCAAGTCACTTTACCAAGTAAGTGATGAACTAAGATTTAAACCGGGCCTGTCTGACCACAGAGCGTATTTCATGAAACCCTGACACCTCACCACGCTTCAGAGGCTCTCTGTGGGGTGAAATGCAGCTTTTACTCTCTTGGCTAAAATCCTCCACTGTGTCCTAATCCTTTTTTTTTTCCCTCCTAATCTGAAAAAGCACTGGGCATGCTATCTGGGATTTTTCCAGTCTGGGAGAAGACTGTTGGTATTCTTTTTCCAGTGGTTGAGTTTTAACAAAGCGTGATTTATCTTCCCCAGAGCTGTCATGCCTGGGTGCACAGGTGCCAAGCCCCCTCGCCAAGACCACGGAAGCCAAGTGGTGTTGCTAAGCTGTGGGCACCTGAATGCAGGGAACCAGCCAGGGTAATGATCACAATAATAACGACTGACGTTTATTGAATGTGTGTGCCCCAGGCACTGATCAGAATGCTTTATGTGAATTAAATCATTTAATCCGGGGCCCCTGGGTGGCTCAGTTGGTTAAGCAACTGCCTTCGGCTCGGCACATGATCCTAGGGTCCTGGGATCGTGCCCCGCTTCGGGCTCCCTGCTCGGCAGGGGGCCTGCTTCTCCCTCTCCCTCTGCTGCTCCCACTTCTTGTGCTCTCCTGCTCTCTCGCTGTCAAATAAATAAAATCTTTAAAAAAAAGTCATTTAATCCTTGCAAGATCATTATCATTACATTATTATCCCTAGTTGGCAGATGAAGAAACTTGAGGCTCATTGAATTGTTACTACTTATCCCTGGCTAACATAGAGTTGTTTTATTATTTATCGGTCTCTCCCTCTAGAAGGTAAACTTCATCAAGGCAGGGTTTGTTTTTGTTTTTGTTTTTGTTTTCGATTTGTTCACTGCTGTATCCCCATTGCCTAGAAAAATTCTTAATACATAGTAGGTGCTTGATAAATAGTGTGGGATGAATGAAGTTATGTAGAGATAGGACAGAAGCCACCCATGGGTTGAGTTGGATTGTTCTCTAGAACCTCCATGTTTTTATTTGTTCACTGGCCAGTTGGTTTAACTGACCTACGTCTAGGGGCATCCGGAGGAAGCAAGACAGACGCTTCCTCGTAGCTGCCTCTGTCGGGAAACCTGTGACTTTCCAGGCACTGGCTGGGGCCAGGTACTGTGCCTGGCCCTCAGCAGGCAAATTATCTGTATGAATGAACAAAGAAGTAATTCCCATGGTGGGCGATTCTGTGGAGTGGAAATTTACCAGGAGGCCGGGGTACAGGCACTGATACTAGATGCCCCTCCTTGGGAGGAACGTGGTGACTTACCCACTGCGCCCTCCCCACCGGCCATGGTACCAGCTCTCTAGGAGCTTTTGGTCCAAATAGACATGCCACCCAATGATGGTTAATTTCATTTAAGTAACTGCAAAGTAGACAGGAGGTTACAACCGAGGCAAAGAGAAGTGACAATGTAGAGCAAGAGGCTGTTATCTTTGCAAAACAACAACACAAAAACAAAAAACAAAACAAAAAACCTTTTCTGAGGAAACTTTCCTGTCTTGTCTCCCCCTCCCCCACTTTCTTCCCAATCATCTCTGTTCCTTCCTTTATCAAATGTGGGCCAAGTGGTCATACTTTCTGACACAAGTTTTCCTAACAGATAGCTCCCTCTCTTCTTCCCTCATTTAGATCCTATATATTTTCTTACCCGTCAGTTGATTTTGTTTGAACAATTAGCAAAAACTCCTCAAACACCAGTAAAAATCCACCAAACAAAACTAAATGAGCTCGCTGACTGCCTATATTGACATTTATATTTGCAAGATTCTTTTAAACAGCAAAACAGGCTGTGTTTAGATTATGTGTGTAATTGGGAAGGGCTCATTTCCTCACGTGGATGAATGCCTTCTAGAAAGATTTCCTCCAAGGATTAATGAGAAGACTCATTGAAACAGATAAGCCCAATTCGAACAGTTTACTCAGGTTATTCTCATAGGATCAAAATTCCACCTGTGGGGGAGGATGGGGCAACAAGTGTCTCTCTCCTCTCACCCCATCCCTCAACACATCCGTGGACACATGCACACACGTGTGCACATCCATGAACACAACCTATCCTTCCAAGACAGATGTCTTTAATATGCTTGTAAGATGTTTAATCCGCAGCACAGATGAGTAGAGGGATTCCGACTGGTATAGCTGGGCACATTTCCTCTGATGAGTGAATTTAGAATGAAAACCCTTTATAAAGCCTCTGAGCTAATGAGGCGATGGCCTTTCCTCCTGGTTTTTCGTCCTGCCTATCTGCGGTGTGAAGTTTGTTTTGAGAGCTTATGGCCTAACACGCAGTGGGCAAATTGATGTCATGATATGATGATGTTTGTTTCTAGGCAGAATTTACCAACAAGCAAAATAAAGACAGAGAGTGAGAGCATATTAATCTCCAGATGTGAACTTAATGATCTTACCCTTCTGGGGGGACACTGTAGGACTAATCGTAATAGCTGTAATTTGATAGTCGTGATAATTTGTGTACATGTGCACTTCAACTTTTAAAAGCTCACTCGCATATATGGAATTAATTAGTACTGACTAGCAAAAGGTCAGGAGAAACTTGATTCTCACTTGCACACTTACTGTTTAGAAATGACTTGTTTTATTTAACATGATTTAAAATCTATATTGGATGCTTGAAAAATACCATATACCTCCAAATAGTTCATTAACTGCTACGTTTCTGATGTCTTGGTATAATTGGAACCACATCTCATTGATAATTGTTGCCTGTTGTTCTAATAATACTGGATAGTGTATCTCTGTGTGTCTGTTTTGGCCAAAAGAGCAAAGTATATTAGCACAGAGATCCAGTGCACAGTTGGTTAGAACTGACAGTTCTGATCTTCCCTTACCTGAACCCACCACTTATGCTATAGGATGGCTACATGGCCAAGTGGGGAAACCCACAAGCCTGTTGCCCTCAGTGGCTTGGAGTGTTGGGTAATGCCAGTTGCTCCTAAATCCTTGGATGATGGCGTGAGGACTTGGTGGGAGTGCGTGCTGTGACTGTATTATACCCTGGCTGATTTGGATCTCTGGTGGGCTCATAGCTACTGGCAAGGGAATGACTAGACCGTGCATGTGTTGGGTCCTCTAGAAGCACCCCAGTGAACTGGAGTGTGTCACCCAGGGATCTATTTATTGTAAGCAGAACTCAAACTGGTTTAAGTAGAAAAGGGAAATTTATTGGCTTATGTAAGTAGAAGTCTCTGGAAAGACTGAGCAGGTGTTAGGGGCTCACCAGTGTCTTCAAGACTTGGTTTCTCTTCAGCTCTCAGCTCTACCCTGCTCCATGCTGGCTTTACCTTCCCGCAGATTCTCCACAGTGAAGAGCTCTCATAGTGACATCTTTACAGACAGCAACCCCAGCAGAAAGAGGGCTTCCAACAAAACCCAGATTGAAGGCTCAGTGATTTGACTTGGCTTGTGGGTCCGTGTTGGAAGAATCACCGAGCCTGGGGGAGCAGGATACCCTGATGGCTGGATTTGGGGTACATGCCCATTTCTGAGATCTAGAGAGGGAGGAGTCAGTCTCATGGGCCAAATTGATGGAGAGTTGGTTATCCCTCAGGAGAAAAATTAAGCAGGGGATAGGGTTATCAAAGGAAGGAAGGAATGGTTGCTGGGCTTGGAAGACAGCAGATGGGCTCTTCATGGGGTCACTAGACTTTTGGGTCTGACTGGTTCTGCAGTGTTTCACACAGCCCATGACTGTGCTCTCTTCTCTTTTCCTGTCTCCAAGACATTTCTCATGTCCAAATATTCACTGAACATTTGCTACTGAGGTTGGCGCTGGGGTAAGTTCAGAGATGAATAAAGGCACAGGTTTCTCACGCCTAGAGCTCACCATCTGTTGGGGGACACACACACACACACACAGTCTCTTTCTCTCAGTTTTAATACCTGTCATGATCTCTGTGTTCAAGCTATGCACCAACACCTGTTGGGAACACAAATGAGGAAACCACCATTCTTCTTGGGAAAGTAAGCAGAGGCTTTGTTGAGGCAGGAACATTTGAACCAGGTCGTGAAAGCTGAGCACAGCACATTTTGGGTGGGTTGGGGTATTTGTGGACACTCTTTCTGATCACTCCCCCTTCATTAATCACCCAACTATCTTACCCCTAAGATTCTATATATATACCTCAGCCAAGGTTCCCTCTCCTCCACCATGACTACCCCAACTTCATCCAGCAGGACTTCCACCAGCCAGTGGGTGATGCCAGAATGTATCCATCACTCAGTAGTTGAGAATTTTTCAGAGCTCTTCACCTGAATGGATTACTGAACAGGTGAATGTAGTCTCCTCTCTGGCTGATCTCAGGGTGCCAGATTGCTCGACTCTGGACTAGCAGGTATTTTCCAGAGTTTTCTAGCACTGCTGTTTCCCTGCTGCCATGAGATCTTGTCCTCAGATTATTCTAACAAGGTGGGGGCAAAGGCAAAGAGTGTTTTGTTTCAAAGCTGTCAACGCTCATCCCTTGCTCTCTGGGATTCTCACCAGCTTGGGGAGGAGCTCCTTGAAATGTCTTAGGCTAGATAATCACTCTTCCCAACTCACTCATCCTACCCCTTGACTCGTAGGACAGAGCCCATTTTTACCCTTGGATGGGCTGAACAGAAAGTATCATTTCTTCATAAAATGAGGAATCTAGCCTCATTCTTGCAGCAAAATTAAATGTGTTAAGGTGACTGGCAAACTGCTTTGTGCAATTAAGCAGTGGAGTGTGGATACATGTCCTGTTCCTTAGGACAATCCAGGAAAGGCAAGATAATTCACCTTGGTGGGCCTATCCTTCCTTAGATTTTAGATTGAATTAATTGAGCCAGTGGGACCATTCGAAATCCAATTTCCAGGAGATTTTTTCCTCTCTGGGTTCCCATGATTTTGTAGTATCTGGATAGAAAGTAAAAAAATGTAGACCATCATCTGGAATTCCAAAAAGTAGGATATTTGTAAGAATACCAGTGACAGGCATTACTTGTCCCTTTCCCTTCAGGTGTCTGAGACACCTCAGAACCTGAGGGTCAAACACGTAGTTTTCATATTCTGTAAATCAGGAATCATCCTATGGCTGCAGCTCTCTGAGAAGGATGCTGATTGTGTCCTTTCTTTCAGTTAAGCAATGCAGCGACTTCTGCCGTTTGAACTCTCTTTTGTCAGCCAAGTTTCTCACCATCTTTTTTCTTTTTGTGTGCACATGTCCCAGAGTAGGATTTTTTACATTTTGACTCTTGATCAATTCTGAGTTAGGCAGGGTTAGGTTGGGGGGTGTTCTGTATACTATAGGATGTTTAAGCAGCATCTCTCGCCTCTACTCACTGGATACCAGTTCCTCCACCCCTGGTTCTGATGACCCCAAATGTCTCCAGACATTGCCAAGTATTCCCTGGGAGGTGAAATCATCCCCATTTGAGAACCACTGTCTCAGAGCCTTGCGACTTGTGGGTCATAGATCAGAAGCATCAGCGTCACCTGGGAGGAGTTAGAAATGCAAACTCTAGAACTCTACTGCATATCCACTGGGTCATAATCTGCATTTTACCCCAATTCCCAAGTGATTTGTATGCACATATAAGTTTGAGGAGCTTGGTAGTTCAGTGACTTAAAGTAGTAGTTCTCAGACTTGGGTGTGTATCAAAATCGCCTTGACAGCTGATGAAGAACACAAATGCTAGACGCAGGAGAGAGCCCGAGTCTTTGTGTTTTATTCCAAGTTCCACAGGTGATCTGATATTGACCAAAGTATGAGAATCACTGCTTTAAAGCCACAAAATCAGAAAATAAACCATAAACCACCTTCTGTACTGAGGTTAGGGCCTGAACATTATTTTAAAATTCTGGAAGGAAAATTTTAGATGCAGTAATCATGTTTAAGGACCCAAGCAAGGTGTCCTGGTGGTCAACATCTGGTCACATCTCTAGCACGGAAGGCGACACATCCTTCACGTTCCCTGGGAAAAGCCAATTTGTTCCAAGGGCTGCATTCCAGATAAAAATTCAAAAGTGTTTGCAATTGTGAAATGCAAACTGGAAATGGTTTTCTCTGGGTCGAAATTCTCTAAGAGGAAATGAGTTGTGAACAAACATGCTTTTTGGGGGCGAAGACTCCTCAGGTGCAATGTGTCAGTCTTTCTGTGTTGAATTAGCATCGATTTCAGCCAGACTTCCATGCTGCACCTGGTAAGTGTGAGAGAGAATGATAATTGATTTCGTATCTTGTTGAGTGATGGTGGGGGGTAGGTTGGGACTGCATAGTGAGTAAGATCCTTGGATTTGGTGTGTGTGTGTGTGTGTGTTGGGTGCACATTGTGTGAATGTACACTTTTTCTAGCCAATTCTTTATATAGGACAAAAATTGACTTTTCTTTTTCTCCAGTTCATTAAATTCAGTCATGGTGTTTATATCTAATCTGAGTGATTTGAAATCTTTTTCGATAACTTCACCTTTGCAAATCCACCGTAAACTTTGTATAAATGTTAGCCCGAAGGCCGCTATTATAAGAGAATTGGAGGGACGGAATGAGCAATAGCAATCTTGATTATTAAGAAGACTTTGACCTATACAGACCACAGGTCTTGAAAAGAGCAGAGTGCATATTATAGCACACTTTTTAAAAATTGAAAGCAAAAACCAAACAAAACTGTGGATTTCATATGTCATGCAGTGTAGCATTTCTATATTATTGTGTTTGTATCTGAAGACCAAAGACCTTGAGTAGTCCTTATTAATAACATGAACACAGAGCTGTTCTCTTTTTTTTTTAAATTTATTTATTTATTTATTTATTTATTTATTTATTCTTATGTTAATCCCCATACATTACATCATTAGTTCTAGATGAAGTGTTCCATGATTCATTGTTTGTGCATAACACCCAGTGCTCCATGCAGAACGTGC